>NC_137424.1:9664878-9967378 GCF_964374335.1 Astatotilapia calliptera | reverse complement strand
TCAGTGTTTTTTCTCTTTAACAGCTTAAATAAGCTGCACAGTACGATTTTACGCAAATAGACTAAATATGGAAATTAAAATGTGGTTTGTGTTTAATACAACACAAACTGACATTTCAGCCCCCCCCCACACACACACACACACACACACACACACACACACACACACACACACACACAGTAGCAGTCTCCGCCTCCCCATGATATTGATGCATAGCTTCCAGATAGTCCCATGTGTACTAGTCCTTCCAGGCCTGGAGGATCGTGCACCATGTCCCACGTGGTGCGGTGGCTCGTCTGGCTTCATGTTCCAGTACAGAGTTTAACCTGTTAGACACGCTCTCATGAAACACAGTTAGCTCAGTTAGCTGCAGTGAGCACACTCGGTGCACTAGTGAGCTTTCTCCTGTTGTGTTTTCCAGAGTCCAGCAAAGAGCAGTTTGCATCCACCAACATTGCTGAGGAGCTGGTGCACCTCTTCCAGAAACAGATGGAGCACGAGAAGAAGGAAATGATTTTTGAAGTTCTGGCTCCGCTCGCAGAAAATGGTAACGGGTTATTTTCTTTAACAGCGTTGTTATTCTTCAGTCAGGAGGAGGCCGTGGAGGCTGCAGGGCTTCACATGGACATCATGCTCACCACCTCCTGTATAGTAAACGATGCTGTGACTCATCAGGCTAACTGCACAGTCATGGCAGCTCCTGTGGGTCTCAGCTGCCTGCTTTCACACACCAGTGTGTGAGCAGCACAGAGCTGACTGTTATCACCATTGCAGGCACACGAGTCCTCCCACACTGTCAGTCTCCAGGACAACGTCCTACTTAACTCCAGAGACGCTCTGCCTCTTTTATTTGTCATGCAGCTTTTCATTGGACAGACAGCTCTGTTCTGTAATAACCTGAACGTCAGCGTCCTGGTGGCGCACGCTTTGAGCCACGCTTTCAGTGTAGCATCGGTTTACTGGGAAAACGCTGGTTACTGCATGCAGGCTGTGCTGGGACAACACGAGCCTTTAGCTTGAAGGGTGGCTCAGTGCTCTGTGAGACAGAGGGATGGTTGCTTACGACGTACTGGCGAGTTCGTCTCGTCTGCACGGACCCGAGCCTGTTTCTGCCTCTGTGGCCTGCCTACAGCAAACAGCCTTTCTGTTTAGTTGTCTCTGGTTGCCACGGCAGCCGGCTCACTGGTTGCAGCATCACCTGTGTGGTGATTGGTGATTCTCATTACTTTTGATCTCATTTGGGGATAACTGTTTGTTGTTAGGGTGCATTGTGTCACGTTTGTCTTGTTTGTGTTACAGGTGAAACGAGTCTTTCAGAGGAACCTGGTGCAGCTCTGTCTCCTGTTCCTGGAGCTTTAAAATCATGCATGATTTAATTATCTGCATTGATCCGGCTGTGACTGTCATTAGCCTCAGTACCAACGATCTGATTAAACCAACACTGTGTCCTGAGTTCATGACCACAGACCTGCCACTTCTCATTGTTTTAGCCAGTTTGGCTCCTTCTGGGGTACAAACCCCGCTGGGTGGGCTGAGGGACCGTAGCAGTTTAGACTGATACAACAGGCCTGTCTTAAAACGTGTTTGAATCTCAGTGACCTCCAGAGCTCAGCTTTTCTAGCTTCTAGGAGGCTGAACAGTAGCGCTGGTGGCCACCAGTACTTTTCATGTAGGCTCCTGAAGAGCTCGGGCCAGTCAGGGACAGGCTGCAGCAGATTGCTTCAGGCTTTGGTGCTCTCTGAAGGTCTTCTCTGCCTCCCTGTGCCAGATGTCATAAAGCTGCAGCTGGTGGAGGCGGGCCTGGTGGAGTGTCTGCTGGAAGTCGTGGCTCAGACGGTGGATGGAGAGCGAGAGGAGGACATCGCCCAACTGAAGACCGCCTCTGACCTGATGGTTCTCCTGCTGCTCGGGGGTATGGCTCTCCTTAATACAGTTGTTCCACAGCAGCCTTCAGAAGCTACGATAGCATCCACGTCTGTATGTGATAATGTCTCATATTGTGGTCTCATTGTGTTTACGGTCCCTAAAGCTTAAAACAATGACACGTGTCGGAGCAGCTGGAGCTGCATGTGCTCCTCTAGTAAAGTTCTTATAAAGACACAATGCTTTGCAAAATATGCAACCAGATTGTTCTTGGTAAAAGTAGAAACAGCAAACTGGAGGCAGAAACTCTCTGAGGCCAGCACGCCAGAGAAGAAGCAAGCAGCGAGTGCTGCAGACGGCTCACGTGGGTGAGAGGAAGAGCAAATGCTGGGAGGAAACCACTGATCCCAGTTCAATGCTGGAAATGGAACTAGCTCCTGATCACGTGATTCATTTAGTTTAGCCCTGACATCTCTGCTGCTCCATGCGTGGTCCTGGCTCTCTGCAGTCTTGCCACACATTAGCAACCCAACAGTAACAGTGCTGACAGCTGCTCTGTTCCTGCCTCCTTTCTTCTTGTTTCCTGTCTTTGTGCAGACGAGTCCATGCAGAAGCTGTTTGAGGGAGGAAAGGGCAGCGTCTTCCAGAGGGTCCTGTCCTGGGTACCATCTCACAACCACCAGCTGCAGCTGGCCGGGGCGCTGGCCATCGCTAACTTTGCTCGCAATGGTAAGCTGTGAGTCGCTCTATGTTTGAGGAAGTCAAAATGTGAACTATGGAGTGACATGATGCCACACTGTGGAACGTTGTGCCCTCCAGCACCAGCGTTAGACGTTTCATCACTGAGGGGATGGGAATCTGGAAATGTCAGCCCTGTATCTTAGTCCCAGTGACTCTGGAACTCACACCAGTTTAATGACACTCACTGGTATCCCAGTTGAACGATGGAGTGAAGAAAGAAACGCGCTGACCTCCATGTTTTTCTCCCTCACTGAAAATAAACGTCAGTAATGAGGAATAAAGCAGCACAGAGTGTTATTAGCATTACCGAGGAGGCATCGTTGGCCAGACTCACCTGGTAGCTGATAATAAAACACTGAATCCTTAATGACCTGGTGATAGTCGGAGCAGCCTTCATGCACAGAGTGCAGCACACAGATCCAGCACCTGTGATGGCTGCAACATTTCAGTCACATGTAACAGAAGCTGAAGCTTCATCGCTCCCACGTGTTCATCGACTAGGAGAGAGCGGCCGTTCTTTCTGGAGATGAACTCCTGGCGTTACTCTTACAGGAAGTGATGTCATAGCCACGTCCTGAAACTCACAGACAGCAGCACCTAAATATCGGTTAGCACACTGCTACACCAGTATCCCCAGTACAGACACACAAAGCAAACTTTAGAAACACCAGTTTCACCACCATTATTCCCAAAAGTAACACAAATCAGAACAACAGTAAACCAAGGCCATGGTTCTCATACGAAGACCTGCCAGAGGCCCCGCCCACTCTGTGTGTTTATTAACCCATCAATAGACATCACTGAGAGGAAGTCGAGTGTTCTGCCACTTTGTGAGGATGCTCACAGTCAGCACCCTGAACTAGATTTAACCTCTGTTACACGCTTTAGTTGCATCGACCCTCCATTATCACCAGTTAGAATCCAGACTAATGATTTATCCTCAGTACTCCAATAAGCACCAAATGCTCACCACTGTTTCACCTCGTTCACAGTATTCGATTCATATCCTTCAACACAGAGTTGGAGAAAAGCAGTTTCTTCAGTAGCAACAACTAAAATCTATGATCCAGTCTCCCAGTTGCTGGGAGGGTTACACCTGTGGGGATCCATTACACCAGTATCACAGGCTCCTGTCTGGGGCTGTTTTCATTTAGGCCACATTCATTGGGTTAGAGTCTGGGGGTCGTCTGCAGCTTTAAACAGTGCAGATAAGGATCATTTGTACCCACATAACCACACAATGTGTTTATGCACCCAACTATACTGTTCCTGCTGTTTGCAGATGGCAACTGCATCCACATGGTGGACACTGGCATCGTGCAGAAGCTTCTGGAGCTGCTGGATCGGCACGTTGAGGAAGGAAACGTCACTGTTCAGCACGCAGCCCTGAGCGCCCTGAGGAACCTGGCTATACCCGGTGGGTCAATATATCAGGTTACACCTCCTGATTGATGACAACCAGATGTGGACACTGCAGCTACATAGTTGCTGTAATGATAAGCTTTGTGAAGTCTTCATGCATGAAAATGGGATTACAAGTCCGTGCACACTACACGTGCACACTACACATGCACACTACACGTGCACACTACACATGCACACTACACATGCACACTACACATGCACACTACACATGCACACTACACATGCACACGTGCACACTATATCACCAAACGTATTGTCTGCCTGCACACGATCTTGGGTGATGTCTCATCCACAGAGTTTAATATGATGTTGGCCCTCCCTGTAACAGCTTCAACTCTTCTGGGAAGGGTTATGATTTCCAAGTGTTTATTCAAACTCTTAAACAGTCACACAGAGCGCAGGCAGACATGTACCGTCTGGGGACTGTGTGGCTAAGCTGCTGTCCTTCCCAGTTACCTCCACTAACAGTTGGCTGGAATATTCAGACGTTTCACAGTTTGACAGTTGTCCACTGAGCTCCAGAGATCGACCCATTCCTTAGAAAATGTTGACCCGCGTGCAGTCCTGAGAAAAACTACGTACACCCTCACTGTGGCAGCCAAGTGCTGCCAATCTATTTGACTTCACTTATAATCAGCAAGTAGGTTTGAAAAGCAGTTGGAAATTTCGAACGTAGGATTTCACAGGATACCTGGAGTTGATCTTTCCTCCACCTCCTCTCATCACGGCGGCAGACACGTCCTAAGGCGCGTAGAGTCGTTTAACCAGCGTTGGGAAAAGGTTGTAGGGCGCTTCATTTTAGGTGCAACAGCGTCAAGGATAGAAGAGCATGTGGATAACAAGGTGTTTGCAAAGTCTTCAACCATATGAGAGGCAGAACAACCAAAAGTAGTGGATGCAGAATTCAGGAAAGACAGAGAGAAATCTGCCGCAGTTTCAGCATCAACTATTCGTAAAGTCCAGTTCAGTATCTAAGTCACCATGACTGGGGCGTGGTCGGAGATCCCAACGTTGTTTATATCCTTTATGCGAATGTCCAAGCCTCAGGAAAAGACCCAGTCAAGGGTGTGGCCCTTAGCCTGGGTAGGTTCATCTACCCACTGAACAAGGTTAAGAGTCAGTTAATGCAAGAAAGTCTTTAGCTTCAGTCTTTAGTCCTGAGGGGAGGCAGTCAGGACTGAGGATTTGCACAAGTCATTCCCCACAAGCACCTCTTTCCATGTTTTATCGCTAAGTTCATACCCTGATGGATGCATTGGAGAGCAGTTAGTATCTTCCCCAAGGATATTTGACCAAGTGGCCGGCATAGTGTGCAGGAACATCTGTGCCGAGTATAACCTGGAAGTCCCGAGGTCAAAATGGGAGATGCCCCCAAGGGTGGTGGAGAATGACCGAGCTAAGATCCTGTGGGACTTCCAGATACAGACGGACAAAATGGTGGTGGCTAACCAACCGGACATAGTGGTGGTAGACAAACAGAAGAAGACGGCCGTGGTGATCGATGTAGCGGTTCCGAATGACAGCAATATCAGGAAGAAGCAACACGAGAAGCTGTAGGGGTACCAAGGGCTCAGAGAAGAGCTGGAGAGGATGTGGAGGGTGACGGTGGTCCCAGTCGGAGGACTCGCCCACATGCTCGTCAAGAAGTCATTCATGAACAAGTTCATTTTATTTTCAACAAAACAATCAACAGATCGTGAGGGTGTAACATATAATCTACTAGTAAACAAACTGTAAAACAAACAGCATGATACATGTTATTAGATCATTCTGTTATTATATGTTACCTTACCTTATATGCTACCTCATGCTAACATCTCAATAAATAAGTTACTGTAAAAAGAGAGTTTTATTCTTTGGATAAAATCTCTCATTAGCTCTGAGATAAAGACACTGAGCTCTCGCTGTGGAGGATTGAACACTGCCTGCATCTTCACACTGACCACGGAGCTGCACACGGCAACATAAGGACTGACTGATGTCACCGCTCCGTCTGCAGCTCTTTACATCCTCAGCTCTGCTGCTCAGGCCAGGAACTAGTCTGATCCTGTGGCTCTGCTCTTTGTGTGTGTTACTGCACACTGTGGGCTCTCTGCTGCGTTCAGCTGTGGATTTATGGCACACTTCTCCCTGTGATCTGCTCCGTCATGATCCACCTGTGACTCATCCAGCCTGCAATAATCACTCAGCTCTTACCAAATACTGTCTGGCAGCCACGGGTTTAATAACAGCATATTGCTGATGTTCTCTTTGCTGGTAGTTAAAGAGCTGATGTTTCCTCGTGAGTCAGCTGATGGATCTTTATGCTGAAATGGGAGTTCTTCCCGAGCTGTTGTTCAGGGTTGGGAAGGCCAGCTGCTTCACAGTGAAGGAGGAGCGGTGTGCCTGATGCTGTCAGCGCGATATAACTTTGTTTTTTGTTGTGAACAGTGTTTGTTCTGTTATTTCCTCTGCAGTGGTGAACAAATCCAAGATGCTGTCAGCTGGAGTGGCAGATGTGGTGTTGAAGTTCTTGCAGTCGGAGATGCCTCCAGTGCAGTTCAAACTGCTGGGAACGCTACGCATGCTCATCGACACCCAAGGTAAACGCTGGATTCTGTCTTTAATGTTCAGTTTTATTCATGTTGGAACCGTTGGTATCCAAAGGCATCATTATGGTGATTGCTGGAGTTCTGCTTGTGCGGGGCAATGAGGAGAGGTTCTTAACAGCCTTCATTTTGAGTCATTAAGACAAATATGAAAGCAGCTACTCACGTGTGCAGCATCAATGACGGCAGCCTTGCCCACTGTCTGTTGGCTCAGCTGAAGCAGCAGACCACCTGGGAACCAATGGGAAGCTGGTGGAAAGGCTGGTGGAGTGGTGCGAAGCCAAGGACCACGCAGGCGTGATGGGCGAGTCCAACAGGCTTCTGTCTGCCCTCATTCGACACAGCAAGTCCAAGGTCAGACCACACACCATCACTCACCCTCCAACACTGCAGCTGTGCTTGCTAACTGCTCAAGTCTGCAGCCGGTCCACATTCAGGTTTCCAGAGTGGGAGGTAATCCAGGATCGCAGCCTGGCAGACGTTTGGAAGTCAAAGGCATCGATAACGACTGAGCTCTGAGAGCTAACTCCACCCACACGTGCTGATTATGTTGTGTAGTGAAGATCAGTTAGCTGGCACTGATCAGAGTTTCCCAGAAAGTTCATCCTGCATGTTTGAGCAGCTTCTTTTTAGCGTTATTGGAGCTGGAACGTCACTGTTCAGAGACCAGGCTGGTAAACACTCAGCGCTCACCTTTGACCTTTACAGAGGAGAATATTCAGGATCATTTCACTAACACTGCTTTTTATTTGGACGCTGTCACCTCCACCCATATTTGTGAATTCGTTTTCTTAGCTAATATAGGCCAATCTCCACCCTTGCTTTCATACAACTGATCTTCTCATGGCCTCTGACAGTCGTCTCTGTGCTGCTAGACCTCAGTGCAGCGTCCGATGCTGTCCACCATAATGTCCTATCAGAGCGATTAGCATTGAAGGTACTGACAGTCGAATATGCTACATACATTGAACTGAACAGTCAATGTTCAGGCCCAACGGTGATTTCTGATTATTACACCTGATTTCTGGACTCCTGTGGCTGGATTTGTTCTGCATGTGTGGATGAGAGGCCTTTTATGGAAGATGTGACTGTTTGATTTATTTTAAATGATAGAACCTGTCACATGTAACTATTATTACATGTAGTTCTCTTTAAAACAGCTCACAGTGCGCTGAACCTCTGCGTGTTTTTAATTCTGTGGTTTTGTTTTTCTCTCTTTAGGAGGTAGTGAGGACTGTCATCCAGGGAGGAGGAGTCAAACACTTAGTTACCATGGCAACCAGTGAGCACATGATCATGCAGAATGAAGCCCTGGTGGCTCTGGGTCTCATAGCAGCCCTGGATTTAGGTAAGCTCCAGGCAGGATCCATGATCCCTGTCGTCACCATCTGTGACACAGAACATGTTTTAGGTGTGAGCAGCTGTGGTTACACGCTACTGTTGAATCTCAGATAATGGACTTTGAAGGCGTTTCAGGAGCCGTGTTGCACACGAGCGTGTTTAGAAATGTGGCGCTGAAGCTTGTAACGTTTGTGCAGCACTGCAGCTGGATGAAAGTTTGCATTTCAGTTGCAGCTGAGAAGGACTTGGTGGGAGCCGGCCTGGTGTCTGTGCTTCACAAGCTGCTGTCAGATGAGAGGAGCGCACCGGAGATCAAGTACAACTCCATGATCCTCATCTGTGCAGTCATGGGCTCAGGTGAGACTGTAACCACTCACATGTTTGAGCTCTATGTGACGGCTGATTGGCTGCAGAGATCAAATGTGTTGTGCTGATGAAACTCTGGATGTCTTCGTGTAACGCAGCTTTAAAAATGTGAAATAACAGCAGGACAAGAAGGTAGCAGACGGACAAATAAAAGCTGAAACGGTTCAACCGGTCGGTGTTTCGGCGCCCTGGCGTCAGAGCGCTGAGGTCACTGCGTCTGCCTGAGTCTCACTGTCAGTGTGCAAGCGATGGGACTGCCTCAGCAGCAGGAGTGTTGGAGGGTCTCTGCACAAACTGCTGTGTTTAAACACGTGATTAAACACTGTGCATGCTGGGACCTGTGCCTTTGATAACACGCCTGCCTCCTGTGTTTCTCTTCAGAGCCGCTTCATAAAGAGGTCCAGAGCTTGGCATTTATCAACATCGTCTCCAAGCTGAGGGCTCACGAAAACAAGACGGTATCACACCAGGCGTCGCTCACAGAGCAGCGGCTAACGGCCCAGAGCTAAATGACTGAGTCTGACCCCGCCCACACCTGCCCACCCCAATGCCTGCCTGATACCCACCTCTCCAGTGACACCTCACCACTGCGCTCCCCCGTGCCCCATCGTCATGTGCCAAGGTACCATGTCATGTGAACTGCGAGCCAGATGTCCACTCATGTCTCTGCCACCTCCACTAGGGTTAGACTGATGTGTAATACTTTGTGCTTACCTACAAGCTCAGCTTTTATTTTGAAGACCTCACCATAATTCCAAACTAGTCAAAGTGAAAACCTGTTTTTAGACGCGCGACGGATACAGTCCTCTGGAAGCCATATTTGTAGTTTTATTCAGACGGTTAGCAGGAGGCTTCACACACCAGCTGATGTGTGAGCCACTAACGAACGCATTAGTCTAACCCTACCCCCTCTACACGTGCATGCGTCTCCGTAGCTCCACCAGAGCGCCACAGACTGCCTGATGCAATAGATCGAAGACGACACTCCTTTATGACCATAGCTGTGACGCCATCTGCCGGTAAGCCGTCCAAGAAAGTGTGCACAGAACATCCTTCCTGTTGTGAATCTTCTTTGGTTTTTCGAAGCAGACAGCCATGACGCGCCCAGCTGTGTCCCATGTAGATAGAGTACACGCTGACTAGGAGCTGTGCATGTTTTAGTCCCGTTCAAGGTGTGCCGCGTTTACCTGTCCGCTGCTTGCATGCTCCAGAGCATAGCCAGCCCTCTTCCTGCTGACACCTCGAGTCCTGGACTCGATTTTATTCCGTTTTTAAATTGTGCTGTTCAAACAGTTCAAACAAACAAAATACGAGCAGAGGAGCAAATTGGACGTGTGCCCTTCCTAACAAATGATGGCCTCGGCAGGAGCTCCTGGACTCTATCCAAGACATCATACTGTGAATAATGGTCTTTAATTGCAGACTCTGGAAGTTTCACAGGAATTTGTAGAGCGTACAGTAACAGCAGGAGAGGTCAAATCCCACAGGGTCAGTAGGAGCTGCATGTCGGATATATGACATCCTTCCTGTTAGTACGTGGTAGCTCTGCCTGAACACAAAAAGCATCAGTGAGCTGTTATTGTTTCAGACTGTCAGGAAACCTCAGATCAGGCCCCACAAACGCAGCCCCGAGTGTCCGTGGGGTCACTGCCGTGTACGCTCTGTGGCCGCACAGCTGGAACCGGGATTAACAGTTAATAGGACAGACACAAAGCAGCCCCCGCACGGCGCCCTCTGGAGGACAGACTTGGTTTACATGCAGCAGGTTGTCGTCCGTGCTCCTCACCCTGTCCCTGTCCGGGCCCACACCTGGTCCTTTTCTTTTTTAAAGGTATGAATGGTTATTTATCAGAGTCGTGCTCTTCTATGACACATGCCAGTAGAGATCCTTAGTCACTGCATCAACTACTATAAGCATATATGTTTGTTGTACATGTCATGAGTTGTATATTTTGGAGGATTGTAACTCAGATAATTGTAATGCAGATAATTAAAGACGATAGCTGGTGACGACTCACGTGTTCTTGTTTTGTCTAGAGTGAAGCTCGAGTCCTCGAGTGAAGTCAAAGAATCTTTAGATTTGAACTGAAGATATAATTTAAGCACACAGACGGGTCACATGATGAAGGGTCGTGTGGTGTGGACCAGAGTGCCACTGAGTTCATCTGACTTCAGGACGAGTCACTTTTTATTCCCCACAAACAGTCAGTGCAGCAGCTTTTACTGCAGCTCAGTGTTGACGGTTCAGTATTTTGCACTTGCAGGAGGTGCTGGGGGACTGAACCGCCCGGTGCTCGCGTGGCCTGTCCCCGTGGCGCTCGCCTCCTCACACATACATGTGTAATAATACACATCATGGCGTTAATTCAGTTACACTTGAATGAAAGGCTGGAGAACAGGAGCCACTGATACAAAGTGAGAGTCACAGTCTTTGCTCGTCATCATGACACTTCTGCTGTGGACACGTGGCACAGCTGTAGTTCCCTGTAGCCTAAACACTGTTACAGAGCTACAGAGGAACTACAGTCTTCTTTGCAGAAGAAACATCTTCAGAGTTCAGGAACATCTGTGACTTGTTCTAAAGCTCCTCCAGCCTCGTCTCGACCATGACCTCTGGTTCTTCTGCTGACAGTCTCAGGACCTAAGTGTTCTTCATGCTCACCGTAGTGCTCTGCTCAGAGAATCAAGGCTTTGACTCATTAGGCTGGAGCATGGCTCTGCTTCACGAACACGTCTCTGCAATATCAGCAGTGACAGTCGGCACACTGACTCATGGGAAGTGCAGTTCATAAACATATTTACTAACCATAAATATGAACAACTCAGACGCACAATGATCAGTAATGTCATCACCTTTATTAATATTAAAAGCAGTTTGAGACAAAGACATGAAAGGAGGCGGTTACAGTCCAGTGTCTATGGCGTGTTCTGAGATCGCCGAGGCATCGTCACCACCTCCAAACGTGTCGCTGCAGATTCAGTAGTACTGACAGGTGTAGAGTTAGAAAACCAAGTTCACTGTAAAATAGTTATTATCAAAAACATTACTGATCCCTTTTTGAGTAGAAAAGAACTCTGTGGAGCTCCGGGGAACACTTGATAACCGCCGTGACAAGGAAAACAAGGTAGTTAGCACATTAATACAAGTACATGCTGTGAGCCAATCAAATCACTTTAAATCACCAAAGGAAACACGGAGCACATGAGCTCGTTTGGTGAACGACGTCTGTTTTCATTCAAGTGACAGGTGTCGAACTCCAGGCCTCGAAGGCCGGTGTCCTGCAGGTTTTAGATGTTATATTGATCCAACACAGCTGATTTAAATGGCTAAATGACCTCCTCAACATGTCCTGAAGTTCTCCAGAGGCCTGGTGATCTAATCATGTGATTCAGGTGTGTCGACCCAGGGTGAGATCTAACACCTGCAGGACACCGGCCCTCGAGGCCTGGAGTTGGACACCCCTGATTCAAGTGAAAAACGCTGGGTATGAAACACTGAGGATGATCATTTTCACCAAACTTCACTCAGTGTTTAAGTAAAGATGTGGAACGAGACGGCGCGTGACGTTATGTAAGGACACAACAAACCAACGAGTATAATCAGAGTGACACCTGAAAACAGCACAAGTGTAATAATGACTCGTTTATTCACATGTGACGGAGCGAGTAACTGTCCAACAACACAAACTACTTTCTTCAAACGTCTCTGTCCTTCATCATTAGTTACTGTAACTGAACAGGTCGTTTTTAGAATCATTTTCTTGTCTTTGTATCCAAAGCTGTGACTTTACTGAGCAACAGTATCAGGATTTGTTTTGGGCGGAGTCACGTGTAGCTTTGTCTTTGAGCCCAGCTGGAGCCTCAGATCAGCTGAACTCTGTGTTTGTGATGCAAACTGAAATGTACTAACATTTTCTAAATAATTTGTCTGTAGTTTCCACAGATGATATCAAACAGACAAGAACAAAGTGGTGTCACAGTTTTGAAATCTAAAGCTGAAAAGTGGAGGTTTGGGCTGCAGCCATGTTAGGAGCCACAGCTTTATAGACGAGAGGGTGGAGGCCAGCCCGACTGTCAGCCAGTGCTATTATTTTAATCAGTTTCTTCGCTAACTCAGTTTCCCTGGGTCTTTTCCCGTGTGTTATGAATAAATCTGATCTTTTTTGGTACCAGTACTGGTTTTATTTTGTTGTATTTATCCGCGACACCTTAAAGGCCGGTCCGTGAAAATATTGTCGGACATAAACCGGTCCGTGGTGCAAAAAAGGCTGGGGACCGCTGTTCTAGAAATACTGTGAAGTTGGGTATTTTCTCACGAGTCCATGGGAACTGGTTCCCTTTGAGCCAAGCAGCACTGAGAGAAGCTACAGCTGCTGCCTTTAAAATGATCCAAGAAGATAAGAACAAATAATAAATCCTCTTTAAACAGAAGAACGGTTTCTGTTTTTCAAGTTCCAGGTCAGTCTCAACGAGCTCTAAGGTGGACGTCTTCACTAAAACTGATTTCAATCTGAAACGAGCCGATTAAAGAATACTGAGGTGTCACACCGGAGCGAGGGGTAGGGCAGTGGGAGGAGTTTAGCGATCCACTCCAGTGCTTGCAGAGCTACAAGGTGGTGATGAACGTGGCAGCAACATCCTCAAACACTTCCCTTCTTCAGTAGAGAAGGAAGTCATTGAAGTGATCCCTTCTTTCATTCGTACTGTGTATTTACAGCATGTTTAGCTGCTGTCAGTGCAGCATGCAAAGATATCCACTTACAAACAGATTCCTCCCTACGGTGCTGCAGTCAAGCGCAACTAATGCAAAGGTACAGGAAGCGAGTGGTTGAGTGTGAGGAGCACGAGCCGCAGTCCTAACGATGGCCCGTAATGACTACAGTGAAAAATATCTAATATCAAAAACATTATCAAAACTTCTACTCTAGATGTAGCTATCAAACCTGGAGCGCTGCGAATGCTAACAGTGCTCTCCTTCTTTGTACAGTAGTTACTCACAGTGTTTATATACAAGTCATTTCACATATTAGTGCCTTGGAACAAAGGTGCTGGTTCAGTAAGGGATGGTGCCGTGATCGGGTCTGATCTCCCCGACGTGCTGGAGCTGATCATGGGGAAGAAGGACAAAACATATTACAGGTCACATCTGCTTTTATATCACCGTGTAAGTTTGGTTGAGTTTAAGTGTTTACCTTAAACGCTGCATTAGGTAAAGAAGCTGGAAAGGAAAAGACAGAAAGAGGCGTTTAGTAACTGTACGACTCGGTGCGTCACTAACAAGCCTGCTGCGGTGACAGAAGGCTGAGGCTTAGGGTGACACCACCAAGGATCTTCTGCAGGGTCAGGGAAGACTTTGCAACAATCACAGGTTACGGCTTCGAAAGCAAAGTGCCCCAACTCTGACCGCTGACCATGACTGCATCTCTGATGTACAGTAGCATCACTTCACTCAGTACTGTTAGACTCCTGAATGACGATGTTGTTCAGTAACAGACAACTGATCCTTATGAGTTTAACTGGACGCTGACAAACAGGGTCCAGTCAAACATGAACAGCATGTTTGCTCCACATGTTTGAGTTGCACCTGTACCTGATGTAACCTCTGATCTGTTTTACCTGAAATGATGCGTTTACATCGACTGCTCACAGCACAACAATAAAACGCCTGCACTTAGACATTACATGGGCTTACGGTTCATTTCAGCATTGGTCTGAACATCTTAGTGCTTATGTTGAAGGCCCTACATTGTGCTGGACCCTAACCCTGACTGCCTGCTTTGTTCCTGCAGGTCAAACAGCTGTTTCTGCTGCAAACAAACGTTTTTATTAATTTTCCTGGACTATTGTTGATCGTTATTTCATCTTTTTTCTTCTGTTTCTGTGGGTTTGAACTCTTTTCCATCATATTAAGGACGTCACAGGCAGCATAACATTTCCACGGCCTCTCCAGACCCTTTTCGTGTCTTTCACATTGCTCAGGGTGAATCTATGAAAAGCACAGGGCCCCACTGGTGGACCTGCCAGTTCTGGTATTCTATGGCAAAGGCCAATCAGAGTCCACTGGAGGCCGCCCTCATGAAGTCTGTTGTTTGGTCAGAGCCATTACACAGTGGCCAGTTAGAGGTCATCCTGTTCCTTGTTGCATAAAGAAGCAAATACTGGTCCTGCTGATGGTTTATGGACGTACAGTCCTCTGTCTGCTACTGCAGACTATGCTAGCAGACAGCAAGCAGTACTGACGTGATGCTATACTCTGATTAAACGTCAGCTGCTGTGCTACCAGCACAGTAAGTAGTAAATACATTAGTGTAGTTTGACCTTTGACCTCAGGTTTGCTGAATGTTGTGGGTACAACACTGACCACAGTGAAGGCAAGCCTAATATTAGCATGCTTTGGTAGCATTCAGATGCAGCTACAGGGCTTCTGTGCAGTTTAGCACAACAGGAGCCACATTTGGAGAAAGTGAGCTGTGACTGTGCCACTGTAGCCAAACATGCTAGCTGTTAGCTAGTTCCTGCATTGTTTTTTCAGCTTCTTGGGCACGTGGATTCCTGTGTTTCTGTTCATCATGGCGTCGTTATGTGTGTGATCAAAATCATATCAGCATTTCATTTCTAACTGTGGCACTTTAAAACCAGGACAGATGGTCTGCTGCGACAGTCGCTAACGTGTTGCTAACTACAGCTAGCTAACACCGCTACACTAAAACAACAGGACATGCTGCATGGAGAGCAAAGAGCCAGGCTTTGGTTTGGAATACAGCGTGTGGATGGTGGGACAGACGTACGTGTTCAAGTGCTAACAAAGCTTTAATATGCTAGCTGCTGGTGGGGGTTCTTCTACTGCCAGCTTGTAGTAATTAGTAGTAGTTAGGTGTTAATACGAAACTGAATTCATTAATTGTAATTAAAGAATTATTAATTTAATAATTTATTTTTTAGAATTTTTTAAATAAAATGTATTTGTTATATATTCACATTTATTTTTAAATAATAATAATAATGAAAAATGATGAGTTTGTGGCACATTCTTGCTTCCACACAACACTGTTAGGGTCACATGACTACCCCACAGCTGCACCTTAAACAGCACACAGATCACACAGCAAAGCTCAAGAGAAGTCTCCACATGGATCCATCACACCCACCGGTGACAAACACACATGCGGTGTGTGCGAGTGTCTCACGAGTAGTAAGCCGACGCTTTCTTGCTGGAGTACGGTGGGAGTCGGCGCATGTAGAGAGGGGGGGGCACCCTGATGAAGCATGGAGGAGGAAGAATGAGTGTGATGATGGAGCTCAATAAGCCTTGTCCCTAAACAGCAAACTGAATGTTACGCTTGATTCATGCGTCAGAGCTGCAGGATAAAACTGTGACGTTACAACAGCTATGAAAACAAACACGAGTCCCAGCAGACAGGAGTGTTTGTGTGGATGCAGGTTTATTATGGAGCATTGCAATGAAGAAATGTTGCTCTTTAGTTCACACTGCAGCCGTAAGCTGTGCTGATGTTTGCTGACTGTTACACTCACTAATACGACAGCTCTTACTGCAGAACATTTAAACGATTTACGAATGTTTTTGATGATCATTTGCTGCAAAGTGAACCGACTGTGAAAAAGGGCGTTTTGCACCCAGTGTGTCGAAGTCCTGTTTGGAAGTGCAGCCACATTTATCTGACTCACTGAAGATTCACAAAGTCCTGAGAACAGCAGTCCACTTCAGTACCCTGCTCAGTGAGTCTGACCTCTGACCTCCACTCTTTCAAACAGCAACACCAATCAAAGCGCAGCGTGAACCCTCCATGAGGTCGCCTAGCTGTGCGAGTGTTTAACACCTCCCAGAGGTACGTTTGCATTTCTACTGAGGCTGGAAAACACAGAGCCATCAAACATCTGTACGGTCACACGATGTTTACAGACAAATGTCATTATGGTTGGTTATTGTTCAATGAAATGTTAAGACCTGAGAGTACTTTACACAGCAAAAAGAGACGCTCTCCATCAGTGCATTTAACAAACCAGTCATGGCAACCAGTACGATCCCAATAACAGTGATTGGATATAACGAACTATAATTCTTTCAGACGTGCTGCTGCCATCAAATGAAACGAACCTTTGTTCTTTATAAAGCTGTTCTGCTGTCACATTTATGACTTTGCAGATTGTTGTGTTCTGTTATTATTCACATTTTACACAGTTTGTCCCAAAACTGGGGAAAACTGTCTCCCAGTACTGACGGATGTGTGGACACGTACTGGCCACAGCAGCTGTCTGCAAATCGTTTCATTTACTGGTACAGATGTTGCACAGTGGATCCAGCAGAGGGCGCTCTGACTGCTGTAAGGACCAGCTGCTGGGAGCAGAGCTGTCTGTTCTCACATCAAGTATGGCTATCAGTTAATAACAGAGCCCGTGTCGGTGTGGCTCGAGCTGCCAATCAGTGAAACGTGTGTGTGCAGCGTTTTCTCACCAGCTCGCCCGCACGGCCTCGATGTCGCTCACTAAGTTTTGAGCCAAACAAATTCCAAAGATCTGTGGATGAAACACAAGAAGAGTTGGACACCCGAAGGACCCGAGAGCACGATGCGTTCGCTCGACACCCGAAGGTGCGCGGCACCGACCTGCAGCAGCGCAACGCCGATGAAGATCCCCGCCACCAGCGTGAGGTTGTCCTGCAGCCACTTCTCAAACTGGGGCACGCAGCCTTTAACGTTGATGTAGTCCTTCTGCTCGGAGTCCTGCGTGCACACAAACATGTGTCATTTCAGATATTCATGTCCCGGGGCTTTGGTCGTGACAGGAACAGAAATGACCTGTAACAACGAGTCTGTTTCCTTCTTTCTTTGCAACGTTCAGACTTCTGATACTCGGAGATCATCATTTGTATCCTCGATTACTAAAAGTTTAACAAACGTGGCGTTTTTGTCACGACTGCCGTGACCTGACCTGTGACAGACGGGCCTTTAACAGCGTTATGGAGCTGATGGATGAGCATGTGGTGCTGGTTAATCACATGCTACATGCATGTATCACAGCCTTCACGTGTACACACACACTGACAGGAAGTCTGAAACACATTTAGTTTTATTATGATCCAATCTGCTGCCCTCGAACAAGAGGTCAGAGGTCATATATGACATGTTTTAAATCTTAGTATTATACCTTCTATATGTTGTTGTGAGGCCAATAAATCATTACGATGACCCAACTCTGCGCCCCCGCACTGGTTTACCAGTTACTCACTGGTTTACCAGTTACTTACTGGTTTGGCTCGAATGTCGTAGCCACACTGAGTGTTGATCACGTCCTCCTGAAAGCAAGAAACAATCCTGGGTTTAGCCGTGAGCAGGTGGAGTCAGCTGACCACACCGGTGACAAACAAACGCCAACATCAACAACGATGTGTGAGGAAGTCGTACCGCTGGGTCCTTGGTGCAGCAGGAGAAGGGAACGCCGCACTTTTCCCGACTGGGGTTTCCATCAGTGCAGTTAAAATAGATGTTCAGGTTCCAGTCGTCTGCTCCGAAAGCACCGCAGCACTCCCACTGCAGCCAGGCACAAACACTCCTGTTAATAGGACTGCACACGATCAGCACACGCTTTAAGGTGGTCCGAGGACGGACACGTAGAAAGACGCGCGTTAAAAATGGACACTACTCCTTAAATGATCCAGTTCATGTCAAATACAAACTTTCACTACAATGAACCCGTCCAGCACATAGACTGCACCGCAGCTTTACAGCTTCATGGACACGGCACGTGTATTAGCATGCAGGCGTGACGCGGACGCTGTTACAACGACACCAATACCAGTATGATCATGTATGATGATGGTGTAATAACATTGTCACGCGTCAGTACTTACATATTCCTGAGTGAAATCGATGAGGTTCTGCAGGTCGATGTCGTCCCGATACGCCCGGATGTTGTTGTTGATGAACAGGTTGAGCTGGTCTTTAATCCAGTCCTTGAAGACAAACGCCAGAACTCCCGTCGTTAACTCCAGGAAGAAGATGATTCCAAGGAACACCGAGAACTACGACAGAAGAAGCAGACGCTCAGCACACTGAAGCCTGCTGCTTGTTGATGCGTGACAACGATTTGGAACATACAAACTTCAGTAGAAACGTGTTTTCCCGCAGCGCTCCGATGCATCCGGCAAAGCCCAGGATGAACATAACCCCCCCAACCACCATGAAGAGCCAGACTGGGTCCAGACCCCCCAGGTCTGTGATAGATGAGAGGTTGGACAGGACCCCCTGCAGAGGACAGACGCAGCACTCAGTCTGAGCCGGTTTGGTCAACAGGGCCACAAATAAATGCATGAAGTAGTTTTTCAGCGTCACTCTGAGACAGGATATTTCTAACTTTAGAGATGTTGCACAAATGGAAGAAAGCAGTCTTACATATTTGTTTAATATGTGCGTTGAAGGACATGTCCTGGTCAAAAATGACTCCAAGGTTCCTCACAGCGTTACTGGAGGCCAAGGTAATGCCATCCAGAGTAAGAATCTGGTTCGATACCATATTTCTAGGCTTTTCAGGGCCGAGTACAATAACCTCAGTTTGATCTGAATTAAGAAGCAGAAAGTTAGCGGCCATCCAGGTCTTTATGTCTTTAAGACATTCCTGCAGTTTAACTCATTGGTGTGTGTTATCTGGCTTCAGTTACAAGTGTTTGAAGCAAAAACCAACATTTGACATCATCTTTCCAAAGTTGCTTATTTCAGTGCTTCGTTTATCAGTTCTGTGAACACTTCCCACGTTCAAACAGAAGTGCTGTCACATGACCCCGGGAAACACTGAGCCCTCAGCTGCGTCACATTTCTGACTTTAGTAAAGTTCACATGAAAGTCAAGTACACTAAACAACACGAACACACGTGTGGAAAATGACTGACGGCTCATTAAATGAATCAGGTTTTGGATTGGAGGTCACCTGACTTTGCTTTGAAATGCTTGGCTGTCCACGCTGCAGGACAGGAGCGTGGGTTTCTGTGCTGCTTCCACGCTCGTGAGCAGCTCACGGAGTCACGCACACGCGTCCGTCACACTGGAACGCGCTGACGTCTCAGTCAGTGTAATGACGTTGTTCTCACGTGTTCTTACCTTCTCACTCCACGCCCACAGTCCGATTCCCACTAAGGCCATGCCCAGCAGCTGCAAGACACGGACCACATCTCATTAAGGTGAAGATGCACGCGAACACAATCACATGACGTCACTGACTCAGTGTTATTTAAAGGTTTCCCCCGTGACGTTTCTCGTGTGTCACTCAGCAACAATAAGCAGTGTGTGTGCGTGTCCATCACACGGAGGCCCTCAGCTGTCATTAAAGCCGATTAGCTGTGCTGTGGACTAAGCTGCAGCAGGAACGCTCACGTTACTCTGAGTAAATGATAAATGGCCTGTATTTATATAGCGCCTTACTAGTCCCTAAGGACCCCAAAGCGCTTTACATATCCAGTCATCCACCCATTCACACACACATTCACACACTGGTGATGGCAGCTACATTGTAGCCACAGCCACCCTGGGGCGCACTGACAGAGGCGAGGCTGCCGGACACTGGCGCCACCGGGCCCTCTGACCACCACCAATAGGCAACGGGTGGTGGTCTGAAGTGTCAGTAACGGGATCGATGCCTCCCCCGTTACTGATAATAACACACGTCACCCACGCACAGCTGCTCACCCAGAACAGGATGTTGAATCCAAAGATGAAGTATTTGATGCAGCAGCTGACTTCGTGGCCTTTGTAATGATTCCCCGACATGATCGTGGGTGGAGGAGACACGGCCTGCTGCTGCTTCACGGGGTTCGTGCCGTGCGGGAGGGAACAGGTTCAGCGCTCCGTGGACGCATGTCACCGTGGGCTTCCGGTCCGCACAGAGGCCCTGGCACACGGACGGATGTGACCCGCTAACACGGAGGAAACACGGATAGCAAACAAACAGCGGCCCTGATCTACGCCGGACAAGTGCAGCGCATCTCCGCCGCTCCCGACAAGCGAAGGCGGCAGGAGGCGGGGCCAGTGCGACGGAGAGTCGGAGGTGATTGGTTAGAACGACACAAAGGCAGGACAGTCTACCAATAGGATCCAAGGAACACTGATGTACTTCCGTGTCGTTATTGCAGCGATCGTTCCAGATCAAACACTAGTTTGGAAAATTCTCCTGAATGTGTTTAATGAAGACGCGCAAACTGTCCCGGGATTACACGGAGAAGCCTTAAAGCGCGCGGACAGGAAGCGTTTCACCCACAGTCGTGTCAGACCCACGGAACCAGATCAAGACCAAAGCTTATGACATTCATGTTTGGAGAGAAACGACACACACATTCATACACAGTAGAAATCTCAATGCTGCAGCTTCTTTCTTTCTCTCCAGGAGCCCACAGCGGCTCATACGCTGCAGCAAAACTATAATCATAGTTAAATGAATGTTTTGCTACAGTCACTGAGTCTGTGGAGGAAACACGGGGCCTCGCTCTGTTCCGCGTGGTCCAGTTAAAACAGCTGGTGAATAAATAAAAACATGTTTCTGGTTGATTTTCAGATTCATGTGAAGTTATTGGATCATCCGATGCTGGCATTGATACACGTGTTCTTTATGCCAGCACATATTGATACATTCAGTTCAATCCAACTTTATTTACACAGCGCCAAATCACAACATCAGTCATCTCAAGGTGCTTCATATTGCACAGTAGACCCTACAATAATACATACAGAGAAAAACCCAACAATCATATGACACCCTATGAACAAGCATTTTGGCGACAGTGGGAAGGAAAAACTTCCTTTAAACAGGAAGAAACCTCCAGCAGAACCAGGCTCAGGGAGGGGCGGGGCCATCTGCTGTGATTGGTTGGTTGCAAAGACATGCTGTGGAAGAGAGACAGAGGTTAATAACAGATATGATTCAATGCAGAGACGTCTATTAATACATAGTGAGTGAGAAAGGTGACTGGAAAGGAAAAACTCAATGCATCATGGGAATCCCCGGCAGCCTACGTCTATTGCAGCATAACTAAGGGAGGATCCAGGGTCACCTGGTCCAGCCCTAACTATATGATTTAGCAAAAAGGAAAGTTTGAATCTTGAAAGTAGAGATAGTGTCTGTCTCCTGAATCCAAACTGGAAGCTGGTTCCACAGAAGAGGGGCCTGAAAACTGAAGGCTCTGCCTCCCATTCTACTTTTAAATACTCTAGGAACAACAAGTAGGCCTGCAGAGCGAGAGCGAAGTGCTCTAATAGGGTGATATGGTACTACAAGGTCATTAAGATAAGATGGGGCCTGACTATTTAAGACCTTGTATGTGAGGAGCAGGATTTTGAATTCTGGATTTAACAGGAAGCCAATGAAGGGAGTTCTGTTTGTATTTACCACCTCCATTAATGAAGCTTCCTCACATCAGAGGAGCCACACAGCTCCTCCTACGAGCCGGGACAATGCTGGCACATCTCTCTCTGTTCCCTATGTGTTGTTTCTGTTCCGTTAAAGTGAGTTTCAAATCTCTCCAAGGATCTGTCGTCAGCCTTAAAATGTTTCATTTCCTTTTGTGTATATCCAGGAAGGATGTGTGCACATATTGTTTCCTCACCAACTCATTTTCCCTTTGACTAGTTCCTTTAACATGTTGACTAGTTTTCCATCACGGTAACCACAGTCAGCAGAAACCAAGCACAGCCACAGTCCGTTCTTTATGCTGAGGGTTTATTTCAGTTCAGTTTTCAAGAGAGGTTAAAGGTCAAAGCAACAGTGGATAGAAGTGATGTAATAGGCAGAAGAACATTTAGGAACAGTCGTTTCATGTGAGGCGTGAGCGGCAGAGGATCTGTGCGAGTGTAAAGACCGCTGACATGAAGAAGACAGTAACAGCTTTACACCACAGAGCTCCACCTGCTGACGTAGCAGCTCCGCTGACACAGAACAGAGCCGCCTGCAGACGCTGCTGATGTTTACATCATCCTCTGATGCAGGCGACAGTGTCAGCTCCCTAATACTGACTCAGCACACGAGCTGTTCCCCGGGGCATAATTACATGTGCATTATTAATATTAAGCAGTCTTACAAAAACAAAATGCAAATGTTACCTAAAAATCTTTGAGCACAATTTAACCTCAAAATGTTCCAGAGCTCCCGCCTCAGTGCTGCCGTGCTCCTATGTGACTGTCTGTGACGTGTAAAGTAGCTTTAAAGCCATAGGTGGGCGGCTCCACCTACATTAGACTGATGTTAGCGAGCGAGGGTGTGCCTGGTAGAGCACCAGTAAGGGTTCGCTCAGAGAGCCTCTGTGGAGACAGTACAGACTCTGTGTCAGGGCTTCATGGAGCACCAGACTCCCGCTCTCGTCCGTGTAGCGCAGCTGGAAGCCCAGAGCCTCCACGGGCTTCGCAGTCAGCACAGCAGACACATCGAAGACGTCGTAGCCAGACGGCGGCCGCTGGTCCAGGGCCAGCTGTCTCTCCTCCAGGACGGGACGTTCGTCCAGGCGTCCTCGTGAAGCAATGACACTGTGCAGAGTGACAGACACGCTGAGCGGCTGAGGGTGGAGGGCTTTCCTGAACAGGACCAGCTCTGCACCCATCATGAAGGGGCTCAAGCTGGTGATGTTGAACCAGATCCATCCCTGCGGGCCTGCAAAGCATCAAATACAGAGTGTTAGAAGGACTCACACAGCTCCGCCCGTGTAAAGGCTCAGAATCAATGAAGTCCAATGTATTCTTCAAAGATGATTGTAAATATGCACCAAAGGTTCATTCATTTGAAGAATTAAAACAAAATAGAAAAATCAGCACTGCATCAGGTGAGTCAGCACTGCATGTCGTCTTTTTTCTCTTGGTGGGGAGAAACTTTACAGCAGCAGCGATGAGCAGATTTCAGTGGAAACATCTGAAGATCGTTCTGTCTGCATGTGAAGACATTTGAAAGCAGAGAAACTAAAGGAAACACTATCAGAGGGAGCACATGACAGTGACGAGAGGGACCATACAGGAAGTCCAAACTCAAGGCCAAACGTGCAACGTCAGGGTTTCTCGTGAACAATAAGACGTTTGTTGCTGCAGCAGAAAGAAGATGGAGCGGTTACTTCATGTCACACGTCAGTGATGCAAATTTAAAACACCACCTTAAGTGAAATACAGCAAAGTTCAAGCTGTTCTGATAACGCAGGGATGTTGCTGTGAACTACAAAGTGTCAGCTTAGTTTTATTTGTCCTCTAAATAGCATCAAAAACATCGACATCGAAAATCACTGCAGATGATAAAAGATCCGCTCGTCTGCTCGTTACCAGCCAAGGAGCTGATGCGCTTTATTATTGTAGTTTGTTAAAACATTTCTGTTCCTGTTCTGGCCCAGTTGGACTTCAGCTCCAGATCCAGATGTTACCTGTCTATGTGCAGCTGTGTTCAGCTGGAGCACAGCTATAAGCTAATGTTCACGCCTACACTTAAAGTGACCAAAGCTACAAAGCTGTCCTGTAGCCACGCTGATGATGATGAGTTCACATAACTATACTGAGCAGTGGGCTGTACTGTTGTTATTAGTGGAGTGAGGAGGATGAAGAGGAGGGGGAGGATGGTACAGAACAGTTTGCTGGAAAAAGTTATTTTATGCAGGCTTTGTGCGGCCTCCAGCAGCACGCATGGATATGAACAGCATGGCTGCCACTACGCTCCTCTCCACTCATGAAACAGGGATACATGATGCTCTGTGGTGAGTCTGCACGACAAAGGGGGGATTCAAAAAACAGCTATAGCACCAGTTTGTTGTGCTACAGGTCTGTGGAGCAGCAGTGGGACTTTCCAGTGTCTGTGCTGAATGATGCTACTTCAGCTGATTCGCTGAACTGTCTCTGTGACATTAACAGACTGAAATAATGTGCATGTTTCTCACTTTAGCTGCTTTGGCACAAATGGTGCTTTAACCTGTTGATAACTAAAGATTCCACCTTAAAACTGCAGGATTGGATCTGTGATTATTCTTAAACGCTACAATATCCAACTAATTAAGCTGCTTTTGAAGGCAACATTTTAATGTTGACTTGAGGTTTGCACGTGTGAAAGGGACTGACTGCGTTTCATTAATATTAATTACAAGGCACTGCAAGCATGACACTGTGATTGGCAGCAGAACCCTTACAGTTCATGTGCTGTCAGATGGCCGTGCAGGACCTTGAAGCCCTGCACGGCCATGTTTGTGGCCACAGTCGCTCTGCAAGTGCTCCAGTGAAACATATGAGCCCTTACATGACACCATGCTCCAGTTCCTCATCCACACACGGGGAACTTGCTGTTTTCTTGCTTTACTGCAGATCACGGTCTTTGATCACATCGTTATTGTCAAAGCAACATGTAAAGGATTACTGTGTTAAAGGAAGACTTTGAAATCCTTACCGCTGACACTCCGAAACCCCTGCACCAGCGTCCCGTCTGATTTCCCCAAATCCTGCACCTCCAGCGAGTCCAGCTTCTGGTAAACCTTCCTCATGTAAGGATGTGGTTTAGCATGGTGGCTTGCTGACACTTTGTTGATATGCAGCATTTCCAGAATAGCTTTGTCGAGCTCCTGCTCATCCTCGGCGTTTCTCTGCTGATCCATCAACAACAAGCCCGTTACAGAGCACAGCAGGAGGAAACCCAGCGCCACATCCGAAACCTCCAAACGTGTTCGTCCAGCCATTCTCACTTTCATTGTTTCCACCTTTATATCAGATATCAGCACTTCTGCTGCGCTGCTGCAGACAGTCCACCCGGCAGCGTAACAGTGTGTGCAGGAACCCCAGGAGCTGTCAGAGCTTAGTGAACCTGAGGAATGCTACTTCCCCTCGAAAATGGAGTTTAATGAAGCACAGTGCTGCACTCTCTGAACAACCAACCACTGGGCCGATGCACTGGAAACCATGGCCATGTGACTCACCCCACATACTCTCCATTAATCAGTCTTGATACATTTATGCAGAAATACATGCAATGAAAGCATCTTTATGAATATGTGGCTGCTTTAGAAGAGAGTTTATTAGTTACAGATCAAACATCAGTCTCTACTCCCCTGATGATGGTAAGAAGGCAGGACTGCATTGTAACAGAAGAGGCCTCCAGCTTGTGGGAGCACACCTGGACTGCTACATGGACCCACATTCCCCTTCAGTGTTTACACCTCACTGCTTAAGTGGCTGAAGTGGTGGTTGTTGGCTGTCGTGGTGTCTTGTTTGACATCCCTTTACAGCATCAAGTTTGGGACGGTGCCTCTAGATTAGCTCAGCCTCTTGAAAGCTGGGCTCAAACTTCAAGCAGATCCTCAGCTTCCCTGGGAAGTGCTGGAGAGGAGGATCCATCAGCTATGTGATCCTTGGAAACAAAACACCAGCTGCTTTTCCTGCTGGAGTTGTGTGGCTTTGCATGTATGATATTATACAACTGGAACATGGTGCTGCCCCCTGCAGGTAAGCAGCAGCTACTATCCAGGTCATGTATTACCCAGAGGCACTTCTTTCCATTAGTGCCCTGTGAAGCCTTTAATCTGTGCTTTCGTTCAGTAATTACAAACTACTACACACTGGCTGTCAGAGTGTTTCCACTCTGGCTGCAAGAGGAGGAAGGCGTCTCTACTTGTCTCTCGGGGGCGGAGTTTGTTACCCAGAAAGGAGCCAGATTCTTTCAATGAGGCAGTTGAAGGGAGAAGGAAGGAAGTGCCAGCTGTTCAGGTAAGAACATGTTTAAGTGGTGATCTTTGTTGGAGGACCTTGTGCTGTTGTCTTGCACGTCTTCTTCATCTCTTTTTGTTCTTGTGTGTTTTTTAGCTTCATACATCTGTCTTCATGTGTGCATGCTATTGTGCTGACATTCACCTTAAATCTGAGGACTGCACTGAGCTTGAATACAGCAGGATACGTGCTCCATATAAAACTTATTAAAACTTGTAATTATTACTAACTGTGCATTTAAGGAGGATGATGAGCTTCAGACAACAAAACATGGTCGTGCTGTGTCCTGCATGATGTTCAGCTGTGCACAGATTCATCACTCTGAGCTCCTCTTTCTTCCTTCACTTATATGCAGTCTCTTGGACATTTTGCTGTACTCTACTCAATGGCAGTGACATGTTAGCAGCCTGTGATTTCAACAGCGTTACCTTTTTCCCCTCGTGGCTTTAAAAAGCGCTGGCTGCTGAAGGTCCCGTCATTATGTCGATGAGACGATGAGACGAAGGAATGGAGCAGTTACACATCAGCGTTGTGTGCTGGGCTTGGAAAAGAAACGAGGGAGGTCCTCATCTTATTTAAGGGAGGGATTATGAAATGCTGTTTGACCTTAAGAATATTTTATGACCTTATCGGAGACGCACCACATGTCAGCTTGTTGTGTGTCCCCCACCAGCATCCCACAGGATCACCACAGCCTGTGGTTCAGGAGTGGACAGCAGACAGAACATGTCTTGCTGATGTATTGTGTAAGGACTGTAACACAAGAGCCAAAACAGGAAGAGGATCAACCCAAAGTGCTGCAGGCAGCGTAACATTTGGACCTTTCCCAGGACTCCTGCCTCCACACTGATGCACATCAGGCACAGAGACATCCAGCTCTGTGAGAGTTCGACACACAGACATCAGCATCATGCAGTGCCATGTAGTCCTGGACAGTTATCTGACCTGCCATGCTTTGTTTGTCCGCTCCATCTCATCCACAACACTGATGCTGAGTGATGAGCTCTGGCTGTCCAAAGGTGTTGGATAAGGTCCGTGTCCAGACTCTGTCCAGGCTGGTTCTGTAGTTTCATTATAGAGACTCTGTGCATCCACACAGAGCAAACTGCTGTCATCACGCTCCATTAGCTACTGTACCCGAACACACAGTATCTGTCTGCAGGTACAGATGTGTGCTGCATATTTACAGCTGTGTACTTGACATGCAAACACATCTTGTAGCGGCTGTCGTTGTTTTGAAAAACATATAGAGCACAGCAGCATTTTTCCACTCCAGCACCTTTGACCTGAGCTGTGTCTGAGGAAGTCTGATCGCACGACTGCAGCCAACAAATACATCTTTTAAAAATAAACAAAAGTTCTGAACAACAGCTGTTATATACTCTGCAAAGCATTGTTCAAACTAAATGAAAACTGGGAGCTCAAAGCATGTCAGTCAGTTTGTGAAGCTCATCAATAGTTATTGTGTGCACCAGATTATAAATCGTTATGAGAGGAATTCATTACATCAGTGTGGTGAATAAAACCACAGAGAGAAGATCTCTGACCGACAGCCAGGAATGACAGAGGGGCGCACTGCATCTCTAATAACAATCAATTTAACTTTATTTACACAGCGCCACGTCACAACACAGTCGCCTCAAGGTGCTTTATATTGTAAGGTAATAATACATACAGAGAAAAGCCAACAATCATGTGACCCCCTGTGAGCAAGACCTTTGGCGACAGTGGGAAGGAAAAACTCCCTTTGAACAGGAAGAAACCTCCAGCAGGCTCAGGAGGATACTTGGGTTTCACTGAAGTTTCAGAATAAAGGACCATCATTTACTCAACTGCTCTGTGTTGTTATACATCTGATCAGCATCATTGGAAATCTATGCTGACTGTACATGGAGCATATTTACACAGGAGGACAGAAAGCACACACTGTAACTTCACACGCTTTTGCAAAACAAATGTTTCATTTTTACCTGGACCAGCGCACTTTGGGGAGCTTTTCCTCTTAAATGCGTAGTACTACATCGAGAGGTTGAGGATGAACAATCAGAAAAGCTTTCTTGAGACACACTAAAGCTCTGACCAGTGGAAATCCAGTTTTCCCACACAGCTCCCACACATGCGGGACAAGCTGCAGCATGTTCTCTGCACAGAGGGTGATTATAAGGTGCTTCGTGTGTGAGGTCTGGGACAGCTGTCCTACCTGAGGAACACGCTGAAAGAATGTGGAGGGTTGAGATCAGCTTTCAGATACTGAACAGCTCTGATCTGCATCCTCAGCCTGATCGACAGTCAGACAGGACTAAGCTGTTTTGATTACTGTGGAAAAGTAACGGCTCCAGAAATGAGACGGTCTGTGTAAGCTGAAGTGGGCAGCATGTGAAAACGTTTAAAGCATCCTGTAGGAATTTATTTAGCAGTTGGGTTAATGAAGCCTTTCCCACTGGAGCTGTCCTAAAGAAGTTTGGCAGGAGCAGGCGTATGTGTCCCAAACATGTCTGGAGCTGTCTCGTTGCTGTTCCCTCACTTATAATTACCAAAACCACAAACAGCTTTGTGTCGCTGGTTTCAGAAAGCGCCGGTGTGTTTACTCCAGCTTCATGCTCTTTGTTTCTGGTGCCACTGATGGAGCTACAAAGGAGTGACAGAGATAACATTCATACTGAAACATGTCCAAGGTGAAAGCTTCTATTACACCTGTTTCATTTGGAGCTGCTTGTTTGGTTTGACATGTTCATTTAGACCCAATAGTGTAAGTTTATATCAGCATCATGTTTCCAATCGTTTTCATTTGTAGAGCACATAATTACTCAGTGCAACACACTGGGTGGGTGGGGGGTCTTTCTCGCAGTCTTATTCAGGATGTGTGACCAGCAGCTTGGGGGAAATGATTATTTGAACCCTTTATAAATTAGAAAGAAATGAACAATCACTCATTTGCATCTTTAGTTTTAATGGAGAGAACATCACCCACAAATCCAAAAACACGTCATATAAAAGTTCCAATGATTTGCAGGCTGTGATTGGCTCCATTACAGATACTCCTGATGTCCACCCAGCAGCTGGAGAAAGCACATCTGTCCACAGAATGATGGTGTTTTCCCCCCCAGCCTCTCCACCACCATGGACCTGACCAAAGACTGGTCAAAGGATGTCAGGGTTGTAGATCTCGTTGGAAAGGTGACAACTGTTGGTGCAGTCATTCAGAAACAGAAGAAATGTAAATGAACCATTAATCACTCTGGTCTGGAGCTCCTGGGAACATCTGGCCTCATGGGGTGTGGATGATCATCAGAAAGATCCTCACTGAAAGAGCTTGATGCTCTGGAGGCGTCTGGGACCAGAGTCCCCAGGAACAGCACTGATAACACATAAAGGCAAACGTTTCCATCATCAGTGGCTGATGCCGGGTTTGGGAATCAAACTGTCTTGAAGCAACTCGCTGGAGACTGCAAATATTTTGGTGACTAGCTAGCCATTTTATGCTCACAGCATCATGAGTGTCATCATATCCTGTTCACTTTATTTCCCATTACCATCCCACCTACACTCTGATGGTGCCACAGAGGTCAGGGGTCATACTGACACTCTTCATGTATGAAATGCTTTGAACTGAAATCTTTTCACTTCCTTTGCAGTTCCTGACTCATCCTCCCGCCTGGCACAAGCTCAAAGCCAGGAAGCTGAATCAGCATGCAGCCAGAGTAAAGTCCAGCAGGGATCCTTTCATTGGCTGAAGAGTTGAACTGAAGCGTTTTCCTGAAGGTGATCGTGCTCTTGTTTGCTGCAGGCCTGAAGGATCCTCGAGACGTTGGCTTGTGACTGACAGCAATGGGTTCAGCTGTTCGACTCCTGGCCTGGATGTGCCTTCCTCTGCTTTTGGTTGAAATAACCTGTGCATTGCATGGTTCCCTTGTAAAAGTCAACAAGGGGTTAAAAGTGAAACGAGGCCAATCGGCCTACCTTCATGTGGAGGACTTGCAGTTCCACATTCCCCATCAGAAGGATTCGTGCAAGTTGGAGGTGGTAGTGAATGAGCCCATAACTCAGCGAGTAGGAAAACTGGTGCCTCAGGTAATAAAAGCAAAGCTGTTATTGGACGTCATGTTTCACACTAAACTTCTTATTGACCACTGAACACCCAGTTGTAGTATTTCACGTCAAAAGTGGATTTGATCCATTAGTATTTCTTTTAATTGTATAAAACAGTAATTATGACATGATGAGTGACGGAGCAGCTACTTAAAGCACATCGTGCGCTGTCCGTGTTGTGTGCTGCTCAATAACATTCAATATTTAGTATTTACTGTTACTTACACCTGTGCAGGTTGTTGCTCTCATCTCTGTGTTGTTCTCTTTGTTCTTCTTTTAACAGGTGATCCAACAGGTTTTCTCAGTGTTCTCTTACTGTCCCCTCTGTTTCTCTTCCTCCCTTTCTCTGTGATTGTCCAATTTGTAATAATTTAAAATAAAGTAAATAAATGAACAATAATAATATAGCATTGCCATATTGTTCCTATTGAAAAAATAAATCTTTCCTGGTTGCCAAAGTATAGAAGAGAAAAAACTGAATGGACAGTGTTTTGATGTTATTCAGGTGTTGTTCAGACTACCAGAGGCTGATCTCTGTTGATCTCAGACAAGTTTCACCTCCAACCGCTCAGTGTGGTTTTCTTACACTGCAAATGTCCAGTTATAGGTCAGGTCTTAGAAAACCCACGTTTCTATTTATTTTCTGTTTAATTAGAGATATATACTCTTTTGCCTTTGTTGAATAGTGTAAAGTTAGACAGGACACTGTGGGGAAGTAGAGGGGGAAGACCCACAGCAGTGATCTGCAGCTCAGACATGTGACAGCTAAAGCAGCACCCAGGAAACATTTCTGAAAAGAGCCAAAAATGCTGCAAGTAAACTTACTGTGAAAAACTTGAGCTGTATGATGAAACATGTTTGTTCAGTGACGATGGCTTTGACTCGTTGTGCTTGGTGGTTTTCACCTCACAGGTGTTTGATTGTGATTATCTGGCTGATGAAGTAAAGTACGTCCACAACGGCTGCCCATTGTTGACAGAAGACACTGTCAAGCTTCGCCTGTACAGGTAAACATCTGCTGAAGTCCTTCATGCAGGCTTTTAAAGAGACTGTATATTTCACACATGAAGAAAAACATTTTTGAATCATTTCCTTTTTACAAGACTCTTTACTGGGACACAGTTTGTTATTTATCTGTGAAGGTCTGTTTTTCTTTGACATCAGATTCACAGAGACAGAGACATACATGGAGGTATTTGCCATCCATGTAGAAATTATGGAACCTGAGTGCACCATCATTAGGTTGGGGCCAAAATCCCTGGAGGTTCCCGAGTTCTACAGCCTCTCGAATGCTGTGGATGGAAATGTGGTCTCCTTCCACTATGAAAGCAGGTCAAGCTTGGATTGTAGCATCCATCTGAATAGTCACGACACCCATCTGCCAACCCACGGTCAGCTGGTCACAGGGGAACCAGAGAAAGCCACAAGGAGAGGGGATGAGCCGGAGACTTTCATCCATTTGCGTCAGCAGCTGGGTAATCCATGACACTGGTTGAATATTAGATCCTAAAATCAAAATAAAATAACAAGGAAAAGTCATTTTTATGCTTCACTGAGAGCAGCTAGCAGTGCACGAGGCATTTCATGGACGCCCAGCCTTCATGTTCTTGTGAATACATCTAAAACATGAAGTGAACATTGACCTGGACTCCAGGATGACCTGATCAGATGTTGGTGTGACTGAAGCTCACAGAATGTCGAACACACTGAATTATGTAAATGCAAAGTCATCTTCACTGTGATGTCAAATCAGTTTTAGATATACCAATTTGGAGCACCGTCACGCAATAACAATATTTTCATTATATTTACCTTTGGCATGGCAGCTACTTGAGGTGTCACACTGAATATAACCAAAATCCAGATGGTGATGTTATGGTTTGGTCATGGTTACGTGCCGTGTCATCATGTAGACAACAAAGCCAGAGCAACGTGTCGATCTGAAGACTGCCTGAAGGGTCTGAAGCTGGTGAAGCTCACCAAAGTTTCCTGTGAGGACTTCCTGGTGATGGGGCTGAGGTATCAACATACAGACCCTCCATCTCCACATGTGGATTACATTGCAGTCAGACTGGATCTGAAGGACACCAGGAGTGGCAGCATATATCAGGTAATTATACACTTTATATGTACTTTAAGTTTCCATGAATTACACATTTGATACAAAATTCTTCTCCTGGTGTGTTTTAAGTCTGAACAGGCCTGGATCCCAGTGCAGATCACTGGTGCAATGCCCAACCAGCCTCCTACACCAGCCTACATGTCCACGTTTGTTCTGGAAGTCGATCAGTTCATCCTTACTCCGCTGTCCACTGCTACACTGGATGCTGACGACGAAGAAACTCCCAAACAGCTTTTAGTGTTTAACATCACGACACCTCCTCAGGACGGCTTTATCACACATCTGTCTGACCACACTCGCCCAGTCTCCTCCTTCACGTGGCTTGATCTCAATGACATGCTCATTGGATATCAGCCTGCTAACTTCTCTCATAACCAACGCAGGAATTATGAGGTCAGCACATCCAGCTTTACTGTTCTTTTTTCATGCATTATGTCTTTGTGTCCTGGTGTGTAAAGCTTCTGTTTAATTACAGGTGGAGTTTGAAGTTCATGACTTTTATTTTGAGAAGAGCCCACCACTTACTGTTCACATGTCTGTAAGGACTGCAGACACAAACGCTCCCAGGGTGTCCTGGAACATGGGTACGTCATCACTGTCACATGACCTGAGCATTCTGGTTGGTTAGAACTAAAAATATAGACTGTCAGGTTATTGTTTTGGTGTTCAAGAAAACAAAGTGATGTTTGTAATTTGCTGTAAACATATAGAAAGACATTTCATCTTTCCATCTTTGGTGCTGCTGGTGTCCTCCAGAATGACCAGTTACGTGAATTTTAACCATTAACACTTTGGTTTGTAGGTCTCAGCCTGTTAGAGGGTCAGTCTCGTCCAATAACGTGGGAACAGCTTCAGATTGTGGACAACGACAACCTGGATGCCGTTCGTATCATAACTGTGGACGGCCTGCAGCATGGACGGCTAACAGTCAGAGGTGCTAACACAATTTATTTATATGGCGCCAAATCACAACAACAGTCACCTCAAGGAGCTTTACACTGTAAGATAAAGACCCTACAATAATAGAGAGAAAACAGAGAAAACTCAACCATGAACAAACGTTTTGATACCAGTGGGAGGGAAAAACAGGAAGAACCAGGCTCAGGGAGGGGCGGGGCCATCTGCTGCGACGGGTTGGGGCTGAGGTGAGGAAGACGGGACAAAGACACGCTGTGGAAGAGAGCCAGAGATTAATAATAACTGACAATTAAATACAGAGATTTGTATAAACACACAGATTGTGAAAAACAGCTGCAGCACAGTACCTGTAATACCTACAGCATGTTCTAATCGCTCTAATAGGATATTATGGTCGACAGTATCGAACGCTGCACTGAGGTCTAGCAGGACAAGCACAGAGATGAGTCCACTGTCAGAGGCCATAAGAAGGTCATTTGTAACCTTCACTAAAGCTGTTTCTGTGCTGAGCTCTGAAACCTGACTGAAACTCTTCAAATAAACCATTCCTCTGCAGACGATCAGAAACAGACTTATTTCCATGACAGAAAGTGTTGCAATGCTAACAAATGAATGGTGTCATTGTGTAGTCGCAGCTGAATCTAAATGAGAGACCTGTTCACATTTCATATGAGCCTTTGAGCTCCTCCATCACTTAAGCCGGAGAAAGTTGGTGTTCAAAAATTGTTTGATGTCATCTTTTTGTCCATTTTGTTGAAAAAATGAAATTATATTGTTGCATTTCTTGCTTAGTCTGTCTGGAGCTGTCTGTGGGAACAGTGTTATCACCCAGCCAGTGGTTTGACCCCCACAGTGGGATCTGTCCCGTGCACAGTTTCACACGTCACCATTTGGTCATATTTGCACTGACGTCTTGGTTCGGATGCTGCCTGTATCTGTATCTGTTTGACTGTAATTGTTTGATATGATTCCAGGTGGAAAGGGCTTCATGTTTACTGTCAATGACATAAAAGGGGGAGTGGTCTGCTATCACCATGACGACAGTGACTCCACCAAAGACTTCATAATCTTTCGCATCACTGACGGTCATCATCAGACCCGGCACAAGTTCCCCATCAAGATCCTCCCCAAGGATGACACGCCTCCTTTTCTTATCACCAACATGCTGCTGGAGGTCCCTGAGGGCCACACAGCTCTGCTGAGAGGCTCCATCCTTCAGGCCTCTGACATGGACTCCAGTGATGACTACATCCTCTTTAACATTACCCGCCCCCCTCAGTCAGGAGAGGTTATGAAAATTCCTGGACCAGGGAAAACAGGTCGGAAAATTAATCATGTTTTTATACTTGTATCGTACCGAGCGTCTCTTTGTGTTCTAACCACGTCGTATCGTACGTACTGGTTTTAATCCAGGTTACCCTGTCAGCCACTTTTTGCAGAAGGACCTGTCTCAGTCAAAGGTTTACTATCGTCATCTTGGACATGAGGTGTCCGATGATTGGTTTGAGGTGGTACTGTCTGATTTCCATGACCCACCCAACCTATCAGAGGCTCAGGTGTGTAGCACTGTCTCACCGTAAAGATACTGTAATTTAGTTTGGATGAGGATGTACTATTGAGCGAAGCACCAGGCTGCTCTGACACAGCTCAGTCACATTTATCTGTATTCCCCAAATACTAAATACTCCTCATTCTTAAGCTAACCTTTAAATGTAGCAGCAGAGAGCTTCACATCTATGGATACGTTTTTAAACGGCTCTTGGCTAAACAGGTGAACACAGTGAAATCTCGTTTCCTTGTAAAGTTCATGAAAAAAGAAGCTGAAACTCTTCCCTTTGTCTTTGATTTCACATGATGTCCAGGAACACAGCCCAGAGTGCCCCACACAACGTGCACTGGCAGCACATGGGGCGCATACATAACCTATCTCGTCAGATTCTTTGTTGTTTATTTGCTTGTTTGTTTGGAGGTGGTGATGGTGCACGTGGAGCCGGTTCCCAACAAACCTCCTAAAGAGGTTCCAGGTTCCAGTCGGAGTCTTGTGCTCAAAGAAACGGACGTAGTCCACATCACACGGCAGCAGCTCCACTTTGTAGACCAGCAGTCAGCTGACAGAGAGCTCACGTTTACTGTGACTACTCCACCTTTTTACGCTCGTCCCCACAGGTGAGTCGCCTCAGCTTCACAAACCTGCTGTGGGGAAATGTTCGGTCTGAATTTTTGCTGTCTTTGTGTTGTCGTCTTACTGAGCAGCAATCCGGACGCGGGGAGGCTGTTTCTGGTCGACAGCATACCCAAATTTACCAAAGACGCCAACGCGCCAATGCTGAGGGTCTTCACTCAGGTAAACCTTTATTTCTTAGTCAGGTAGATGTTGTAAGCACATATGTGGTCTGGCTCAAAACTCTGGTTCCTTCCTGTTTTCAGCATGCAGTAAACTTCATGAAAGTAGCCTACATGCCTCCTATCATGGACATCGGCCCGCACCCCCAGCAAATCCAGTTTGTTCTCTCTGTAACCAACCATCGAGGTAAAACAGTCACTGGGATCTGCTTTAACATCACTGTAGAGCCGGTGGACAACCAGCCGCCACAGGTGGAAAAGAAAATGATCACATTCGTATCTTTTATCACATGCAGCAATGTGAATGCATAAAATAAACGTGATTACATTCTCCTTCAGGTTGTTTCCAAGCCTCTGACCGTAGATGAGGGAGGGGAGTGCAGGCTTGGCCCTGAACACTTGCTGCTGTCGGATGAAGACTCTTCAGAAGAAGCTCTGCAGGTGGAGCTGCAGAGGGAACCCCAGCATGGGACTCTGCATCTCAGTGGCCTCCTGATGAAACCAGGGCAAAGCTTCACTCTGCAAGATCTGCAAAGCCACAACGTTCGGTCAGACGATCTTAGTTCTGTTTGCCGCTGACGATTTAAAATGCTTTGCATGTCTCTTGCATGTATAGGAACGATTGGGATTACGTCTTCCTACACTGCGTTCTGGATCTTGCACATATAATCTTCTTTTACAGCCGATCACCTCTGTCTGCAGTTTTTCATTTGCACTGCCAGCTTTTGCAGAAACTGTTTATTCCTTTCTCAGGATCATGCAGTCATGTGCTTGTCTTAATGGAGCATCCATGCAGCATCCCAGTATCTGGAGTTTCCAATTTTATCTTGCTACCATAGAAACATCTAAAGTAACCTGGTGTAGCTGCTGCTGGATAGTGACAACAGGAGCCTCTGTGAGCACAAGGTGTCCTTTTAAGGTGCTGGTGCTCAGGACTCTGCATGATTAATGAAATGTTCCATCATTTCCTCAACAAACACAATCAATACAAACCAGGCTTATTGTATAATAGCAGTATTTGTACTTGCTGTTGACTCATTGGTTCATTTTTAGGATCTTAAATTGTCTTCGCTTCTGTTTTTACTGTTGTTCTTCCTCAGTCACCGTCCTCTTCACCCTCTCTGTAGGTGATTACTTTAAACATCTGATTCCATGTTAAGATGACACATCCATGTCATATCTGTGTTCATCTGTCATGTAGGTACAGTCATGACAGCTCAGAAACTACACAGGACAACATTGAATTCACTGCAACAGACGGGACCAGCTCAGTCATTTTTGTCTTGCAAGTGATGGTAATTAAAGAAATGCCCAACATCCAACAGAAAACAGAGAATTTGCACTTGCTTCACCCTCTTTGTCCATTTCCAGGTGAAGCCCATCAATGATGAGGTCCCAGTAGTCGGTGCAGGTTTGAAAGCAGGTCTCAGCTGTGCAGAGGGGCAGGAAGTAGTCCTCACCGCAGAGTACATCTATGCCACTGATAGAGACAGCGACAACAGCAGCCTGTCCTTCCTAATTGTGCAGCAGCCGCATCACGGTGTGGTGCTGAGAGAAGGTGCAGCGGTGGATCGCTTCATCCAGGCAGACATCACTGCAGGGATCGTCACATATAAACACACAGGTGCAAACAGAGAAAGAGTCGTATACCTATTATAGATATATGCAAGTCATTAGTGTGATGGCTGATGCTGTTGGATGGATGGTAACAGTAACATCAGGAATTTCATGTGACTGATGGTCTTAGAAGCATATTTTAAGACCAGTTTCTCTCATTGAACGCTTGGTAACATCAACGTTTTCTGTGATTGGATATGACCTGGTCTCATTCTGCTCCTTTTAGAAACCACAGTCATGGGTAACAAACATGTAACCTCAGGATGTGCCTGTCAGCCATCGGTACTCACAGTCTGGAAATTTCAGTAGCACACATGTCACCTCGTGTCATCCGGTTCACCTGCCTCTCAAACACTGTCATAATGATGTAAGGCCCCGACAAAAGCCGGGACGCTGAATAAGACACAAGTAAAATATTGCAATGATATGTAAATCAGACAAACACACATTTATTTCAAATATATGAAACACATTGAAAATATGAGAAATGTATTTAATTCAATGAAAGAAATGAATCTTTCCTTGTAGCAGCAGTTGATGCACGTCTGGAGACCCGGTGCTGAACTCTTGTTGTTCTCATGTCGAGGACAGTCCAGAGCTCTTCTTTGTCATGTTTGTTTCCGCATTGATCAGAGCTGGTTTTGGTCTCGTCTTTGGATCACAAATTTCTTCAGATTTTCAAAATCTTTTGACGACATCCTCCTGAGACCCAGACTGTTAGTTTATGTTCCCTGTCTGTGTCTTTTGACCTATGTGAGCTACCTGCTAAAACAATGATGTTTCACGTGGCCTCCAAAGAGGCAGAAATCACAAAAAAGTTCACCTGAAAGAGACTTTTTCCTTTCTCAGAAGGATATTATGCAGATGATGGTGGTGAGGAGGACCCGACGTGCAGACACTCAGAGGCGGAAAGTAAACTTAGATTTATTGTTAGTATTAAATCCGGTTCTTTGTATTCTTTACGGCAAAGACAGACACGGCTCAAAGTGGCAAAACTGAGAACACAAACAAACTAAGCAGACAGAACACACAGTGTGGACATCACAACACTGAGGAAAACACAGGGCTTAAATACACAGCAAATCAGGGCTAACGAGACAGGGGAAGCAAAACCTGATACAATAACCTGAGACACAGAAAGTAAAACAGGAAACATAACGGAGACGCGGACTTGACAAGGGGATACAGCAGAAAGCAGAAACCAAAAGGCCAGAAAAGATCAGTAATATCAAAATCAACATGAATAATGTAAAAACTCTGGGTGGCATCCCCAGGTCTGCTCACATCAGGGGCTATTACAATAAACAGGAAGCATGCAGACTGAGACGTGGACACAGAACAGGAAACCAGAAACTATCACTAACAAAGAATAATCCAAAGAGTCTCAGTGGAAGCAGAAAATACTGCGTCACCCTCGACTGATTCCCGTCTGTGGTCTCCCACCAAGCTGTCAAATTATCAGTTCACATGATATAAATGTTACTGAGGTGTGACAGAGACGCAGCTGCTTCTCTAAAGGTTCTTATCACGTTTGTGGTTTTAGAAGTAGAGATCGGACTCGCTCCTCGCCATGACACCGTCACCTTTGTCATTTCTGACGGAGAGACGGAGACGCTGGCTTTATGCTGCAGTGGAGGGAGTCCTGTCAGGACCAGCAGCACCGCTCACCTGAGGCAGACGCTACCCGTGTACGACCTGCAGATCACCGTGTTTCCTGTTGACAGCCAACCACCTACGCTAGAAACACGTGAGCGTCTCACCTTTAGTCACTCGGGGAAAAAGCAAAATGTACTTTGTTGATATCGACGCCCTGTTTGCTTGTTTGTAGCAGACATCTTTAAAGTGAATGAAGGTGGGACGGCCCCCATTACTGCGGCTCACCTGAAAGCCTCCGACGTGGACACAGTGCTGGACGAGCTGGTCATCAGCCTGACCTCCCCGCCTCAGTTTGGCTACATTGAAAATGTCCTCCCCAGTCCTGGATTTGAGAAAAGCAACACAGGAGTGAGCACAGGTGAGCATCTCGCTGTACGTGACCACAGAGTCAATATTTGATGTTTATTTCAACCTCTTTCTCTCAGCTTCTTTTTCATACAAGGACATCACTGAGGGTCATGTCAACTATGTGCAGTCCAGACATCAGAGGGTGGAGCCAACAGCTGACCACCTGATGCTCTGTGTATCAGACGGCAAACACAGCTCCGCCCACGTCTCTTTCTACATCATTATAAACCCCACAAATGATGAAGTGCCAGAGCTGGTGGCTCACAACATCACGGTAAGTTTTTATCAACTCTTATTGATCATAGTACTCATGACTGTTCGTTGAACATGGTCATTACGTCCGTTTATGTAAAGGTACACGAAGGACAAATGAAGCGGCTAGACTCGTCTGTCTTGCATGCGACGGATCTGGACATCCCCAAGAACGTGTTGCTCTTTAGCGTGGCCACACCCCCTCGACACGGCAGCATCGTCGCCCACAGCAGTGGAGAGCGAGAGAAACGAGAGGCCCAGCATCAGCTTCCTGTGGTTGCCTTTACTGTGGAGGATCTTATAAATGGTATTGTTTACATGTTAAAGCTTCAGTTATGACTGAAATAGTTTACAAATGTTTTAAATTACTACAGATGATCCAAACAAGCCATATCTAACCAGCTGCACATCAACATGTTGTCTTCTGTTGTGCATTCAAACAAACAATAACAGTTTTATTAGTTTGCCTTGATGCAGCGATGAGTGGAGAGTAAATAGGAATATTAATATAGGCCAAGTTACAAAAAGATTCAAGACTTGAAAATCTGGAACCTTTAAATCAGAACAAAAGTTAAAACTACATGAAAGATATTTAAATAAACTCATGTTACCGAATACAAACCCCACTAATGTGCACATTTGATTAAAAATGAATAATTTAAATAAATGAACTGAGTCAAAACAACGTGCTCGTCACTGTCCAACAGCTGTGGGTGTGGTGTACATGCACGACGACTCTGAGAGTGTGGAGGATAGTTTCACCATCCAGCTGACTGACGGACGGCACCACGTCCTGAAACAGGTGACAGTTAAAGTGCTGCAGGTGAACGACGAGAAGCCCCAGCTTACCAGGTTGGACCAACATTTCCCCGTTTAAAGTCGGTGCAGCATCGATTGTGCAAAATAAAGTGAACGTTGTACCGATCTTGTGTCCTTCAGGAACGCCGGCCTAGACGTGGATCCAGGTGAAAGCAGACTGATATCCAGCGCGTCACTGTTCGCACAGGACCGTGATACCCCTCCTTCAGAGCTCATGTACATGTTTGAAAGTGTTCCAACCCAAGGACTGCTTCAGCTTAAAGTTAGTGCAGTATCATTTTATTATATATAAAATATATCAGTTTGTTTGGTGGAAGAAGAGATTAAATGTTACATTTATACACAATAAGTCTGAAGCAACTTAAACATCGAGAGCCTCTGATGTGCAGCACGTTTTAATTTAACAGAGCTGCTTTTGTCTCTGAGACACAAACGATGGTGATGTTAAAAGTCTGCAGCACTTATTATACTGCTGTAAATCACAAGGATAAGGGCACCTGGGATGTTGTTCTCCTTGCCAACTCTGTTTTTGCACTTTTATTCTTTTCCTTTAAGTTTGTTTCTTTACATCTGCATCTTAAGACTCAAGGGTGACCGACCATTACTCCCTTACCAAGGAATTTGCTGTGTTCCTAACTATGTCTCATCTGATCTCAGGAGAATCAGGGCTGGGTCACACTGGCTGCTGGGAAGAACTGCACCCAAGAAATGGTCGACATGAACCTTCTACGTTATGTAAACACAGGCCGTCGGGCTGCTCAAAGTCAGGATTTCTTTGTCTTCCATTTGCTGGATGGAGAGAATCAGTCACCCTCACAGCACTTCCAGATCTCCATCAAAGACCTAGACAAAGGTATCGCAGCTTCATTTAACTTGTGTAGGTTCTTGATCAATGACGAACATTCATCCTGCTCAGTGTCGGTAAGCAGAAGTCATACCAACTATAATATTTTAAAACACTGATGTGGGAGATAAGAGTCAGCAAGTCTACTGACAACTGGAAAGATCTGAGAGACACAGACTGAATCCTTTTGAACAAATAACAAAAATGTTCTAAAATAGCAGGAATCTTGGAATATTCTAGTCAACTACACACACACACACACACACACACACACACACACACACACACACACTTTATGTGCTGGACACACCCTACACCTGGGGTCTTGCCTGGTGTGATGGACCCCAGCCTCTATGGATCTTGTACTCAGAGCTTGTTCTTGTGCTGCCGTGATTAGTGCCTCTGTGCTTGCTTCAGTCCAGCTTTGTCCAGCCACTGGGATCCAAACACAGGACAGAGGGGGCAAAGAGAAACACGAGGGCCAAGGAAGCCAAACCCAGGAACCATAGAAATAAATCACAAATGAATTGAAAACGCTGGGTCGAAATGACCCAGACCTGTGACAGTCTATATGTCAGCATCTCCTCCTTTGGCCAGCTTATTATGCCAGCAGGGTATGTGGTCACGGGCAGGGCGTAGGTGTTGATAGCCTGTGCAGAACAGCAGTGGGGACAGAGCTTCTCCCTGGTACAACACTTGATGGTTTCACATTCCCACTGAGTTCCTGATGAAGCCTCTGAGGGTCCTGTTGATCTTGTAGAGCTTTGGGATCCCAGGATCCAGGTGTGAGTCATAGACTTTATTTCAGTCAAATCAGCAGTGCACAGGCTGGTCAGGCTGCTCAGTCTACCAGTAACAGGGGTTTCACTCCTCAGGTATTCTTGCCCCTTTCTGTGCCCCACTCATGTGCCTGTTCATCTTAGCCGCTATGATGCCTGACAGGAGCTTCCACCTGGTGCTGAGGCAGGTTATCGGCCAATAGGATGTCTGCCACGGTGATGGTTACGGGACCCTGCATAGGAAGGTTGCTGTGGTCTGCTATTAGATCCATTAGCCACTGAGCATTGCTGTTGTGTCTTCTCCTGTTTGCTCTTCCGGTATTGCTCTGTCTCCAGGCTTGGTGTTCTCATCTTCCTCCCCTGCCACTGAGGTTATACCATGGATGGATGTTTCCTTGGAGTGTAGCTGGTTTATTCTCCTGCCTTCTATCTCTCTGGTATACCTCTTCAAATGGCAGACTTCAATGTCTCGATGCTGGCAGCTTGCTGTGCTTCTTAGGCACCCTTTTCTTCATCACACATTTTAGTAGTTGGCTAACGTCCCTCCGTGCTACCTTCACCTTAGCTGATGGCCTGTAGTCTCCATGGAGGACACTGCTCCTTGTTGCTGTTCATCTTGCAGCCAAGCATCACCGTGGTCTCTGCTGCTGGTGTAGATCAGCTGGTTGGTTTCAGTGATGGTCACAGCAGGGATTGTAAGTGATGCTGCATTCATATCGTCTAGTAAACCTGCTGAGAGTACTTGATGTAGTCTTGGTGACCGGCAACGATACCTAATACACCCATAGCATACAGCCACCTAATCTCAGTCCAACAAAACAATATTTTAGTCATTGATGTAATAAATGCAAATCTGAAGAGAGGAAGTGTCTGCAGTGAAGTCACACCGTGTACTTTGTCTTTTTAGGAAACATCGTCATCTTTGTGAAACCAGCGAACGTCAGCCGTGGAGATCGCATCGTTCTCACCACCCATGTGCTGCAGGCCACAGATGGCACAGACCAGCCAGAGGAGCTTCTGTACGTCATCACCAGCCCACCTGCTCATGGACACATAGAGTACATGAAACATCCTGGCATCATCATTTCTACCTTCAGCCAGATGGACATAGCAGCCAACCTGGTGGCTTATGTTCACGATAACAGAGCCAGGACGCCCAAAGAAACTTTCCAGTGAGTCTGAAACGCTGTCTGAGATCAAGGAAAGCTCTTTCAAACGATGCTTCGTATTTAACTTTGACCTGCAGCTTTTCTTAATGAGACAGACTTTTCAAGATCCCATTTCAGTGGGATTCACTCAGTTATTGGTTGTTAGACTAATAACCCAAACTGGTGGAGAATCAAACAGCACATGGGTCACCTCCACCCCCACCCTTAAACCTGGTTCTGTTGGAGGTTTCTTCCTGCTAAAAGGGAGTTTTTCCTTCTCACTGTTGTCAAAGCACTTGCTCATAGGGGCTCATATGATTGTTGGTGTTTCCACTGCTTTCACTATATTATTGTAGGGTCTTGGCGTTACAATATAAAGCTCCCCGAGGGAACTGTTATTGTGATTAGGCACCATATAAATAATCTTACATTGATTTGAGCTGAATCGAATTAAACTGTCTGGTGAAAGCTAACCTCAAAAGTAAATTAGCGACTGATGTACTGTATTCATCACTTTGATCACATTACACCTAACACCCAGTCATTTGCATTTCTTTTGACAGGTTTATTGTGAGCAATGGTAAAACTAGCGTAAATGGCAGCTTTGAGATCGGGGTGGAAACGGTGGATCGTATCTTACCATCTCTGTCCTCCAACAAAGTCCTCACGGTGCCCCAGGGATCGTCCATTATCCTGGGTCCAGACTACCTGTCTCTGTCAGACCCCGACACTCCTCCCAGCACCCTGACATTTGTCCTTTCACAGCCTCCACAGTATGGCAGACTAGTTTTAGCTGGTGAACCACTGAGCACAGGCTCTAATTTCACCCAGAGAGACATAGAGGAGCTGGAGGTGGCATATCAACATGACGGGGGGCCGTCACAGATAGACCGATTCTCCTTCACTGGCTCAGACAGCACTAATCGAGGGTTCCTGCTGGATGGGCAGTTACACAGAGAGCCTGTTTTCTTCATATTTCAGGTAGGTTATAAGGGCTGGCTTTACCTGTGACAGATACTGTGGTTGTGCCATAATTGTGTTGGAAACATGTGCACTAGTTAAGGCAAACAAACACTGGTTAGCTGTTTTATCCACACAGTGCTAAACCACTTTTGTGGTCATTATTGAAAGCTGTGCACAGAAGGAGAGGGACATGGAAACTGCACAGTAGAAATGTACTAACGCTGTGCCATCTCTAGTACAACATCAAGCTGTGTGTAATTTCAGATCAGGCCTTTGGATAAGTCGCCTCCTGAGGTTGTGAAAGTGCTTCCCCTTTGGAAAGCAGAGCCTTTAGCTGATGGCCGATACGGCATCTTCCTGTCATCCCAAGAACTGAAGGCTCGAGACAGCAACAGCAGAGAAGAAGAGCTCATATTCTGCATAGTTCGTCCACCACACTTTGGTTTCCTAGAAAACATTACCACAGGTAAGGACGATGTTTACACTTTAACTTTGAACCAGAAACCTGTAGCCTCATCCTTCTTACTTTGTGCAGGGGGTTTTGTGCCACAGCGCTTCTTGCAGATGGAGCTAAAGAAGAGATCTATTGTGTACATCATCAGTCTGGACACGGAGTCTGTCTCAGACAGCCTGGAGTTCACAGTGTCCGACCTGCTGGGGAACACAGGGCCTCGTCACCTGTAAGAACAATACTTTAAATAAACAGTGCAGAGTTTGTCCTGTATTAACTTCGTTCTTTGCAGACTCGAGTTCAGGTGGTCCAGGGTGGAGCTGCTGCAGACCGAGACGTCAGCCTGTGAGGAGCAGGGAACGATCTCACTGGACATCGTTCGTCGGGGGAATTTGGCCGTATCGTCATATATTTCTGTCAAGGTTTGCACGTCATTTGGTTACTGAAACTGAGGCGTAGTTATGATTTCTCTTATTCTAACAATGGTTAACTAAGACATGTTATACGTATAGTTTCCACTATGAGGTGACTGTTGTTGTGAACTGGCTCTACACAAATATGACTGAGGTGAAAAGAGATTTGTGATAACTCAGCTACAGGACATTTAGCTTGTATGCAGATTGATGAACATGTGGTTCTGCGACTTGTGTCTTTATTTAGGTAAATGAGGTCACTGCAACAGCTGGAAAGGACTTCCTCACAAACCCATCTGCACTCGTCCAGTTTGATCCAGGTATGTGTTTGATAATAGAGACAGAAGGTCTGTCTGTCTGCAGGGTCAGGCCAAAAGTCCCCGTTTATGGAGCAGAGTTTGAGTCCAGGCAATGAAAGAAGGTCATTAAAGTTCAGTGAGGATCTGTGTCAGTGTCTTTCACACTGGAAGTTTGATAATAAGTGGCTGGAGGCAGCAGGTTCTCTCTGTGCATGTGTGGGCTACCTCCGGATATACCGTCTTTCACCCACAGTCTAAAGACGAGCTTGGATCCAGTCACGTGAAAAGAACCAGTTAAACAAACATGAAAAACAAGAAATATAAATACTGAAAACTGAAAACACAGAAGTGGAAGATGAGTCACGCTAATGGTCCAAAGAAAAGGACAAACCTCAGGTCCCTACAGACACACCCTGATGATGACGTTCTTCTAATTGTGTTGTGACTGAATTTCTTATTATTACAGCAACAGCTTAGTGCGACGTGTTAACGGTCCTCAGAGTTTTGAATGAAAGCCTCGTAGAGAAGCGGTTCCCAGTAGTTTCATGTTCCTTTGGCTGCCTGTTTGTTCCCCTTATTAGTTCCACTTGTGCTACAATCAGCTGATTTCAGTTTATGTGCTGGAGGAAGAAAACAGTGACGCAGTTTGTGGATTGTGTTAAAGCATAATGCAGATGTTTCCTCTTTCCTGGATGCACTTTAACATCGTGCGTTCATCCTTTTGAGCAATAAAACAAATAAAATGTCTGTAACAATGTTTCTAAATCCTTCACACAAAACAGTTTAGGAAGCTTAGGAAGTGCAGCTTCTACACTCAGTCCCTGGTTACGTTTTCTACTGTGAATGAATGATTAAATGTCTCTGTGTAAACACTGTGATGGACTGCTGACCTGTGCGCGCACACACACACACAAACACTGTGTGTAGGAGTGTCAAAGCGAAGGTGGCAAACTGAGATTATCCAAGATCACCTCGAGGAGGCTGACGAGACTTTTGAAGTGCTGCTGGTCTCTCCTGAAAGCACCGTCATTGGCAGCACCAACAAAGCTACGCTCACCATCAGAGACTCAGCAGGAGGTAAAAATGATTATTTTGCCACACATGATGGCATTTGAGGATAGACGTATCTTACCCCCGAACTAAAACTACAGGGCAGTGCAGGCTAGACCAGAATCAGGAGGCTCCTGTTCTTGGAGGACAGGAGATTCAGGCCAACACGTACCCTCAGCATGGATCCATACACCTCGAGAAACTTCCGCTTGGGACAGACTCGATCATCTGGACCCGTGGAGACAGCATCTCCAGGCCAGGAGTCCCCAAAAAGAAACTCAGAGTCAGAGGCAATGCAAAGTCAGTAAGTACATCCTGTAAGCTCTGCTGTTTGAATGTATTATATATGAAATCGCTGCAGTTGAATCTTTCTGCAGTGGCGCGTGGGTAAACTGCTGCTCTGGGTTTTTCTTTCAGATTGCACCGTCATCAGTTTTTCACAATGGAACAGACACCGTTTACACAGTAGGTAGCACTCCCCACTCCTACCAATGAGACTTCTGAAAGTTTTCACTTCTATTGCTTCTTCAATTTCAGTATCACGGCATCATCCAAATGCAAGTAGAAGACGACACCTCACCGTCCAGGAAGGGCAGAAAGGCAAACATCCAGGTGGTTAGCAGGGGGGCACAACAGCATCGGTCCCACCCTCACAGAAACATCTTAAAACCTCAGAAAGCTGGCGTGGCGAAGGGACATGTGAGTACCAGCGGGTTTTCTTCCCCCTCGAACTCCATCAGCTCGGCTTTTAGGAATGCTGAATCGTTTTGTTTTGCTTGTATATCTGTTTAAAAGAAAAGGAAAGAATCTGCTCATGCTGCTGCAAATTCACACTTCAATCTCCACCAAGCACTTCAGCTGGAGAACAGCTGCTCACACTCACATGTTGTTACGGCCGCTGGACCTGAAAGCACACACAGAAGTGTAACACAGAGCGAGTCGTTTATTAGGCTGAATACACGAACGCAAAACAAGGCAAAGCAACTTTGAAAACATCCTGAAACTGGACGTAACATGAAGCGAGATGGACAGACGATGTGAAATACACAGGAGGGTAATGAGGGAAGTGGAAACGCTGGGGAAACACAGCTGACACAAACCTGACGCCACACAGGAAGCAAAACTAAACACACTGAACAGGGAAACACAAGACTTTCAAAATAAAAAAGGAAACCTGGAGAGACGACACCACGAGCTTGACAAACATGAAACACGCAGACAGTCTGTCATGAAACACATGACAGACTGGAGAGAAACATGAGAAGAGACAAGGGAGACACAAGCACAAACAGGAAAAGAAAACAAGGAAACATAGAAGAAACAAAATAGATTAAAACTCAACGAACCCCAAACTAAAAATAACACAACAAGGTAACATTATTCCAATGATAAGAAATCAAAAATCCAAAATAAACTCAAAATGCTGGGTCACAGACGCAGAAATATATGCTCTATAAAGTCCAGGCAAGCTGCAGCACTGAGTCATGTAGAGCACAGTAGAGTTTACGTTCTTGTCGTTCAGGTGTGTGCACCTTTGGGGTAGCATGATGTGCTAGCAACACGGTGGTAGCTCTGTTGCTAGTGCACATACTGGACCTTCTGTTGCTCCACACACTGTGAAGTACGTTGCATATTATTGTGGAGCAGCACTATAATCTGTGTGAATGTTTGTGGGTCACAGACTACAGCTGGCAACCCCGTGCACAAACCCTGTGTGCCAGGACTTAGAGGCCTCCTTCATTTTCACCAAGCTACCAACGAGCTCTTTCACTGCAACGGTGTCTCCTGGAAAGCCTGGGCACCAACTGATCAGGTACTACAGCTTCACAACACCAACACAAGCCAAGCACATTAACCTGTGACAACACGTGGAAACTGAAAAGCTGCAGATCTAAAATCATCTTTCCTGTTGAATAGATGGTGAGTGCTCAGATGTGTCCTCAGGGCTCCACCTTTCATGGTGGTTATTGCTACACCCTCAGTACTGAACGCAAGCTGACATGGAGTGAAGCAAACAGGGCCTGCAGGGAAAGGTACAGTTGTGTGTTCCCACAAACACTTTGTGCATTACAAACACGATGAGCATGAGGGGCTTCTTTTTCTTCCTAACGGCAGGTTTAGAGGAACACTGGCCAGTGTTGCGTCTCAAGCTGACATGGACTGGCTGTGGGACTTTGGTGGAAGGAAGCCTTTCTGGATCGGTAGGTGTCCTGTTTTTACATGTGTGAGTAAATGTAACGGTGTCAATGGTGCCGGCTCCTCATTCGCTTGTAATGCATTCTAAATAAAAAATCACTCACTGTGTAAAAATGGACTTTCAGTTTAGTTTAATATGTAAAGTTTAAAGTGCACTGGACACAAAGTAACTACAACCTCCACCTCATCTGACTGGAACATTCGTTAAGTTTAACGAAACATTTTTGCATCCAGTGCAAAGAATTCTAATGTGTTTAAAAAATATAATCATAGTATGTAAATAAGTTAGTAAAGTGAATTCAATACCAACAGCGTTGCTAGAACATTATTTTCTAACATCTGGTCCCCAAAGTGAAAGTATTGATTCGTTTTATTGAGGCAGAAGGTTTTGATTTTGCTCCCTGCCTGTTCTCTCCATCCTTACATGGATTCAATCCCGGTACTCCTGCTTTAGTCGTCCAGAGACGGGGTGCTGGTTTAGTTCAGTGGGCTGAGCGATCCACCGTGTGCAGCTGCTCACCCACCGAGCTAAACCCGACGCTGCACATCTGTATGTTGTGTTTGCAGGGAGCCGTATAGCCCAGGGCCAAAGCCCCACACGTTTCTGTCCGTGCATTTTTTATGCAGAATGTAACGAGCTCATCTTCTCTGTTGCGCCAGGTCTGAACGACAGGGAGGGCCGAGGACGCTGGGAGTGGGCCGGAGGCGAGCCGGTCGGCTACACCAACTGGAGAAAAATGCCTCTTCAGCCAAAAAAGAAAGAAAGCAGAAAGTGTGTTCTGGTTTGGAGGAGGGCAAAGTGGCAAATCAGGGAGTGTAAGACGAGCAGAGGTCATCGCTTTGTCTGCTCGGTTAAAATCTGAGTTCAGCACCGTCCAGTCCAGCGCGGTCCGGCAGCAGTGAGCTGTCACTGTGCGTGACAGAAATTCACAACCTGTTTACAATTAACACGTGAAAAGAGAGCTTGGTGTCCAAACACAGTTCATGTTGGACTCATATTTACAGTGCAAGTGTTGCAAGTGTTACAGTGAAGATGTCCTTGGGGCCTTAATCAGCTCCTCAGCCTCTGTTTGAACCACAGTTATTAAACATTCATGCGTTTTGTTCATAAGTATGTAAACGTGGGAAGATGAAGCTGAATCCGTTCATTTATTTTCCTTATTAAAAGACTGAATCATGTAAATGTGCTGATATTGTATTTGTGTGCAATTATAAGTGACAGCCAGCTGCTGCTGCATTATCGACTTTATTAAACGCATATTAACAGAGTTAATGTTATTGCACCAATAAAAACAGGCTTTGTTTGTCACGAGCTGCTGCTGCTGTCGTTTTTCTCTTTTCAACATTATCTCTGCTGCTCCGACCCGAGCCAGCGCTGCTGTTATTGTGATTATCCGCATCATGTGATCAGCAGGCCGGGCATGAAAGGAGGCCTTTTATACGAGCTGTAAGCAGTTCTCAGAGGCTGGTATGCAGGCTACATCTGATCCTCTTCAGCTCGGTGAGTCCTGATCAAACTGAATATCTGTGCGTGCTGCTTTCACACTAACAGGCTGCTCCATCTACACCAATCAAGGCATTTAGACACATTTTGGCGTTTTTTAGTGATTTCTGGTTCATCACATGCTGAACAGTGTTGCAACAGACCAACTGAAATCATTGTTTCATGAGCTCCACATTAAATCCATGGTAGCGTTGAAATAAAGTCTGCAGCAGTTTGATGTTTCGGGTCCTGTTGCTGACATCGTTGCTGTACATTTTGTTCCCATATTGTTTACTAGGTTTTTTACTGTTGTTTCCTTTCAAACAGTAAAACGTGTTGTTGGTAGCCTACCATCTGTTTAATCTGCTTCAGTTTGACTTGATTTGTGTCTCCAGCTGTAAAATGTGTCGACTCTTCACACGTTCTGTCTTCATGCTGCGTTGCTGATTGAAGCACAAGCATGTTTTCCTTGAATCCTGCCTTCTGTAACAGCACACACATGTGTGAATATGCTCTTCACACACTGACACGCTGTCTGTACGTTAGCTTTGTGTGAGTGTGTAATTTCCCGACTGTCCTGAGAGTCGATAATGTTCGAGGGAAAAACAACATTTCTTCCAGAAGCATCCAGACTGCTCTGCGTCACTGCTAACCAGCTGTTGCTTTGCTGTTTGATCATCTGACTTCTAATCTTGATCACTGCCAGCTGGAGGAACAGAAGACACTTCACTGCTGGGTCATGGATCATCATGCATCAGGCCAACAAAGCCATGCAGCACATTTCCAGTGGCTTTCCTTTGCGTACCAGAGCCTCACAGAGATCCCTTATGAAACCATCCTGACACAGACAGACAGCCTGCAGGTGCTGGACCTGAGCTACAACCTGCTGGATGAGTATCCTTTTGTAAAGAGCACAGCAGCGTGCCGACCCTTTGCTAAGCTGTGTTTGCTTAAAAATAACTAAAAAGAAAATGTGCTGAATAATATCTGTATTAACAATAACGCTAACTGTTTCCAACTCTAACTTTAACCTGACGGCTTCTGTTCTTTAGCAAACATCTTCATATAGATGATGATCCTGCTTTGGTTTTGTAAGTGATGCACATAGTCAATAAAAAGCCATCGAGTGTTGATCCGAGTTTCAGTGTAAGAGGAAACATTGGACGCTGATAAACAGTCTGCGTAGCAATCCGCCTGACAACAGTTCATTCGTATTAATGAAGTTTTTCATGTAATCTCAGTTTGACTGTGGGCAGCAAACAGAAGGATGTCAGTTATTATTTACCCACTCCTGGACATGAGGGTCCTGTGGATCGGTGGGATGCTGTGGGGGTGTCAGAGCTTTCTTCACTGACGTACAAGCCTAGTGTCCTTCACTCAGTCCTTATTGGAACCCGGCTCTGCTGGGCCGCCTGGAGAAGCTCAGCACTCTGATCCTGGACTGCAACAACTACACGTCTCATGTCAAGTTCCCCTACATGCCAAGCATCACCACAGTGTGCATCAACAAGAACAAGATCAACAACCTGCCTGTGTTTGTGGAGGAGATCTGGAGAAAGTTCCCCAACATCAAGTGAGCTTTTTCTCTCTGATGAAGCGTCTGTGTTTGCTGTTACTGCTGCCTCATGTGTTTCTGTTCCTTCTAACCGCAGGATCCTTAGCATGATGAACAACGAGGCAGCACCCAGCTACTTCAATGGAGGCAGTCTGACCCAGTACACAGACTACAGGTGAGCGTGCAGGTTGCTTTCACAGCGAGAGCTTTCTCCTGAATTTACACACAGTGTGCAAACGTCATATTATCAGTATGAGCAGGGATAGCTCAGTAGGTAGAGTGGTGGCCCCATGATCGGAAGGTCGGGGGTTCGACTCCACTGAACGGCTACCCTGAGGTACCCCTGAGCAAGGTACCGTCCCTACACACTGCTCCCCGGGCGCTGCACTGGTGGCTGCCCACTGCTTCACTGGGTGAATGGGTTAAATGCAGAGGAACTATTTCCCTATGGGGACTAACACGCACACTCTCTAAAGAAAGATACATACAAACATGTGCTCCACACAGCATAATGACCTGTGTCCCTCTGTTACCACCGTTACCACATGATGTTTATAGAAACACTACATGCAAAATCTAGTCACGCTGTCTGTTGTGTACAGCGCCCCCATCTGAGTCATCAGTGCAAGAACACAAGGCCAAGATGTCCTGTGTTAGAATAAACATTTTGTTTTCATGGCCACGGTCGGCTGCACGGACACTTTGAACAGACGAGCACAGAACTACAGGAGGTCAGTTTAGCCGTAACACAAGCCTGTGAAATCATTAGCATGCTGTGTGTGCCTGTGTGTGTGCCGTGACACCTGCAGAGGATCAGCTGCTGTGGGCACCTCGCTAACTTCAGCTTTTAGAAACAGCTATGGTTTGAAATATTCCTCTACGGGCCAACATGTGCAGACAGACGGAAGTGCATGAAACACATGTTTTCACAGTAAAACAGAAAAACATACAGTTTTAAGATAAACAGTAAACACGTGGTATCCAAGGAAACCAGACGAACGCTGTCTGATGGCTGACCACAGAACAGCTTCCTGCTCCGTGTTAATGATGCCTGAAGAACACAGCAATAACTCTGCATGTTCACATGAACAGCAGAGCCTTCTTTGCACCACGATCTTCAGTCTGCATCTGTCGGCTGTTCCTGTGTCTCACAGTCGTGCATCAGTGTTGGCTGTTGGCCCTCGTGCACAGATTTTTCCATGTCCTTGAAATCTTTTCATACTGTGTGCTGTAGATTTTACCTCTTCCATCATGTTGTGCTACTGTTGTCAGTGAACCACAACAGCTGCACACTGCTTGTCCAGCTGTTTCTTCTTACTATCACTTCTCAGCCACCTGCTGCCCTGTTCCAACTGTTGAAAACCAAACAGAGAAAAACAGTAAAATGTAGTTTGAACTGTTTTCTGATGTGTTTATGAGATTTGCAAACCACTGTCTTTGTGTTTATACGTAAGCCCATCTTTGGAATGACTCAAACCAAAACAGTCCGAACATGTAAATGTTTTGTGGACATTACAAAGACATTGTGCCTGTAACAGTGCTCAGCATGTGTATTATAATACCAGTGCTGTTCAAATGGTTTTTATGGGAACACCACCCACTTGTGTGGAGGCATATCTATGATCATCCACACACAGATGTCTAACTGCCTGGTAGGTGTTGGCATGAGTTTCTTGGAGTCATTGTCAGACTGGTGCAGTGGGCCCTGGATACTTCCTGATGCACAGCAGCACCTGTCATCACGTGTCAAAAGTATGCAGGTAGTTCCTGGAGATTGAAGGAAGTGATCTGACCGGCCACCTGACCTCCATCCAGTGGAACATCTCCCATTTAAGAAACTTTAAACTTGTAAGCTGTGATGATTTAAAAGGTTATGAATCAACACAGTCGGTGTGCTTTTTCTCTACGAGTCTATCCGCGGTGCATTCACCCATCTGGCCCTGTTCTTGCTTTGCCTCTTCAGACTCTATGTGATCAGTCAGCTTCCAGGTCTGGAGATCCTGGATGACACGGAGGTCCTGGAGAAGGAGAGAGCCCAGGCTCGGAAAACCTACCGGCTACAGCAGAGCGGTCACAGCAGCAGAAAACGGAGAAAGGACTCATCCAAGAAGCACACTCGCATTCAGAAAAAGCCCAGCAGCATTATGAAATAAAGCCTGTGTCGCCCGTGTTAATGTTATAATTGTGCGTTCTTTGTCTGCTTGTATTAACATTCATCTAAAGCTGTGGTTTGTGGTCATGTATGGGCATGTATGTCGGCTGGGCTTCATCTGAAAAACAATCAATAATTAACAGGAAGTGCAGCGAGTAGCTCTTAATGCAGAGCACCTGTTTTACTGAATGAATAATAAAGCAGCCAGAGGATTCTTCCTCTTATCGCCTGTAATGTTTCCATCATCAGCTTTCACACAGGTGCTCTCACATGTTCCTGCATCTGCTGACAGAAACGCGTTCCTTTTGTTTTTGAGCAGTGCATCAAAATCACTGTGTGCAATAAAACGCATCATAATTTTAATGACGTGCATTTTTTTAACAACACTAAATCGACTGTTTGTCTGCTCGGTCACCAGCGTCAGAGCTGCAACAGGCAGGACTCCGAATGACTCCAATCATGATGTTTGTGATTGTGGAGATATCAGAACACTCTCAGATTAATGTTGTTCTGCATACTGATCTCAGTCTCTTTGCATCAGCTACAGGAAGAGGGAGTGAAGTTGTGTCTGCATGTGTTACAGTCGGTATTTTCAGCAGGAGGCACCACTGTCAAACTCACACATCTGGTAGTTTCCCAGAGAAAAGAACGACATCAAACGTTAATTGAATCAACAAACCTTGAACTTTTCTTCGCTGTGTGAAGCACAGCCTGTGTTTCTTTAGAAAATCGAACCATCTGATTGGCTCACCCTGCACTCACACACGCCGGCCTCCTACTGCGAGCTCTGTTTGGTCAGAAACCCGACTCTTCATGTTCGATGCTTTGCAGTGAGACCTTTGTTTCACATGACTTCTCGTTTCTCTGTTCTGTGTTTTGCTCTCTCGGTTCCTTCCTGTGCTACAGCTGACACCCTCAGTGTGTTTCTGCAGCTCTCAGTATGAGACGTTCTCTCAGTCTCCCAGCATGTGGTCCTGCATGCTTATACTGAAGGAGCCGTGAGCTCTCACATTTGTGTCACAACATGCTAGCAGTTACAGACATGTTATTTGTTACCACGTTTCAAAGATCAAAGTGTTGTTAGAACGTCTCACGTCTGTGTGAAACAGACAGTGCAGGTAACCTGACAGTGCACGCTAGCATTAATGATGCCCACAGACCACATATGATAGCAAGTCAGGAGTGTATGTGATGTGTTAGCTTCCATATCTAGTTCACTTACGTCAGCTGCACAGGCTCGGCTAAGGTTGGGACACTGCGACTAAGCCCTGTGGATACGTCTTCACATATGCGCTGACAGAACCTCTGGGCAGATGTGCAGCCCCACTGAGCATGCTATAGTTCTGAGCAGCGTTTGGAACAGGTGCAGATATCTGTGCTCTGTGCGCAATGTTGTATAAGTTGTGGCTTTTAGTCATTTTGAAGGCATTCAGAATCCAATTATTCCTGTATGATCGATTTGTGTTGCTGTCAGAGTTTCCCCTGATACTGATGAACAGAAGCTCACTCAGGAACGAGGTCACACAGAGCTCAGGTTTTCACTCATGAGGGGAAGCAGTTGATCTCCAAACCACTTCAGCTTGCTTTCCCCCTGCAGGCTGTTTTTATTGGTTACACACATGAACATTCATAAAGCTTGATGCTGTATTACCTATGAGAAATTCCTATAACTGCTTACAAAGTGTGATTGTGCGAGCATGGTTATACAATGTGTGGTTACATGATGGGAGTGCAGCTCTCCCAGATTGTTGTCGGTAGAATCTGTTCGTCTCAAGGCTGCTTGTTGCCCTTATCGAGGTCGTGCACGCAGTCATGTGTGTGGTTACCTAGCAAACAGAAGCACTCTAGCTTTCTACCTACAACACATGCATCAAACCTGACATTCACCTTTGCTGACTCTATCTTTTCATATAAACTTTCCGTCTTGTACAACATGTTCTAGATTTCTTTTGTCTGGATCTAATGCTGATGTGTTTAAAAATATAGACATAAATACTCGTAAAAAGGGGAACTGGGCTGGTTGCTGACTGTGTCATCTTTATATCCTTTATTTCCACGATGTTCTTCTTGCTATCAGTGTCACGTTTGGGCTTCGTCTACACGACATGATTGTTTATTCCCTGAACAAACTGTAAAGGTCATATTTGAACCCTTCACTCATTACAACAGGAGGACGTTTTGACATTAAGACCACTTGTCCTGTATTCAGATGACTGTGCTGAGGTTTGAGGTCAGATAGTCACCAAATGTGAAATATGAACCAAATATCTTTAAATGGTAAAAGTTTCCTGTTCTTGTGGAACACAATACTTCACTCTGAGAGCGACTTCTCTACACTAGCTTTCTGTTCTCAAGTACATGTTTTTGTTTGTATTTTGTGTAACTTTTGTTAGTCTCTACCTCTGCATTTATCTTTGCACTTGTCTAAATAAGGAGGACACGAGATGAATAAAGATTATTTAAATAAATAATTCAGTGTACAGGAATTCATCAAACTGGTTGCAGGAATGAGGTTTTTCTCACACAGGATGTTGCTGGCTGCCTTTGTGATTAATAGCTGTCTAACTAGCTGGTCAGAGAACTAACTAGCTGGTTAGGATATTGAAAAACTGAGTTGTTATGTTGGTAGTGGACAGGAAGCAGACTTCGTCCTCTGCACTGAAGATTATTCCCTTTGTTTTTCCCTGTCTTGTCAGACATGCAGTGGTGTAGCATGGTGCCCCTAACAGTGCAGTCCTCATCTGTCCCCAGTGTGACTACAGCAAACCTCAACCACACGACACGGACACACGCACACTCAAGATTTCTGTATCAGCTGCACGAGTCGTAACTGTACCGGAAACTGAGTGAATCCCCTTCAAAATAAGGCTCTTGGAAGATTTCACTTCGATTCCGTTTTATTTAATTTTGTTTGTAACGCCAAATCACAACAGCAGTGACGTCATGTTGCTTCCCATTATAAAGACCAATAACAGGCCGCATTAGAGTGATCTCTCTGCGTTTGTCTGCCTGCTCGGACCCCTGTTCAACACACCGCACTGCTACATCACAACACTCCCGATCAGGTGTCAAACACGAAGCCTGCCTCAGGATCAGATTCAGCAGTAACAAGGACGCGGGCGCATCTTTCCAGAGCAGTTTGTGGTCGTAGTTAAACGTAAATGATGAATTCAGAGACGCACGTCCTGCACTGATAGTGCTGCCAGCTCTGCTCTGCTGCCCTCTGCACCCAGTGCAGCTGCTCAGTTTTTCCTTATAATGAATAATAATGAACCTCGGCTCAAATAACAGTTTCACCTCACACGTCCTGTATTTGGTGCTGCCTTGTGTTGTAGTTAGAGACTGCGCTTTGGCAGTGCGGCGGCGGTTCAAATGGTGGACACAATGACCTCTTAGAAGTGTTACGTCACAGCCTCGGTGTTCCCGTTTGAAAGCGCTGACCGGAAACTCGCTGTGACTGCGCGTAACTTGACGCAGGTGCCTGTCAAAGCGCCGTTCCGCTCGGTGTTTCGCAGAAACGCCGGCTGCCGTCGCCCTCCTCGGGCATCGCGCTCTCCTGCCTCATCGACCCTTTACGCGTGGAACATATGAAGGCGCGCTCTCGGCTCTAAAATGCTATTTTTAAACGTGACCTTGCGTCGAAGGACTGAACGCCGGCTCGTGTCAGTCCTGAAGGATTTCTTCGTGCCCGCAGCGCACTGCAACACACCGGCAGCTGAATGAATAGAAGCCGGGCCGTGGAGACTCGCTGCAGCAAACAGGACAGTGCTGATGAACAACACGGCCTACATGCCACGGAGTCTCCAGGACACCAGCTGTACGGACTCCTTCACTGACGCGCTGTTCCACCTTGTAACACAGTAATAACTGAGCTCCATTTTATTCGCTGCTGCAGAACTAAGCATCACAAGACAGGTGTGTGTGTGTGTGTGTGTGTGTGTGTGTGTGTGTGTGTGTGTGTGTGTGATCCACTATGCAAAAGAAGGAACGACCAACAGGCAGATGGACTTTGCATGCTGGATGTTTCTGCTGACCTTGGAAACCAAAATGAAAAATTAACCAGTGGCCTAAGCTTTTTGGACATTGCATAACTCTTCTTTGCTCTTGGTTCACTCCTGGGCTTTGTAGTAGCTGCTCACTGGATTAGTGTGCAGCTCACGAGGCCTGGAGGTGCACAGAGGGTGCTGAATGGTCTTTTAGAGCTGGGCCCGTCTGTAGATGCCTTATCCACCCAGAAGCAACTGATTGAATCGCAAACCACGATGTGATCAGCAATAAAGTCAACAGCCAAGCAATAAAAGTGAAGAACTTATGCAAACAGAGATCCCAGCGGAGGTTTTTGTCCATCGGCAGCATAAATAAACTCTAACTATGCTTCTGAACTGCGGTCAGCCATTGCCTCTCCTGAGGCATACGGACGTGCCGCCTCGAGTCATAGAAAACTTTATCCTGACGGGCTACCGCTTCCCAAACTACAGCCTGTGGGACTGCTTACTGTCAGCGTTCAGGCCTACCAATGAAACGGGCAATTTCTGGACGCACTTTCTTCCTGTTTTCATCTTTTTCTACTATTTTGTGGAGGTTTTTGGTTGGGAAGGTGCGCCTGATAGCGGTGAGCCTTTCTTCTATCCGCTGTGGAATTACTTTATTGGGGTGTCCTGTTTACTGATGGCCAGCAGCATGGCTCACCTGCTTAACTCAATGTCTCTTGTGGTACGAGAGGTTTGCTTCTTCGTGGATTACGGCACCATCAGTGCGTACACGGTCGGCTCATCGTTGGCATACTACTACTACATCCACCCTCAGGCAGGAATAGCAGAGACAGGGAGCAGCTCCCGGGTGGAGTTGAACCGTGAGGCTGCACCCTCAGCCTATGCAATCCCAGAGTGCAACGTGTTCTTTGAGACCTACTACATCCCGTGTGCATGTGTTGTAGCAATCATCTGTGTTTTATCCTGCTGCAATACTCGGCAGAGGTGGAGGCAGCATCGCTATATCATCCGGACGCTGGTTTTTCTCCTTCCGTTTCTCATCTCCTCCACACCAATCTTCTACCGCCTCCTCACCCGATCGCCTTACTCCACCTCCTCCTCCTCCTTCACCGCTTCCACCCCCATGGCCCGCTTCTTCTATCGCCACTGCCTCTGGTTGCTGGTGTCAGCCATCTTCAACATTAGCAAGTTCCCCGAACGCCTTGCGCCAGGACGCTTTGACATCTGGGGGCACAGCCACCAGTGGTTCCACTGTTGCACGTTTTTGTCCATCCTGGATGAACTTCACATGATCAAGGCTGAGATTAAGGCCATCTTGCTGAGCCCAGCGTTGCTGCTGCCCCCCACCTCCCTCTCCCACCTCCCTGGACCCACCGTTGCGTCCACCTACGGAGTGATGCTCCTCCTCCAGACCACCATTGTCTCCATCATCGTATGGTTCTCCTGGCGGGCCAACTGTATCTATGGATCCCAGAGAGAACAGCTGGAAAAGGAGCACCCCAAGAAGCACCTGAAATGTCACTGATCACGGAGAAGTCACCGCCATCATTAGACCCGCCGTATGTTCCCGCCCCCTTTGGATTATAAGGATTATATGTAGAGCTCACACGTGTGGTTGAGTGCATATCTTTGCCAGTTCTTTCCCCAGAGCTGCTCCAGCACCTCCTAACAGGACGTCTGAGCGCTGGGACAACAACTACCTCTCAGGGCTCTGCAATTATGGTTGCTGCCCAGGAGAACTAATGTTCCACTTTACGACTGGTTAACATGTTAGACGTTAGTGGGACCATTAAGAACATTTGCTGATGAGCTGTCTGCTGTTAGGTCCTTTTTGTTCTTCCTCCTCCCTTTGTTATTTCGAGCTAAAACGGTGTGTTGCTGCGGCCTGTGCCGAGCCCATTGTTTCATGTCCAATGATTCCTTTGATAACATACCTTTTCTTCCTCTTACTTGCACAAACATTCGCACACGAATCTCATTTCCTGTCTGTTTTGCAAGTGACCCTTGCAGCAGGAAGTGTGCGTTGCACACGACGACAGAAATAGCTGAGAGCTCTTCTCAGTCTTACAGTGAAGCACTTTCAGGGGCCGCACATACTCGCCCCGTCATTAAGAAGCCATGCTTAACTTTCTGTAAGGACACAACACTTCAAAGCAAATAACCGTGTCCTTCTGACACCGCAGTTTTTGACAGGTGAAATGTGTTTGTGTGACTGTTTCTGCTGTTTGTGTGGTTTTCCCCTTAGGCTCTGCTGCTCACTGCAGACTTTATATCTTTATGATGAGAGCAAAGTCTGCAGAGCACTGTTCCACTTTAAAGGTTTGCTTTGTTAGCGTGAGCACAGTGACTGCAGCAGTGGGCTCTGTGTCCGAGACCCTTCATGTGCTGAGCAGCCTTCAGAGTCAAAGCCATAGTTTGAAAAGTGTTGAGCTAACATCACAATTTCAGTTCCTACGAGCTGATATGACCACGTGTGTTATCGTCAGCCATACGCTCAGTGTGTCCATTTTTTAAATACAGGCTGAAACCAGCGACGTTCAGTCATGAACAGCCTGAGGCTGTACGATCGAGTTAAATGTTAACTTTACCACCAAGTCTTGATTGAGCAAAGTTAAGCTTTGTGGCGTTGCTTGATCACACCTCCTCAGCCGTGAGACTTGGACCCTGTAGGGTTTGGTTTAGACACCATCCATGTACATCATGTTATTTAGATGTGAGTTGTCCAGAGAAGCATTAGTAGTGGATGAAGTGGACATATAACCTCTCATATGCTGAGAACTCGAACATGGAGGTGGAGCAGGTCAGCTTGGTGGCTTCATTGCTGGATGTCAAAGTATACTGGGCGAGACACTCGAAGCACCAGTCGCTGCAGATGCGTTTGAGTGTGAAAGATGTAGAAAAGATGCTCGTATGAATCTACGGGTGAAAGAGACCTGCTGTATAAAGTGCTTGAGCAGATTAGAAAAGCTGCATAAGAGCCAGATTTTACCATACAGTGACTAATGTCCCCAAATCTGTACTGCTGAACACAAACGTAAGTGTGTAATAATGATGATGATGATTTTAGTTAAACAGAAATATTCTTCTGATCATTTAGTTTCATGTCTTCCACAAAAAGAAGCGAGACATCGGTGTGGTCCGGTCCTCCACCCCGCCGGGTTTGCGCTCTTCAAACGGACAGTGACCATCGGTGGGTTTTTTTCTCTTTGACCTGTTTGTTAATCTCACGTGGTGACGTTGTGATCATGTACTAAAATCTGCACATATACCTGCTTATACTTGCACACCAGAAATTAATTCTCATGGATCAGAGTTGTTTATTACACGTGACACTGGAATATGTACGGAGGGAACATAGAGGTTGAAATCATGCTGCACTTTCTTCAGGCTCCTCGCGTGGCTCCTTTGAGGGTCTGTGGTGCTGTGATATTTCATTTCAGGTTAAAGTATTGCTGTCTGATGAACGGCCTGAGAGACTCGTCTGTGTTGAAGCAATGTGTTTACCTCAATTCAGCATTCGAATCGTTGTGTTGCTGAGAAAAACCATCGCTGGAACCGATCGTGTCCGGTTGAGTCTGGAATCTGTTAAGCTGTGTTCAGTATGAGGATGTTAGACTCACTGACTACTCATCTTACCTAGTGAAGTACTCAGGGTGAAGAAAACTCTAATAGATTATTTACACATGCATTTAATTATGAATGACTTCAGGAGGGTAATTCTAGCACTCAGTGTACAAATCCTAATCAAATAGTGTATCTTTGAGTTTTCAATAAATTACACAGAGAACTTCTGTCATTGTGGGTCTTTATTTTCTTTACTGCTTTCATAATCAATGCCACTTGAATGCTGTCCTTAGCTTCAGCTGCACAAACAGCACTGCTGGTTTCGTTGTAATGAGTGCAACACAAACACTTCCTGTAAGCTGGTGTGGGTCAGAGACCAGCCTCTACAAAGTGACAACAGCGTGCGACGACAAGCTGAACACAGCAGGCTGAAGAACAGTCATGTGGGCTGTGGGCAGCAACTGAACACAAAGCAGACATCAGAAAATAATGTTTGGTTCATGTGCAGAACAGAAAGTTTGTTTTTCACTTCAAGCGTCGTTTTGAAACTGCAAACAGTGAAGCTGACGTAACAAACACTGGGAAGTCCTGCTGCTGCTTCCTGTGTCGTGGCGTTAACGTGTCCTGCTGCTGCTTCCTGTGTCGTGGCGTTAACGTGTGCAGCTGAGCTCCTCCGTTGTTTCCCAGCTTTTCTTTTGCGTCGTTTGGATTAATTAAGTGAGATCAAACATATTAACTGCACCCTTATCTGTGTCCATGCAGATGCTAGCAGGTGCATTTTTAACCTTTGAACGAATGGATTTGTTATTAATCTTCTAACTGACAGACGAAAGCAAATGAAAGTGTGACGTGTTCAGTTTCAGCCATCGCACACAGTCCTGGTTCCTGGCCCCACACAGCTGCAAACATGTCTATAGGTGTTTAGACTCGCTAAGTCAGGGGATCTCAGAGGTTTGAATAATTCAAATGTTTTCAAAGAAGTTCCCAGTCCTGCCCTGATTTGCAAGCCTAGCACTTCCTCCTCTCAGCCTGCTGCATGCTGTGTGTGCTGTAGGTCTGCAGGACCCTACGCTCTGCCACGTGCACGTACCTGCACGCACAGCTGGCTTTTCCACTTCTACCCCACTGCATCACTTTGTCTCATTTGACTTTAACATCCACAGCTGCAGGAAAGACATGAACATCAGAGTGGAGATCATCCTCAAGCAGAGCTGCTGCTAAATCAGGGAGCCTTTAAACAGTCAAGAAGGTGGTGAAAGCAAAGGGGAGAGTGATGGAGGCAAAGGCTAATGTAAATGAATTCAATTCAGCTTTATTTACACAGCGCCAAATCACAACAACAGTCGCCTCAAGGTGCTTTATATTGTAAGGTAGACCCTACAATGATACATACAGAGAAAAACCCAACAATCATATGAGCCCCTATGAGCAGCACTTTGGCGACAGTGGGAAGGAAAAACTCCCTTTTAACAGGAAGAAACCTCCGGCAAAAACAGGCTCAGGGAGGGGCGGGGCCATCTGCTGCGACCGAAATGAAGAGTGAGAAATAACTGTCACAGCATCAGATGCAGGCAAAGAGATTTGTTTTATAATCTGACTTCTTTAATGGTTTTATCTGTTTTACGAGGATTTACCAAAGCAAAAGGAAAAAGCGCGAGTGAGGGAGTTAGAGGAACGAGCGAACAGCAAGAGCCTGTTTGCAAACAGCCCCACAGCAGCTCTCTGAACGTCAGATCCACTTCATGATCAGTCCAGCTCAAGTCTCGGCACCCCGACACGTCTTTCGGTTGGTTGTTGCTGAAAAACGTTTCCGCAGCACGCAAACGCTGCTGCCACCATGCTTCATGCCAGGTGATGACCGCTGCCTGATTTCTTCCTGACATGACGTTTGGCATCAGACCAGATTCTGATCAGACTCCTGTGCTTTTAACTGAGGCGTGGCTCCTGTCTTTCTCCAAGGAGCGGTGATGGAGCTTTGTCAGGGTGAACATTGGCTTCGTGGTCACCTTGAGTTCCTTTCTAAGAGTTCTGGTTGTTCCAAACTGCTTCAATTTCTGGAGGATGGCTTCGATACCCTTTCCCAGATCTGTGCCTAAATACAGTCCTGTCTCAGAAGTCCTTGGACTTCATGGCTTAGTGCTCCAACATGCACTGTCAACACATGTCCTATCAGCCGGTGGACTCCAGTCAGCTTGTTTTGATAGCTGATGATGAGTGTCATGGCAAAGGCTGTATGGGTACATACAGTTTTTACATGTATGCAACCTCTTCAGGCTTGATATCTTACATATAGATTGATGAGCTTCTTCAATTGGTGATGCAAATTACTACAAGTATGCAAAACATTTCATATGGGCTCAGTGTGTGGGCTTCAAACCTGTGCAAAGTCCAGTTTTAAGGGAGGAACTTTAACAACATGAGAAGCTGAAGTCAGACTATTCAAATATCAGGTGGAACATCGTTTGCAAATGTCCGTACTTTCACAACAAAGAGGGTTTGTTTGTTTCATCTACTCATTCAGTTCTGACAGCTGTGAGCTGAGATAAGCTTCGTGGTCTGAACTGGGGAGGGGCAGTGTGGTATTCACCGCTGATAGGCTGAAGGGAAAACACGACCCTATCACGTTTGGTTATTGAGCTTTCATACAGGACGATGCGCTCTCTGTTATTTTCACATGAAACTGACACAGTGATCCCTGAAAAGCAGCAGGTCGGTGAAACAGTGTGAAATAATCAGACTGTGCTGGATTTATTTTGTCTGGTAAGATAATCACGAGTCTGAACACAGCTGCAGCTTCATCCATCGCCACTGTCAGTTACATGACGTGCAATGTTTTAAGCTTCTTGTCCTCGATCATGCAGTGAGGGAAGCACCCAGCAGGGAAACACTTTGCTGTCTGAGTACCAAACAGAAGCAGAAGAGAGAGAGTATCCCAGGATGATGACAGGTGGTGGGAGGAGCTGGTCGCTGTGCAGGACTCTGAAACATGTCGGAGAGTGGGGACCAGTGGAGGGTGCTGAGTGGACCCAGAAGGAAGCAGCTGTTGTGTGTGAACTGTGGTTTTGCTGTTTGTGTGGGAGACAGAAAGGCTTCCTCTGCTGTGTTCAGTCTGGACCTGCTCTGCAGGACTCTGTGGAAATGTAGCACAGCTTTTACTTGAGTAATGTCACTAAACTCTCCACACTTCTTTTCTCCCACCTGGCTGGGGCTGATCAGCTCGTCCCCACCCACACAGCCCCAATCTCATGCATGCAAGTCTCAGCAGCTCCCTGAATGTTTCTGTGCTCTAAACAATCTCACAGACGCCTCTGGGTCAGCCTGGCTGGCTCACTGCTGAGGACTGCTGAGACCTGAAGCAGGCACTGGCCTCTGGTGTCAGTCTGCCAGGCGTACTGGTGGATCTCTAGATCCAGTAGGTGGTATTCCACAGAGGGGAAGCTCCACTTCTTTCTCCAGGTGAGCTCATAACCCACAGCAGCTGTCTGCTGGTGGCTGTGGAAGCAACACACGCACAGCATGGAGAGGAGGGAGCTGAGTTTGCTAGCTGCTCTTTGTGCCGTCCTCACCTGTGGTCCTGAACCAGTACAAGCTGAAATCTGTTTCCACGTGTCTGGGCTTTTTCTCTCTGCACACTGGGAGTAACTGGGAGTAAACCTGCTGCTGCACACTGAGAGGAGCGAGCTGCTTTGGTTGAGGTGCTTCAGGCCCTCTGGTCACCTGGCTTTTGCATCAGGTAGACCTCAGGGATGGGATCGTGGCTTAGAGGAGGTGCTGGAGAAAACTGCTGGCAGACAGGAAGCGTGTGCATCTTTGCCTCGTTTGTTGGTGTTCCAGAAATCAGTGCTGTGTGAAAGCAGAACTTTAAACAATGGAGAGCTGCTTTCATGCTGCCGCCTGTGCCTTTCTGAGAAGCAGGAAGCTTCGTCTGCCAGTAAACTTCCTGTTCTGCAGCTCTGTTCACCCTCTAGTGTCAGAAAGGAGCAGATCGTGAGGCACCTCAGAGGAACCCAGCGAACCACAAAGCTCTCACTTCCTGTCAGAAAGATATTTGAAGCCGTTTCAGACCTACTTTTACCTTCAGTCAGCTGGCAGCCTGTTTATGCAGCTGAAGGCCGTCCAGTGACTCTTTTAAGGCTCCGTCTAAGAACCAACAAAGGGTGCACACTAATGTAAGCTACACAAGTGAACATGATGAAAAGTATAAAGACGACAGGACAGCGGAGCCAGAAACCAGCTTTTATTTCTGAGACTTCATCGGACATGTGAGAGCTACAAAAACTGTGATTCTCAGAACCATGAAAAGCAGGACAACAGCAACATGTGTGAATAAAGGATTCACGCAGACAGCGAGGATGGACTGAAGGTTTTAATCCCAGCAGGAATAACTGGGAGAAACGTTCAGTTTCCAGTTATAACACTGGCTGTGAGTCTGAGAGCAGCTTTTTTAAAACTGCCTGCTGAACGACTACATCACCTAACGATGTCATTGTCACCATATTTATGCTGTCATCGGTGCATGTAGGGCTGCGCGATATGACCACAATCTCATATATATAAGACATTTATCGTCCTGGCAACGATATAAATCACAAACATGTGATATTTCCTGTGAATCTCGTGCAGCTCGACTGGCGTTTAGTTTTTCCAGCTGTGCGTCCTGTAGCTGGAGTCGAGTGTTTTAACCGATGCATGAAACGATATATTTTTAGACATAAGTTGTAACGGCCGCAGTTTTCTCTCAAAGTTTCAGGCTGAGGTTTATTTTTAGCACCTGACGGCTCTTTTTTGCTTCTCCTCCATAAACTCTCTGCATCTTTCACGTGATTCAGTTTATTTTGAAAAGTCTCAACAGGATCTTGAGCTTTATTATGAAAGGTTTACGCGATGGTGTTACCGTCATTGTTGCTAACAACAACATGTAAAAACAGGCGCTTGTCCGTCTGTAGTGTGGTTATATTATATATAAGAGAAAGAGAGAACTTAAGAAATTAATACTACAGTGACATCAAAACCATGAACAAATATTGCAGTAAACAGTTTATTTTGCGACACCACGAAACAAACGATAGCGTGATAGGAATCGACAGACGTTTTTACATCGTCATATACATGGTCACATCGAACAGCCCAAGGTGCAGGTCTGGCTGCTGCTGACATGTGTGTGATACTAACTGTGGTCCACGAAGTCAACAACAAGAAGTCTTAAAATGAAGAAGCACTTGGTCTTATGGCACAGGGGGACGTCTTTGCTTTAAGGACCAACAGCAGAGAGCCACGTCTGTCTGTGACATGTACACAGCTGATGGTTCATAAAGCAGGATGGTTACAGGACAGTGGGCCAGGCAAACCTGACTGAACGGGTCACCTTCATGTGCACAATAAAAGCAGTAAAGCTGCTGAGGCTGAGCCCTGGACTGAGGCGGATGCTGTTTCCCATGTTTGAATCAAGCTTCATCTTATCTTTAGTACGGTTAATAAATACTCATCATCATCACCAGTCTGCTTTGCCATTCAAACACAGCTGCTGGCACCAGTAGTAAAACCAGAATCACACACACTACAGTTATGCTGTGTAGCCCACAGTGACACATCAGTTAGGACTCAGACATCTTGCGGATCATGTAGTTGAGGATGCCTCCATGCCGGAAATATGCCAGCTCCACATCCGTGTCAAATCTCAGGCGCACTTGGAATGTTTTCCCCGTGTCGAGCTGTGGGAGCAGGGAGAGAGCAGGTCAGCGTCACATCCCAACACGCCTGCAGCAGCGTACTGTCTGTCCGTACCTTGATGTCTACGACCATCCTGGGTGTGAGCAGCTCAGGGATGACCACGGTGTAGCGCTCTCTGCCGGTCAGACCCAGGCTGTCGGCCGTGTCTCCTGGTAGATACTCCAGAGGAATCACTCCCATCCCCACCAGGTTACTGCGGTGGATCCGCTCATAGCTCTCTGCCAGGACAGCCTTGATCCCCTGCAAACACAAAAAACACCTGAGACCTGCAAACAACTATGTGAGCATACAAACAAAGTAGTTTGAGTTTACCAGCAGAAAGGGGCCCTTTGCAGCCCAGTCCCTGGAGCTCCCAGAGCCGTACTCCTTCCCTGCGAGAACGAGCAAAGGGATTCTGGACTGCTGGTACCTGTCTGCAGCATCGAACACATCCAGCTGAAACAAGAACACAGATGCTCCAATCATAAGATACGCCCGGCAACAGCACTGCATCTGTTACCATGGTCAGCAATGCCACACATCTGACATGGTCTACACTGATGCTTTTACACAACAGTGATAATTAACCCTGTGAGGTCTGAACCCTGCCCTACTTTAGATTACTGCTGCATTTTATTTCACAACTTCATTTTCAAGAACAAACCTAAGAGCACCGTTAGAGCTACTGTAACAGTGTTTAATGAATCTACATGCAGCTTGTAGTTCCTGATGTCAACCAAGAACCAGAACGCACACTTCCTCATAGCTCACTTATTATCGAGATAAAGAGTCACGACACAAAGCTCTGATTTTTCTCTTTCAGGCATAACCGTTGATATAAATATGGGAAACATATAGATGTGTCTAACATTTGCTATGTGCAGTTATTATCTATTATTATCAGCTGGGTGTTGGTGGTGTTCCTGAAACAGCTGCAGGTTACTGTTAGGGTTAGGTAGGTACTGTTAGGTACATGCTGCCCTCTGGTGGACAAACTATGCAACCTCAAAACTCGTAAACAAGAGTGTCTGCAGGCTCTCCTTCAGTTTATTAATATCACAACATTGACTCAAGATCATCAGAAAACCTTACATTTATGATCTGCTCTCCACACTCCTTTAGATGCACTGACGGTCATGTATATATAGCTATAATAATATTAGCTGGTTTGTAATTTAAATAAAGAAAATGTGCTCGAGGCATAAATTAAATGTAATTTAACATCACAGTTTAAACAGCTTGTGTCTGACTTCTGTTGAGAAGTTGAAGTTGCATAGTTTGTCCACCAGAGGGCAGCATGCAGCCCTGACTGTGCTGGCTCTGATATTTCAGCATGTGGGTTCAGTCTGAGCTGACACAGCCGTGCCCCTTCTTCTTATAAACAAGTGCTGCACAACGATGCAGCGCGAGGCTTCCTGTAGCTCAGTGGTAACGAGATCCTACCGTTTCTCCTGTCGGCAGGTGGATGGTTTGTGGCGCCTGCTTGTTGAGAAACTTATTGAAGAGACGGATGTTGGCAAACGTCCCTCTGGCCATAACGGCGTCGTTACCTCGCCGAGAGCCGTACGAGTTGTAGTCTCGGGAGTTCAAACTGCCAAAAGAGCAGCAGCAGAAAATGTTGATGGCTTCACACCGACAAGTGTTTTTCATCAAGAGATGAAGTCATATGAAAACTGTCTGTGACGTGGGCTAAGTACCATTATTATTCAGTAACACGTGTGCGCTGACTCACCCCCTGCTGGTCAGGTAGCGTGCTGCGGGGCTGTTCCTGGCGATGTTCCCCGCAGGTGAAATGTGGTCGGTTGTGACCGAGTCTCCCAAGTTCAGAAGCACACAGGCATCTGTGATGGAGGCAGGAGGCTGCAGCTTCCTGGTCTGAGTTAATACAACACAGTCAAGACACGTCAGGTCAGACAACAGGGTTTCCTGTGTGCAGCGGGGACACGCTCGCCAAACCACACGGCTCAAAATGTCTCACTGTCTTAACTAAATGATGTGCAAGACTAGTCAACGAGCTGTCACTTTGTTTTAACTGAAGCCGGGACATTACTGTGTCATAAATGTTATGCACCCGTCTTCCACCAGATGGCGTCGTTAGTGAGAAACGGCACAAATCAATTGTTAATGGTGGAAATGAGCTTTCTCTGAAAGGTGGATGGGCTCCAGACAGGGGGCGGAGGTCATTCGGAAGGGCTTTAGAGTAGGCCCACCTCTCTGGCTAAGGTCACCTGGGTCAGGTGTTGGAACCGGGCGTGTCCTACTGCAGGGAGGCCCAACCAATAACACGACAGCCTCCTTGTGACAGACTGTGGAGCTGTGGTGGAGCACAGTTCACCACCACAGTCACCTCCAGGCACTGTAAGCTACACCCTACACTAGTGGGGCCAATTGCTTTATGGAGGCAAGTCCACTCTTCTTCTCAATGAAGGCAAAACATAACCTTTGAATAAGTCTGCAGACGAACATTCGTGTACGGCATGTACTTACCAAACCATCAAAGAAGGGCGGAGACTTGATGTAGGTTGATTTGGGGTCCCAGGTGTAGAGTTTATCAGAGGGAGCAGCCAGCGAGTTCCAGCGTTCATTCACGTGCTGCAGCGAAACCACAAACACAGCACAAGGCTTTCTGTCAACGAGACATATCAGCAGTGCACGATCTCCCCAACAAACATAAGATCACACTACCTCGATCTTCTCATAAACCTCTTTGAACATGGATGGGATGACGAACATTCTCTCCACAGCCTGGATTTCCTCTCGAGTGGGCCAGATGTCCCTGAGGAAAACGTCTTTGCCTTCAGAGCTCATCCCTACAGGGGATAGAGAAAGAAAGAGGACAGCAGTCAAACGTCTTTTCAGCTGATTGTGATAATAACCTAAACCATATACAGACGCTTCAGCTTAAAGCTCATCAACACACTTAGAGCTGCTGGAAGTGAGCTGCAGGTTTAAACCCAGAGCGCAGGTTGTCTCGTCTCTTTCTTTCAAATATCACTCCTATTTATTTAGACCTGGACCTGTTTCCACCAGCCATCTATAACTAAAAGGCTTCAGCTTAGTATCTCAAATGTTTTGGGTTAGTAAGTGAAAGCTTGGAGATCCAACTCAAACCTGTTTCAATCAGTGACTTACCAATGGGCTCATTGTCAAAGTCTATTCTCACTGTGCCAGCCAGTGCATAGGCGATGACGAGCGGTGGGGAAGCCAGGTAGTTGGCTCTGGTGTTGGGATGCACTCGTCCTTCAAAGTTTCTGTTGCCTGAAAGGACGCCTGCAGCGATCAGATCCCCCTGAGGCACAAAAACACCTCAGTCACATGACACACAGAAGGCTCATGGTGACTGAACACGGAGCTGCTTCAAGTCAACAAAGAGTGTGTTAGGAATGAATAAACGTCACAGGAGGAAGGAGGAGGAGCCTCCGATGTAAGCCGTTAGTACCTGGGTTATGGCCTCCACCACCGGCTCTGGGAGCGGCCCACTGTTGCCTATACACGTCATGCAACCATAGCCAACAACCTCAAAGCTGGCAGAAGACACAAAGGGATTATTAGACATCTGCACGTCACACACTCTGTCACTTCCTCAGATGTAAACACAGGAGTACCAGTTGTAGGGGCGCCACAAACGTGCAACACACAGGGGCGCCACAAACGTGCAGCACACAGGGGCGCCACAAACGTGCAGCACACAGGGGCGCCACACGGGGGCGCCACAAACGTGCAACACACAGGGGCGCCACAAACGTGCAGCACACAGGGGCGCCACAAACGTGCAACACACAGGGGCGCCACAAACGTGCAGCACACAGGGGCGCCACAAACGTGCAGCACACAGGGGCGCCACAAACGTGCAGCACACAGGGGCGCCACAAACGTGCAGCACACAGGGGCGCCACACGGGGGCGCCACAAACGTGCAACACACAGGGGCGCCACAAACGTGCAGCACACAGGGGCGCCACAAACGTGCAGCACACAGGGGCGCCACACACGTGCAACACACAGGGGCGCCACACACGTGCAACACACAGGGGCGCCACACGGGGGCGCCACAAACGTGCAACACACAGGGGCGCCACAAACGTGCAGCACACAGGGGCGCCACACACGTGCAGCACACAGGGGCGCCACAAACGTGCAACACACAGGGGCGCCACAAACGTGCAGCACACAGGGGCGCCACACACGTGCAACACACAGGGGCGCCACAAACGTGCAACACACAGGGGCGCCACACGGGGGCGCCACAAACGTGCAACACACAGGGGCGCCACAAACGTGCAACACACAGGGGCGCCACACGGGGGCGCCACAAACGTGCAACACACAGGGGCGCTTCAGAATCAAACAGCAGTTATGACGAGACATTAACGCAGTGATGCTGAGCGCTCAGAAATAACTCTAACCCTAACTCTGTGTTGTTAAAACACCTCAAGTCTTCTGAACGTAAACAACATTAAAAACAATCATTGAAACGTTCACTGATCACTGTGCTGATGTCCTGCTTTTAAACACTGGTTACACTGGATCCTACCAGGTCTCTAGCAGGTGAGAGGTGTGAGTGAAATAACAGTCAGTCAACACAAACGTGGGATCGTTTCAACAACAAGCAGCTTACCCGAGCTGAGACAGGTAGTCCATGACGCCGCTCTCTCTCAGGTAGTAGGTCACCACTCCGCTGCCAGGGGACAGGCTGGTTTTTATGTACGGCTTCACACTCAAACCACACTCGACTGCTTTCTTTGCCAGGAGTCCTGAGATACGAGAGACTCTCATTCAGTCACTGTGTCAGAAAACTGTGTGACAGTGAAGCGCAGCACACCCACCTGCTCCCAGCATGACGGATGGGTTGCTAGTGTTGGTGCAGCTCGTGATGGCAGCGATAACCACCGAGCCGTGACTCAGCGCGTACTCCTTTCCGTTGAACTGGAAGGGGGCTGTAGCGTTGTGGCGCTGCGGAGCCACCTGGAAGCCCTTGAAGCCTTGCTGAGGCGAGAATTATAGAAAAGAACGATTTCAGAGCATCTTATGTGACAGACGTGTCGGTTAGCAACAAGCCTGTACCAGCACACGAGTGACTCCTGGTAAGACTGAAGTGAACGGCCTGCACTAATGAGCCCCCCTACAGCAGCTAGACACCTGTGCACCTGTGCTAGAGGCAGGTATCACCTCATGCTACAAGCAGTGATACTGACCAGAGCTAATGCTGAGTGTCAGCAGCCTCCACCTGTAAATGTGTAGGAACGCACCTTTGCTTCCAGACAAACTTCAAAATCTTTCTTCATGTCAGACACGGGAACTCTGTCCTGAGGTCTTTTGGGACCACTGCAGCAGGGAACCACCGTGCTCAGATCCAGCTCTACAACCTGAGGAAGACAGACACATCCAGCTTTATTCTTATTACATTTGCATCATGTCACAATTTTCATTAAAATCTATAAAAGACAAAACAGACAATGACCTGTGATCCCTGAAAATAGACTTCCTCATGAACACATGGAGTGTTTTGTGGGTTCAGCAAACATGTGCACAAACATAAAGGAAGTCAGAGGCTGACCTGAGTGAACTCTGGATCCTGGGAAACATCATTGTAGTCTCTGAAGATGGCCACCGCCTTCAGGTACTTGGTAATGTATGCTAACTTCTCTGGTTCCCGTCCTGATTTTAGACAAAGGAGTCGCATAAACAAAAAGAATCGCCTGCAATGAATGAATGCAACCTTTGTGCTGACGTCAAACGCCACCAGCTCACCGGTTTGTTCCAGATACTGAAGGCTGACATCGTCCACGGGGAAGAAGGCTGCCGTGGCGCCGTACTCTGGACACATGTTGGCGATGGTGGCTCTGTCAGCGATCGACAGCTGAGCCACACCTGGGCCGAAGAACTCCACGAATTTTCCTACCACGCCCACCTGACGGAGGTGCTGCGGGCGCATGCAGAAAGCACAGCTGTGACGTCAGAGCGCTGACTGCTGTTGGAACAGCTGCATCAAACGCCCTCCTACCTTGGTAACAGTCAGGACGATGTCGGTGGACGTGATGAACTTATCTGCAGCGCCGTGCACCTTGTAGCCCACCACCTCGGGGAGCACCATGCTGATTGGCTGACCCAACATAACAGCTTCTGCTTCAATCCCACCCACACCTGAAGGGGCAAGGTCAACTTTTATTTAGGACACCAAGCTCACACCTGATTTTTCACTTTCACACCATTACAAGCAGCTAATGCAAATGTTTCTGAGTGATCTTACTGCAAATCAAACAATCTGCACTTATGTGTGGATGCATAACTAAAAACAACACTATTACTATTAATTATGTTAACAAAGTGTTGAACTGTCAGAGGTTAAACAACATAATGCACATTCACAATGATACAAAAAGGCAACAACATGGGCTAACAGTGCAGACGCTGCTGCTGCTCCTACAGGTGTGACCTCCAGCCCCCCGTCTGCATGAAGCAGTGCTGGACACACTGTGGCACAAACCCTCGTCAGCATCAGCTGAACAGACAGAGTGATGAGAGACGGACCATCACAACACTTCTAGATGCAGGTCTGTGCTGCAGAGAGATGCAGACAGAGTGGAGGTGTCAGCGAGTCCAGTTTCCTTCAGCATCAAATGCAACCTGTGACAGGCAGAGGTCTGCAGAGCCAAAGACACGACTGAGTCAAGTTTCTGAGAGTTAACAGCTGTGTGACGGCGGCTCACAGGACAACAGCTTCAAGCAGCTTCATAGTGGTCGTAGTAAGAAAGTCTCAGTTTCTACTGTTTGACAGGACGAGCTGCAGAAAGAAAGCCAGACGTCAGAATAGGACAAAGTTCCACAGTGTGTGGCATCAACATGGAGGAGGAAGTGTGATGGTCTGGGGCTGTTTGCTGGATCCAGGGTTGCTGACTGAACCAAAACAGCTACCACAGCGTTCTGCAGCACCATGCAGCACCCTGCGCTCCGTCAGGGCTTCATCCTACAGCAGGATAACGACCCACACATCAGTCCAAGCTGCGCCAGAACGAGTGTCCAGCACAGCCTCCAGACTGAAAGCCCATCGAGCTGGTTTGAACTGAAAGCAAAGCAGCTACAAAGGTCCACATTTATGGAACTTCTGCTCCAGATGTGGGAGAAGATTTGATTTCTGTTGTAGACAGAAGCCACGACTGCGTTCAGCTGCTACATCTGCCAAAGGAGGCGACTGACGAGTCAAAGGTTAGAATATGTTTGGGTCTAAAACTGACTCCAATTACTTTGTGCTGTGCTTTGATTTCAGAGTGCAACGAGACATTAATCATTTTCAATGGAAAAATGTGTGTATTCTAAAACCTCTGACTAGTAGTGTGTATTTCATGAGGTGAGGATCCTGCACAGAGCAAAAGAAATCAAACAATAAACACGGCAAAAACAAACTATGAGAGAATCTAGTTAATGATGGAACAGAGAAGCTGCATTCATACTGGGACCAGCAGCAGCCTACAGCAGCATAACTGCTGTAAAAGAGAGTGAGACAAACAGCTGCTCCTAAATATTCAACGTCTTACCCCAGCCCAGGACGCCCAGACCATCGATCATGGTGGTGTGAGAGTCGGTGCCCACCAGACTGTCCGGATACAAGAGCCCATCCTGGTTAAACACCACGCGGGCCAAGTACTCCAGGTTGACCTGGTGAACGATTCCTGAACCAGGAGGAATAATTCGCATGTTTCTGAAGGCTTTGGAGCCCCACTGCAAAGACCAGAGATCATATTTACGGACCGAACCATCAGACTTACATGGACACACGACAGTTTCATACCTTTAGAAACTGAAATCTTTCTTTGTTGCGGTCAAACTCCAGATCCTGATTTTTCTGAAGGCTGTCAGACCTGCGTGAAGAACAACAAGTGAAATGAAGCAGTGAATGAAACACCTATGAGCTGACACACGGTGGGAGAAAGGCGAGAGATCTTACTTCCTGTTGAAGTCCACTTGGATGGAATGATCAATGACGAGGTCAGCGGGACAAACTGGATTAATCTTTTCTGGGTCGCCACCGAGTTTCATCACTGCATCACGCATGGCAGCGAAGTCGACCACAGCAGGAACACCGCTGCGTGACACAGCACAGGCTGATCAGGGACCGCTCAGAATGTGATGTCACCTTTTTAAACATCACTAATAAGACCCCAAAAGCATGTGTTTGGAGTCTATGTTACCGTAGAAACCTGTTGCTTACACAGGGAATAACTTTGTTGTTGTTAAAGTCCAGACTGCTTTTAGCAGATGCTGCTGCAAACTGCACTTAAATCCTGAGCTGGTTATTTCACTCAAAGGTTCTTTTTGCACCTGAGATGATGTAAACAGGGATTTCACAACACCTGCAAACACCTCGTGACACAACGTTCTTCTTACAGACCAGCGTTACTCTGATGACATCACTGACACACCAGGTGCATTAAACGTATTAAATGTGTGAAAGTTAAAACAAGACACTGACACTCAAATTGTGAGGAAAAGACATACGTGAAGTCCTGGAGGATGACCCGCGCCGGCCTGAACGGCACCTCCACAGTCTGGAACTGCGTCTGCTTCCAGTTCAGGATGCTTTCCACATCCGAACGCTTCACTAGAAACTCATCACAGTTCCTGACGGCAGATTCCAGGAGGACCCGGATGGAGAACGGCAGACGGTCTAAGGAGCGCACGTGCAAGTCAATACTTCTCGGTTGTGTGCACCGACGAGATGCTTCATGTTAGCATTCAGTGTAGATGTGCTCCTACCATATCTGGGATCTCCAAGCTTGGATAGATTGAAAAACTGCTGCTCTGGGTGTTTGGGGTCCAGAGGCTCAACTATGTGCTCAAAAGGATTTTTCACAGTTGCCGACATCTTTTCCTAAAAGAAGATCAAAAGCCTGACTTACATGATGCAGACTAAAGAAGCACCTTTCAAATACGTCAACAACATACAAACCAAATGAAGACTGACAGGAAGGCAGAGCTCGGGCCTGTTACTCGTTCCCTAACGGCAGGTGGATCTGCTTGGATTCAGGGTTAGTGGTGGAGGGTCGTTGACCTCGTTCTATGAACATTGCGTAACTCAATTCCTTTAACAAAAATGTGACGCTGACTGTGTGTCAGTCACTTGCAGCTCAAACACACATTAAGTGAAATTCAGGTTCTGGGGCCTGTTAGAAAGAGGCGTTATCTGTGTGAAAGGTGAAAACAGCGCATGCCTGCACACCTTACATGACCACAGACTTGGCTGGTTAGCTGAAGTTCAGGCTAAACCTCTGCTGTCAAGTGCAAAGTCAAACTGCCACGACAGTGACAAAGACATCAATATCCGGACAGCTTTACTTCTAATGGTTTAGTCCTGTGTAACAACTACTGTCACTCCTGCCGATATAAAACGTGACGCTGACCTTTAGGTCACATTTGTAGCCTCGGTTATGCCATTTTTACCAGAATGGTCCCAGAATGGTCCCAGTTTCAATCAGAAAGTTTTACACTTGAAGCCTGATTAAAGTACAGCTTTGTCTCCACATCCGTCACGTTGATATATTATCAGTAAAAACGTGCGAAGAAAACCTGACCTGCTAACGATCACGGTTAACTGCACCCATTTACGAATTCTACCAAAACTTGCTAAATTTGATGCTACGTGTTCAGTTAGCATAGCTCATGGGTCAAAGTTCAGCATTTATGAAGACAGGTATCAGGCTTTTATTCAAAGATGAACATTTAAATTGAACACTAAAACGAAGGAAAGAAGCATAACATTAGCTAATAATTCAGACATGATATCTTATTAGTGTGAGTTGGTATAAAGCATAATGTGACAGTTGGATAAATTAGCTTTCGTAGCGACACAACGAGAATTTCAGTTCAGACGTTCTTCTGGAAAATCGTTAATAAGCCAAGAAACTGAATGTGGTCGGATGGTTATTGCTTACTTTAGATGCAGTGTTGAAGTATCACCAGATCACAGCAGTTAGGTCACAACCAGCTAGTCGCCACAAAACCTGCTGCTTGTTCCGCCCAGGTTCCGCCTCCACTGGGGACACTTCCGGTTAGGTTTTTATTCAGAATAAAAGCTGAACCCACGCCGGGCTTTGCAGCTTCATATCCACGTATATCTGACAACTATGGAAAGGAACTGGAACGGGAAATGGATTATTTATTTATTCATTTATTTATTTATTTTCGGTGGCATAATACAAAACAATTATTTGGCATTTATATATTTTATCTTATATTTTAAGAGGGAGAGAAATGCTGAGTATGACAGAAAGACCCCTAGAACCACAGTCAAGCATGGACTGTTATGCTTTGGAGCTACTGAGGGTACAGGATGACTTCACCACATTGAGGGCCAGACGGGTCTTGCACCATAAAATGTGAACCTTCCTTCAGCCAGAACACGGGGTGGTGATGGGTCGTGGGCTTCCAGCATACCACTGAGTGAAAACACACTGCCAAGGCAACAAAGCCGTGACTAAAGAAGGAGAACATTAAGGGCATGGAGTGGGCTAGCCAGTCTCTAAACTTCAGTCCCATAGAAAACCAGTGGAAGCTTAAAAAACAAACAAACTAGGTGATTAAGAGAATATCACGAAGTCTCGCCATTTAGCAGTGTTGGGGAGTAACGGAATACATGTACCGCCGTTACGTATTTAAAATACAAAATATGAGTAACTGTATTCCGTTACAGTTACCGTTTATAAAGGTGGTATTCAGAATACAGTTACTTTGTTGAGATAAATGGATTACACTGCGGTACTTTCCTGTTTCATTTTGTCGCGGGTCAGGACTGTTTGGTTTTGTTTGACAGCTACGTTCTTTTGTTCCAGGCGGCAGCGTTACGGTTGCCATGGTTACAGGGCGATGCTCTCTCTCTCTTTCTGCGACTGTGTGTTTCCTGGGTGAGAGAGCGCCTTTTCGTTGTTGTTGTTGTTGTTGTGCTAAGCTAACAGGCAGAATGCTACAAGCATAGCTCTAAAGAATGTAGCATCATGGGCAGTGTAGTCCGTGCTGCAGGGAGAATGGACTGCCATACACGTTATGTGTCTGTGAGCGCGAGGAGGGAGAAAAAGGGGAGTGGAAAGGTACGAGCTGTCATCGAGGAAAAACGGGAGCTGGAAGCATGTAAATATAATAATAACCACTGCAGCCAAGAAGAGTGCCTGACGAGCCCAGTTGTAAGTAAGCTATTAAGACTCGACTGTACACTGTGTTCCTGTTTTCCTCCGAAAACAATAAGTTCCGTTGGAGCAGCCTTTCAACGCCTCTCTCTGTCTCTGGCAAGAAAAGTTGACCCACACAACAAAGTAAAGCTATTTTTCGGCTACGAGCCGACAGGGACCCCGCCGTATTAGTCAGAGGTCCCTTTACTACAGTTCGGAGTCGCGGACCTTCAGTAATAGTAATAAATCACACAGCAATAGTACATTCACGTTGTTGTAAAAAGCATGATAATATATTAAGTAATCCAAAGTATTCAGAATACGTTACTGTCATTGAGTAACGTAACGGAATACGTTACAGAATACATTTTGGGGCATGTATTCTGTATTCTGTAATGGAATACATTTTAAAAGTAACCTTCCCAACACTGCCATTTAGTTAGTATTAGGCAAGAAGTTAACCAATGCTATTAAAAACTATCATGAGCAAACCAACATGAAGCAAAAATGGGGAACAGCAAACCTAACGCAATAATGGATTTGTTATATTGTACACATTCATAAAGAGAATAATGACCAGCATGTTTCACTGCAGCCAGGGAACACAAGATAAGATAGATAAGAACACCTTTATTAATCCCACAGGTGGGAAATTTGTTTCGTTACAGCAAAAGTACAAAGTTATGTAGCAGAAATTAGAAAACACTGGAATGCAATAAAATAAAATACTATATACAATAGAATAAAATAGACAGGCCGTCCTACCTGAGAGTAGAACTCACAGTGGTGAGTCTGAGATTTACAGTTAGTGATGAACCTCAGAGAAGGATACACAGTATCAACCGGAGCAGAAGCATTCATATGTAGAATATCTCCATAATCCAGCACAGGTAAAATGTGCCCCCGAACAAAAAACGAATACAATGTAGCGCTGTGCAGACTGTATACTAAAAGATTAGCTGCTTTTATCAAAATGACCAGTAGATGGTGCTGCAGCAGCAGCTATGTTCTTACATGTGTCATTTGCTTCGTGGCTCGTGTTAAACTAGCACATCTTTATAGTTTGTAGTTGCAGAACTACTTACTTATGCAACACTTTCCTTTCCAAACACATATGCAGGTGGTTACATATGGTTAAAATGATTCAAATGCAGTAAGTATGCACGTTTTTCATATAAATATATTCTGTAACTTAATTATTGTCTGTAGCCCACATGATTACACACTTTAGTTACATGAAACATGTGTGTTTTGATGTTATGTACTGTATAGCCTGTATAATAAATAAATATGTAGCCCAATAAGTATAAACTCCAGAAAGCTACACAACTTGGGGCGCTTCATTTACAAACACAAGTCTAACTTAAGTTTCACTGTTTTTTGTTAGAAAACAATCACATTGTTACAGCTTAAATTACACAAAATGTCAGAAATCTGCACTGTCATGAACAAACATGTAAACCTCATTTTTCATGATTTGCTGGATTCACCCTCTGAGGTCTGAAATACAACCGGACATTTTTGACTCCTTTTGAGTTTAGGCTGTGGTCAAACAGGAGTTTTTATCTCCTCGCTCTGACTCTCACTGCGGCCCCGCTGCTGTGTCAACATGTGTTTGTGCTAAACAATGATGGAAAGTGTTATAAATGACTTGTTGGCCTCTGATCTGTCACAAACAGCTGAAACGTGTCTCTCATGAGTCACATGAAGGTTTTTGACAGAAAGGACAAAAAGTAGCTGCAGTCAGTTTGTGTCATTTTTATATTTATTCATCTGGGAGAAAAATCTGAGGGACATTAAAATGTGTTTTCAACAGAGACAAGAACATGAATATAACAGAACAGGTAAATGAACATGTTTCAAGTAAACAGCTGGACTGATCAGGTCCAAACACAGAGTGATAAACTTGTCAAACAGCTGTCATATCTTTATACAGTGGGGCAAAAAAGTATTTAGTCAGCCACCGATTGTGCAAGTTCCCCCACTTAAAATGATGACAGAGGTCAGTAATTTGCACCAGAGGTACACTTCAACTGTGAGAGACAGAATGTGAAAAAAAAAATCCATGAATTCACATGGTAGGATTTGTAAAGAATTTATTCGTAAATTAGGGTGGAAAATAAGTATTTAGTCACCTCAAACAAGGAAAATCTCTGGATCTCACAGACCTGTAACATCTTCTGTAAGACGCTTTTCTGTCCCCCACTCGTAACCTGTATGAATGGCACCTGTTTGAACTCATCATCTGTATAAAAGACACCTGTCCACAGCCTCAAACAGTCAGACTCCAAACTCCGCCATGGCCAAGACCAAAGAGCTTTCGAAGGACACCAGGAAAAGTATTGTAGACCTGCACCAGACTGGGAAGAGTGAATCTACAATAGGCAAGCAGCTTGGTGTGAAAAAATCAACTGTGGGAGCAATCATCAGAAAATGGAAGACATACAAGACCACTGATAATCTCCCTCGATCTGGGGCTCCACGCAGGATCTCCTCCCGTGGGGTCAAAATGATCATGAGAACGGTGAGCAAAGATCCCAGAACCACACGGGGGGACCTGGTGAATGACCTGCAGAGAGATGGGACCAAAGTAACAAAGGTCACCATCAGTAACACACTACAACGGCAGGGAATCAAATCCCGCAGTGCCAGACGTGTTCCGCTGCTGAAGCCAGTGCATGTCCAGGCCCGTCTGAAGTTTGCCAGAGAGCACATGGATGATACAGCTGAGGATTGGGAGAATGTCATGTGGTCAGATGAAACCAAAGTAGAACTTTTTGGTATAAACTCAACTCGTCGTGTTTGGAGGACGAAGAATACTGAGTTGCATCCCAAGAACACCATACCTACTGTGAAGCATGGGGGTGGAAACATCATGCTATGGGGCTGTTTTTCTGCCAAGAGGACAGGACGACTGATCCGTGTTAAGGACAGAATGAATGGGGCCATGTATCGTGAGATTTTGAGCCAAAACCTCCTTCCATCAGTGAGAACTTTGAAGATGAAACGCGGCTGGGTCTTCCAACATGACAATGATCCAAAACACACCGCCCGGGCAACAAAGGAGTGGCTCCGTAAGAAGCATTTGAAAGTCCTGGAGTGGCCTAGCCAGTCTCCAGACCTCAACCCCATAGAAAATCTGTGGCGGGAGTTGAAAGTCCGTGTTGCTCGGCGACAGCCCCAAAACATCACTGCTCTCGAGAAGATCTGCATGGAGGAATGGGCCAAAATACCAGCTACTGTGTGTGCAAACCTGGTAAAGACCTATAGTAAACGTTTGACCTCTGTTATTGCCAACAAAGGTTATGTTACAAAGTATTGAGTTGTATTTTTGTTATTGACCAAATACTTATTTTCCACCCTGATTTACGAATAAATTCTTTACAAATCCTACCATGTGGATTCATGGATTTTTTTTGTTCACATTCTGTCTCTCACAGTTGAAGTGTACCTCTGGTGCAAATTACTGACCTCTGTCATCATTTTAGGTGGGGGAACTTGCACAATCGGTGGCTGACTAAATACTTTTTTGCCCCACTGTATATAAGCTCTTTATAAATGCTGCTCACTGCAGTCTGTTTACTAATAATGTCAAACTGTTAGAAACACAGAAACATCAGAATGGTCTTTGTTCACAGAAACCTGTCTGGGATCCTTTGTTGTTCTTTTGATGCAGAGTTACATTATAAATATAAAGAGTTATTTCAGAGTCTCATCAGTTTTCCTGCATGTCTTTATTTAACACATCAGCAGGGCTGAAGCTCTCATGTTAAACACACACTGATCTATGGACACGTTCATGTGTTTCTAACAGAACCAGGCTGTTATCAGCCTGCACTAACATTATGTCACACACACTGAATGTAACAGTGACAGTTTACATCATCACACAATCAGCTGTGATTGTTTCACTGTCATCAAACTAGTCAACAGGAAGTAGAATCAATAGAAACCAATCATTTACTGACAGCATGTCTGATGGAAATAAGTGCAGATTATGTATGAAGTCTAACTGCACACAGTAACTGTGTTACAATAAGGACTTAACAGCGCCCTCTGCTGGAGTGTTTCAGTACTGCGTTAACTAGAATACACCACCTCCTCCTCACACCACCTGCTACAGCTCTACTCTTCTATGACTACAGTCATCCACAGCACTGATGTGAGGTCACATGGTTCATATGTAAGGAGCACAGCTGACCTCAGGTCAGTTTAATGACTGTGAGCAGCAGCTGTGTTATTGTCACTGTGACAGGGAGACACTCTCAGACACAGCGCTCATGTCAGCTTGTTCTCATGCAGGAGGATCAGGAGCTCCATGTTTGTCTTTCTGTTTGAATCATGATGTGTTTGTGCCATCAGAGTCTGTCATGAGTACTCAGGGTTTCACAGCAGCTCTTCTGGATGCTGACGAGGACTCCAACCTCATGTTTCACCTCTCTGAGCTTCTGATGTCTGTGAACACTCGTGTTTCTTCTCTGGGCTCATCTGGACAAAAACACCTTTCTGTGTTTGGCTGCAGCCTCATTCTGACTGACAGGAAGTGTGTTATCCATGAGCTGCACTTCTGTGAGGAAGTTTCCTGCTGTGTTTCCTGTCTGTGGACAAACACGAGTGTTCCAGCTGAGGACTTGGTTCCTTCCACCTGTCCATACAGGACATCACGCTGTCTGCAGCTCTGTAAATGCAGCTCCAGGTCCTTCCACGTGCTGCTCTGTATTTGTGCAGTTTGTAGTGTGTCCTGGGAAACGTAGCACACATGGTGTTCTTCTGCTGTTTCCTCCTTTCACTGAGTGTGAAACACTGACGCTGTGCTGTTGTTCACAGAGGGGAGCTGATTCTAGCTGCAGCTGGACTCTGTCATCTAACTGAATGTGTTGGTGCTGATCACGGGGCTCTGAGGGGGGAGCAGCAGGAGGACTCTGGATGCTGACGTCAGTGTATCTGTGGAAGCTCCCACAGCGTGTCTGTCATTCAATATTGTGCTGTATATTGTATCTATGCAAAGATGAACAGACTGTGTGTTCACTGGTCTCTGTGCTGCAGCTCTGATGTCATCATCACTCCCTCCTCCACCCTCAGCAGTCCCAGCATGCTGCTGTGGTGCACCCCACCCTCACTCTACACCTGAGCCACAGACCACACCCTCCACCTCAATATACACCACAGTTTTCTCTGCTGTGGAAATGAGATCAGGAGGAAATCATCATTATTATTATTTAATAAACGCTCACATTAATGTGGGCTTATTTGTTTCATATTAGAAACATTAGTTGAGTGTTTTTAGTATAAAATGGTCAAAGTCCCTCTTTTTCATGTTTCTTTTCCAAATATTTATTTATAAGTGACTTATGTATGTATGTATGTATATATATGTATATATTGTACTATTCTTAGTTAGCGTATTGTCTGTCTTGTCTTAATGTTGGTTTAAAATGGAGCACTGTAACAAAAAATAATTTCCCCCAGGGATCAATAAAGTATTCTGATTCTGATTCTGATTCTGATTCTGATTTTGCTCCTCCCCTCACCTGTGGATGGACGGTGCTGTTACCGTGGTGACAGCTTGGATGTGTTTCAGTCCTGCCTGGTTATCACTGCAGGAATCTTTCACATTTATTACAGGTAATAACTCTGATTTTTCTGTGTATTATGAGCCAAATGTATCCTGATACACACAGAGATGGATGAGCAGAGGTCACATGATGAAAGAACAAACATGGAGTCTTTGATTTATTTAGATATTTATTGATGAATGCAAACAAACCCTGACACTGAACCATCGTCCAGCAGAACAAATCTGATCACATGACCTGCTGACCCAAACAGTGCAAAGCTCCATGGCAACAACAACAAACAGCCTCACATATGTTAGAAGCACAGAGTCTTTACAGTCTTTCTCCTGTTTGGACACAGATCTCTGCACATCTTCATCACAGTTACTCACAGACGTGCAGAGTGTGTGGATATCAAAGCTAAGTTTCCACCATGTTTGTAGTCTGTACTGGGACTCATGGAGCATCTCTCTATGAGCACTCAGTGCTTTAAACAGTGAGTCCCAGTTTAACCAGCAGCCTTCACACCACACATCACACAGACATGGAAACTTCAAACCTCAGACTGAAGACACCATCAGAAATAAACAGATTGTGATGAAGATGAAGAACTGGACCAGTTTGCTGTGGTTTCTTCTGTTCCTGTCAGAAATAAGAGTCTGGCAGCACTTTGCTCTCCTACTATGGCTCCTCCCCTTTTGTGAGTGTGGACGCTTCATCTCTTTGCTCTTTAAATGCTTTGCTTCTTTTATTGATTTTTATTGATTTTTATGCTGATTTTTTCCCTTTTTTCCGTATGAGCTTACCTGCGATAGCTTCTGGACACTTATAGATCATTAGGACTAAAGTGTTCTTAACAGAAACAGCAACATTTTTATAGTTACCTTATCCTCAGCGCTCCGTGTGTCTGTGGCCTAGACACAGCTGAAGCCTGATTACAGCGTCTGGGCACCGAACAGCCTCAATAACCTGGAAAGGGGCTAACCGCTAGGCTAACTAGCAACAAGATGCCTTCCCTCTCCACAGATGACTACCACAGCCTCCTGCAGAAGATTGCAGTACTGGAGACAAAAATTCATCGCTTAGAAATAAACGTGGAGGTAAATGGACTGTGTGGAAATGAAACAACCTTGCCTTTGATTCAAAACAATGGCGATGAGCAAGCTAGTACACAGCTAAGGAGCACAGATAACATGACCAAGAAAGTAGACTCTGTGCATTATTATAAATCCTCAAGTGATAATCCCCCCTTAGACTGTCTTGGTGCAAAACAAAGACATAAATCATGTCTCCTGGAAGGGGGAGGACGTACCACAGGCAGGGCACAGCGAGCTGAAATCTCTGAAACCGACTGGCCTTCACTTCCTACGAGACAGAGAAGCTCTTCTACCCCTATATACGGGAGGAAACAGGACTGGACAACCGTGAATAGGAAGGATAACAACAAACCTCCAAAACAACTGAATGTGAAACTGCAGAACAGATTTGCTCCACTATCAAAGGACCCTGGATCTATATCGGACAACCATCCATCTAAAAGCAGCGAAGTAAGGTCTGAAAATCTGTTGAAAAGTAAAAGACCACAGGGAAAGCTAAAGGCTAGGCCTGAAATTCTGATTGTGGGTGACTCTGCCGTAAAGGATGTACAAAGGATATGCGGTAAGAACACTAAAGTCCTCTGCTTTCCTAAGGATATGGTCAACAACCTGAAGGAGAGAATTCTTCAAATTGCAGATGAATATCCAACTGTGACAAACATTGTTCTGCATACAGGGTCAAACGATGTGTCCAAACAACAGTCGGAGGTTCTGAAACGGGACTTTACTGGATTATTAAATACTGTAAACTCTCTGAATGCAGCTGTATTCATCAGTGGACCTGTACCGCCGGTCAGAGGATACGAGAGATTCAGCAGGTTGTTTACACTGAATAAATGGCTTATATCAGCATGTGCTGACCACTCAGTGCATTTTATCGACAACTTTAATAGTTTTTTGGGAACGCAGGCATCTGTTTAAAGCAAATGGATTTAATTTTAACAAGTCAGGGGTGAAACTGTTCACCTCCAACTTGTTTTATTCCATACGTCATCCATCTGTGCTTGGTGCCAAGGCTGAGATAAACGAGGAGTTATCTCATAAAGAGGAACAAACAGTACTCCAAGAACAGACAAAGCCCAGCAGAAACCTTGAGGAGGAGCTCCATTTGCCCCCACCCGGGAAGAGCCTCAGAAAGGAGAGACATCTAAGGCATCTGAGGAAGAGCCTCAGAAAGGAGAGACATCTAAGGCAAGAAGAGGGGTCCCTATCTGCCTCCAACTCTCTCAACAACACCAACGACCAGGACCAGGGACCACGACCTTCCCCAGTCCCCCAAACCCCTGACAGGCCATCACCCTCCTCCCCCTCCCTTTCTCCCTCCTCCCCACACCTGAAATTCACTGAGGAGATGATGGAGCGGGTCAATGCTGGGCTCAGATCTACCCCCCGTCCCAATCCCTTTTTGTCCCCCATAAACCCCCCACCAGAGCGGCCAAAGGTTCGCCATCGAGCCCCACCCTCAACAGAGCAATCGAAGTCACATTGCCCAGCCTCGCCCCCCTTACTTCCTCTTTACCACCTTCATGCCCTGTCTCCGCAGTCTGATGTGTGATGTGTGAAGGGTCCGGGCTGTGAGGATTATGGCAGTGGTGACTTTTCCCAGGAGAAGCTGGGACCCTGTTTGTAATGGCTATCTTTGTTTCTTCTTGGAGTTCTCTATTTCTCTTATATCTAAAATAAGAGTCTGGATGGACAGAGGCTGTTTTACGCGTCGGTTTGTGCAACAACGACGGTAAAACCATTGTGTCGCTCCGCCATTCGCTTGCTTTATTTCTCACAAACCTTTCACAACAAAAGCACCATATCCTTTTCAGGCCTTTCAAAATAAAACATGTAATAACTATAAATGGCGCTAACATTCCGGCCCCTAATTGTTACTGCTAAGGCATAACAATTACACATTAACACAATAAAGCGTCATTTAATATCAACACTCATAATCTAACTGGCTTAACCAAACATTATATGAAACATAAGTCATATGTGTTGAACCTATATCTGTTACACATGAGGCTGAGATTCAAACTGTTGCCTCCATTTCAAGCAACAAACATAACTTGTCGATAGGCCTCTCCAAAACGCTAGTTTTGGTTTTGACAAACACACGTCTGACAAGTCCATGTGAGTCTGGAACTGTTCTCTCAACCTTTCCCATTAACCAGGAACTTCTTGGTGCACTGTCATCAACTATGAGAACAACATCTCCTGGTCTCAGATTTCTCCTAGTCACTAACCACTTCTGTCTTTCTTGTAGAAGCGGCAAATACTCTTTAGTCCAACGCTTCCAAAAAATGTCTGACAGGTACTGCACCTGTCTCCACCTTTTTTTTGCATACAAGTCCTCTCTTTGAAACAATCCAGGTGGCAGTACTGGCTGCCCTTTAAGAAGAAGTAGATGATTAGGTGTAAGTGCGTCTAAATCATTGGGGTCATTAGACGCTCTTGTTATTGGCCTGCCGTTGACAATTGCTTCAACTTCACATAGCAATGTCCGCAAGCATTCATCATCCAGAGGTTGCTGCTTTAGGATCTGGTTAAGAATTCTTCTAACTGAGCGAATTTGTCTCTCCCAGATTCCTCCAAAATGTGACCCTGCTGGGGGGTTAAATATCCAGGTGATGCCCTTTTGCATGAGCATTTCTGAGATTTTTGAATGATTCCATCCCTTGATTGCTTCACGCATTTCCCTTTCTGCACCCACAAGGTTAGTGCCATTGTCTGATCTCATGACAGACACTTGACCTCGTCTTGCAATAAACCTCCTGAATGCATTTATGCAAGAATCAGTCTCAAGTGAGTGGGCAACTTCTATGTGTATTGCTCTAACAGCAAGACATGTAAACAATACACCATATCGCTTAACTCTGCTGCGCCCATGCTTGACCTCAAAAGGTCCAAAATAGTCTACACCCACATTTGTGAATGGAGGTTTGTCAGGAATCAGGCGATCTTGTGGCAAGTTTGCCATTCTTTGTTCACCAGGTTTCGCAGATGTCCTTCTACATGTTACACACTTTGACAGGATCTTTCTTATTGCTGAATCTGCCTGTGGAATCCAGAATCTTTCTCTCAGCCTGGATAATATGTAATTCCTTCCTCCATGGCCTGTTTCTTGGTGAATGTGTCTCAGAATCAAAGTAGAAACATGATGACTTTTAGGGAGAATCACTTGATGCTTAACATCGGCTGGTAGTGCAGACTCATGCAACCTACCGCCAACCCTTAAAACTCCATCCTGGACAAAAGGATCCAGCTTCACAATGTGACTGCTCCTTTTAAGCTTGTCACCCTTTTGAAGACTTGCAATTTCTTCTGCGAAGCTTTGATTTTGACAAAACTTAACAATCTGAGTTTCTCCCTTTGCAACATCTGCAGTGGTAAGTGAAGATCCCTTAATACATGTTTTGAACTGCTGCATTTGACCTGCAACCCTTTCAGATTTCCTTTTACTGCTGTCACAGCCACTTGCTTGTGACATGAGAAGCTTCCGATGCGCACTCAACCTGCCAAGCAGCTGCTTGAACGTAAGTATCCAGGAAACTGCCTTTTTTAGACGGTACCAGTCTGAATAGTGAGAGATCAGTTTGTTCACTGGATTTTCATGTAATTTTGTAACATCCACACTCATCACCTCTTTGACTTCGACATCATTTTTTGGTATTTCTTTAATGTCCGGTGGAATTGGCCAGTTTTCCTTATCTTTTGTCAAAAACTCTGGCCCAGCAGTCCAGTTTGAACACTTCATGAATGTCTCTGTGTTCATTCCTCTTGAAGCGTGGTCAGCAGGGTTTAATTCAGAGTTTACATACATCCACTGACTTGGTTTTGTGTTGTCTCTAATAAGTGACACTCTATTTGCTACAAATGTCTTAAATCTGATGTTCTCGCTGGAAATGTACTTCAAAACAGTGCTACTGTCAGACCAAAACACAGATTCTTCTTGTGGCATTTGCAGCTCCTTTCTCATGAGCTTGTCCATTTTTACAGCAACTGCAGCTGCTGTCAACTCGAGACGTGGAATTGTTATCTGCTTCAGAGGAGACACTCTGGACTTGCCCATAATGAATGAGCAGTGAGTTTCTCTTTTCTGCTTTGTGATAAGGAGGTAAGTAACGACTCCGTAACCTCTCTCACTGGCATCAGCGAAGTGGTGCAATTGTGTAGATATGACCACTCCAAATCCAGCAGGTTTCAAACACCTGTTGACGGTAAAGCCATGAAGTTTTGAAAGCTCTGAATGCCAAACTTGTGACCTTTGAGCCAGTTCAGCTGGGATTTCCTCATCCCATGAAATCTTCCTGCCACATAGCTCTCGCAGGATGATTTTTGCTGTCAGAATGACAGGAGACAAAAAGCCCAATGGGTCATATATTGCACTTACAAATGAGAGGATGCTTCGCCTAGTCTTTGGCACAGATTTTTCAGTTATCCTGATCTTGAATACATCTGTCTCTGTGCACCAGTTCACTCCTAGGACTCTTTCATCTGGTAGTGCATCATGTCTCAAATCCAAATCTTTCATCTCTTTTGCTCTTTCCCTTTCAGGAATGGAAGCAAGGACAACTCTGCTGTTGCTCATCCACTTTGTTAAGTGAAATCCTCCACTCTCACACAATGCAGTCAGGTCCCTGACCATAGTACATGCCTCTGTTTCATCTGAAACTGACAGAAGACAATCATCTACATAAAAATTGTTCAGAACAGCATTAACTGCTGCTAGTGGCATTTTTTCTTTAGCATCTTCTGCTGCCTTTTTTAGTGCATAGTTTGCACAGCTTGGGGAGGATGTTGCCCCAAACAAGTGCACCATCATTTTGTATTCTTGCAGAGGTTCATTCAAGTTCCCGTTTGGCCACCAGAGAAAACGCAAAAGATCACTGTCCTCTGGAGGTACTCGCACCTGGTGATACATAGCTTCTATGTCTGACATCAAGGCAATGTGATCCCACCTAAACCTTGTTAGTACTCCAATCAGTGTGTTCGTTAGGTTTGGCCCCTGCAAGAGTTCTTCGTTCAGTGATTTCCCTTGAAAGGATGCTGCACAGTCAAAAACTACACGGAGTTTTCTTTTCTGGGCGTGGTACACCCCATGGTGTGGTATGTACCAAACTCTCTCATTTTCAGGGGTAGTCTTTGTGTTTGGTACCTGAACTGCATAGCCTTTATTCAGCAAGTCAGACATGAAGCTCTGATACTCCTTGTGAAACTCTGTGTTTCTGATTAATTTTCTTTTCAGATTCTCTGCCCTCTGCATTACTGCACTGCGGTTGTTTGGCATTTTGACAGCTTTGTTTCTCAAAGGAAGACCTATGCTATAATGACCATTAATCATTTCAGCTGTGCCATTGACAGAATCCATAAACATGATGTCTTCTCGTGACATTTCCTGTTTTTCCTCAGAAGCTTTCTCTGGAAAATCATAGTTGAGCTGTTGCATCAAAAGATTCTCAACATTAGTGACAGATGCGATTTACTGAAACACTCAGCTCTCTGTCAGAAGGAGTAGAGCAAGAATCTCTCTTGAGAGGGCCATTGATAACCCAACCCAGGACTGTTCGAACAGCATATGGACCGTTATCGTTACTATGAATAATCTCCCATGGTTCCATAGCCTTGTGCACATCACATCCTATCAAAAGTCCAATGTCTGCGTCTGAATGTGGGAACTTGATTTGCCAAAGATGTGGCCACCTTTTTAAGTCATCCTGTGTTGGGATGTTCTCTCTAGACACTGGAATGTCTGCATGAGTGTAAATGTCAGGAAGATCTATATAGGTGTTCTCATTTAAACCACACACTTCTAATCCTGACAGGTGGTAACTTGTCACCATCTTTTCTTGTCCCATTGTGCGAAGCATGAATTTTGTCTTCTTACCTTCTACACCCAGTTGTCTCATCAGTTTTTCTGAACAAAATGTGGCTTGGCTCCCATTGTCCATGAATGCATAAGTCTCAATCAACTTATTGCCTTTCTTCAACTTAACCCACACAGGAACGATCGATAACACATGAATGCCTTTTCCGGCCCCTGTGGCTCCACAAATTCTGCCTGAAGTGTGTGTTTCATCACTTGTTGTGGGAATGTCTGAGACATTTCTCTGGATGCAATCGTCTGCCTTACTGTCCTCCTCCTTTGTCCAATGAAGCATACTTGGATGTCTCTTAGAGCAGTACTCACACAATGATCTTTTCTTACAGTCCTTACTCAGATGACCTTGTGTCAGACATGCAAAGCACAGACCCTTTGCTTTAAGGAACTCTAGTCTTTCTTTGTAAGGCTGGTTTCTGACCTTTTGACATTCTGCCAGTGTATGGAGTTTTTCACAGTATATGCATGGTTTCTGGAAGGCATTGCTAGTGTGACAAGAAGCACTTTTATTAATTTCAGGTGACCTTTCATTTGCAGCTTGTGTTACACTTGTAGCAAATGTGCTTCCCCTTTGCCTGGATGATCTAGTCATTCTCACATTTGCAGATGACTTTGCTTTGTCTTCAGCATCCTTAATGTCACCATACAAAGGATCTGCAGCTATTTTTGCTTGTCTGTTTATGAATCTAACCAGATCTGAGAACTTTGCTCTCCTTCCACTTGTTTCTTGAATGTCAAACGCAGAGACTCTCCACATTTCTCTCATTTTGTATGGCAGTTTAGAGACAATAACTCTGAGGTTCGTGGGGATCTCCATCTCTTGCAGTTGACTGATGTCTTGCATTGCATTGTTACAACCAGTGAGAAACAGTGAATAGCTATGAAGAGCCTTTGCATCATCTGTTTTGATTTGTGGCCAATTGAATGCTCTGTTCAGTTGCAATTCTTAGTTCATTACCATAATCACAAAACAGCAACTTCCTTGCCTCACTGTAGCCTTGTTGAGGATCCATGTGCTGACAACTTCTTACCAAATCTCTGGGCTCACCTCTGTTCAGAGGTAATATAACCTGTCACTGTCACTGTCAGTTTTGTCATGAATTGTATGGTCAAAGGCTCTTGTAAATGGCATGAACTCAAGTGGATCACCACTAAAGATGGGAATGTCTCTTTGAGGCAAATGTGACAGTCTATGTTGTTTGACTAACATCTCAGTGATATCATTTTGTTTCAACATGACTTCACATAGATTCATTGGAATAACACTGGCATCAGTTTGGTGCAAGTCATCTTCTTGTTTTACACTGTGACTGTTTACCTTTGAATGCCCATCATGTTCACCTTGTACCTTTGGCTCTTGGAAGCTGAAGTACTTAACAGCCGATTCACACTGTTCCACATCATTTTTACAGCTGTCATATTCACAGTCCTCTAACACTTTTATTTTGGCTGTAGAAGCAGCAATAGCTGTCTCGATCTCAAGCTGTTCTCTTCTTGCTTTTAACTTACATTCTTCAATGTCCAAGGCTTGTCTCTGTTTCAAGGATGCGGCTCGTGCAAGCAGAGTAGCGCGCTCTGCTTCTTCTTTCTGCCATACAGATGATACCGAAGAAGCTCTGGACGATCTTGATGAGCGGCTACTGACTGAGCTTCTTCCAAAGCTGGTACCTGATTTCTTTGCAATTAGTCTAGCAGTCACTGACACGCTGTCATCTGGGCTCACGTCGTCTTGATGCTGATGTCTTGTTACGATGATCCATTTCTCAACTTCGGTCATAAACGCACTGAACTGCTCCTTTTTTGGATTGAACCAGAGCATCTGGTCCACATTCCTTTCATCTTCTGGCAACAGTGACAGTACATCATCATTTGCCCGTAAGAATTCTTCATGCAGCTTTGAAAAGTTACTTAAATGTTCATCAACAATGTCAAGGCTTTCATTCTCTTTCATCAGTCCGCTAATTTTATTCATTTTTGAAGTTAATTGTGACAGCTTGGACCTTCTTGCGTTTATGTGCCTGCCGAGCTGTTCTTCCAAACCTCTTTCGGTGTACTTTTGCGCCTTCTTGTGGCCAGTCCCGCTACTGCAGCTCTGTGCCCTGGGCCTGCAACCTTGCGGGTCTTTATCTGCCATCTCTGCTCCTTTTACACAACTTCTTATTCAACAAGTGTTCATGAAACAAAATGGTCTATGACACAAAGCTGAGGCTTTCGTAGTTAGTGTCATCTTCTTAAGACCAAAAACACTGTCACTGACTTATTTGTAAGAAGTTGAGAATCGCAATTGTTCAGTTTTAACACGACTTGTAGCTTAGCAGCATATCATAGTCCAAAACTTTATCCATGAAAGCTTATTTCTTCTTTTCTTAGATTCTTCATGCATACGGCTCTGTGCACTTAACTGACTTGCTGTATCAAACTTTGCACGATCTCATAGCGATGCAGTCGTCTTGCTCGGGAGCATGATGGTTTTACTTAATGTAATGGCTATCTTTGTTTCTTCTTGGAGTTCTCTATTTCTCTTATATCTAAAATAAGAGTCTGGATGGACAGAGGCTGTTTTACGCGTCGGTTTGTGCAACAACGACGGTAAAACCATCGTGTCGCTCCGCCATTCGCTTGCTTTATTTCTCACAAACCTTTCACAACAAAAGCACCATATCCTTTTCAGGCCTTTCAAAATAAAACATGTAATAACTATAAATGGCGCTAACACTGTTTACTAGAAGGTTTTAAAATTTCTGTACTTTTAGGTGACAGGAGACATGTGGCCTGGTCAAAACACAGAGAGATGCACTCTAAAAGATCTTTAAACATAGTAAACATACCTTGTGTGCCACAGACTGCTCCCAAACACGGGGGGGGGGGGGGGGGGGGGGGGGCAAGTAATACCTCTAAAACACTTAAGTTGGCTTTATTAAACGTTAGATCTTTAGCTGGGAAAACATTTTTAATTAATGATTTAATCACTGAGCACAACCTTGATTTTATGTTTTTAACTGAAACTTGGTTGGACCAAAGTAACAGTGGAGCTGTTCTCATCGAGACGACCCCTCCTAACTACAGTTTTATCAGTGAGGCCAGGGTGAGCAGGAGAGGAGGGGGGGTTGCTGTCTTATTTAATGAATCATTTCAATGTAAGCAGCTATCTCCTGGAAGTTTTCAGTCTTTTGAATATGTGGCTTTACAGCTGAATGCCCCATCCAAAGTTATGTTTACAGGCCTCCCAAATACTGCACAGACTTTTTTAATGACCTCAGTGAACTGCTGTCTGTGATCTGTGTTGATTTTGACTGTGTAATTATTGTTGGGGATTTTAACATTCATGTGGACAACCCTCAGGACAAAGGGACTAAAGACCTGAGTAACACTCTGGGCAACTTTGGGCTGACTCAGCATGTAACAGAGGCCACACATAATAGAGGACACACTCTTGACCTACTGATCTCCAAAGGCCTGAGCATTTCAAAGGTTACTGTGTCTGATGTGGGCCTGTCTGATCATTACTGTGTTTTCTTTGAAAGTAAAATCTCAGCCCACACAAATATATCAACAACAGTGATCACAAAATGGTGTATAACTGAAGACAGTAGTGCAATTTTTAACCAGGTCTTCCCATTAACATCTGACCTGTCCAGAGGGTCAGTCAATGAGCTCGTCAATAGCTTCAATGCTAACATGTTAAATGTAATGGACACCATTGCTCCCATTAAGGTGAAGGTTATCTCTGGAAGGAAAAAGTCTCCATGGAGAAACTCCACACTGGTGAAAAATGAAAAAAGAGAGTGTAGGAAAGCTGAGCGCAGATGGAGAAAAACAAACCTCCAGGTTCATTATGACATTTATAAAGAGAAACTTTACAATTATAATTTACAACTGAGGAGTGCAAGGAGGTCCTACTTCTCTGACATCATCACTAAAAACAGCAATAATGCTCGGGTCTTATTTTCTACAGTTGACAGGCTAACAAACCCTCCTGTGCCAGTGGCAGCTGAACTTCATTCGACCATGGCCTGCAATGACTTTGCCAAATTCTTCACAGACAAAATCCAAAAGATTAGACAAGCAATTGGTACATCAACAGCAGATCCAGGATATGTACTGTGTCCACCAAAAAACTGTTTAAACATCACGAAACAGTTTCAACCTATTAACAGCAAAGACCTGGAGGACATCTTAGGTCAACTGAACTCCTCCTCCTGCTGTTTAGATATCCTGCCAACAAGTTTTTTCAAAAAGGTCTCAAAGACTTTAGAGTCAGATCGTCAACTTTTCTTTATTATCAGGTGTGTTTCCAGAATCACTAAAAACTGCTGTAATAAAACCTATACTGAAAAAGGACAATCTTGACAAGACACAAATGAACAACTACAGGCCGATCTCAAATCTCCCATTTTTAAGTAAGATCATAGAAAAAGCAGTTTCTCAACAGCTCAATTACTTCTTAAAACAGAATAATTACTACGATGCCTTCCAGTCAGGTTTTAGACAGAACCACAGCACTGAAACTGCTCTGACCAAAGTGTTTAATGACATTTGTCTGAATACAGACAGTGGAAAAATGTCAGTCTTAGTTTTACTGGATCTCAGTGCAGCATTTGATACAGTTGACCACAACATATTACTCAAACGACTGGAGAACTGGACAGGTCTTTCAGGAACTGTACTAAACTGGTTCAAAACATACTTAGAAAACAGGAAATACTTTGTATCAATAGGTAACTTCACATCTGAGCAGACAAATATCACATGTGGAGTTCCCCAAGGTTCCATCTTGGGACCCCTTCTGTTTAACATTTACATGCTCCCACTGGCACAGATTATAAAGAACAACAAAATAAACTATCACAGCTATGCAGATGACACACAAATATATATCACAATGTCACCAGGAGACCAAGGCCCTGTGCAGGCTCTTGGTAAATGCATTGAGGAAATCAATGACTGGTTGTGCCACAATTTTCTCCAGCTAAACAAAAACAAAACTGAGGTAATAGTTTTGGCGCCAAAGAAAAACGATTACAGGTCACCAGAGAACTTCAATCTATACATCTAAAAACCACAAACCAGGCGAGAAATTTGGGTGTAGTGATGGATGCAGACCTAAACTTAGAAAAACACATTAAGACAATAACAAAGTCAGCTTACTATCACCTCAGGAATATTTCAAGGATAAAAGATCTGATGTCTCAACAGGACCTGGAAAAACTAGTCCATGCATTCATCTTTAGTAGGCTTGATTACTGTAACAGCATCTTTACAGGTCTACCTAAAAAATTAGTCAGACAACTACAGCTCATTCAGAACTCTGCTGCTCGAGTCCTCACTAAGACCAAAAAAGTGGACATCAGTCCAGCTCTGAGGTCTTTACACTGGCTGCCTGTCCGTCAGAGGATAGACTTTAAAGTTCTGATGCTGGTCTATAAAGCTCTGAATGGTTTAGGACCAAAATACATCAATGACCTCCTAACCCAGTATGAACCTTCCAGATCCCTCAGGTCATCTGGATCCGGTCTTTTATCAGTTCCCAGAGTCAGAACCAGACACGGAGAAGCTGCATTCAGCTTTTATGCTCCTTATATCTGGAACAAACTCCCAGAAAGCCTCAGATCAGCTGAAACACTCAGTTTATTTAAATCCAGGTTGAAGACTCACCTGTTCTCAGCTGCATTTGAATAAAGCACCAAATCCACACTTTTAAGCTTAAATTTCAAAACTTACATTTAACTACTGATTTTATCTACTGTTCTGATCTGTTTTGATTTTATATACTGTTTTGTTTGTTTGTTTGTTTGTTTGTTAATTAGTTAGTTAGTTTATTTGCTTGTTTTAATCAATTTTAAATCATGCTTTTTATTTGTTTTTTGCTTCTAATGTCTCTGTAAAGCACTTTGAATCACCTTGTTGTTGAATTGTGCTATACAAATAAACTTGCCTTGCCTTGCCTTCCACATGTTTAAGGAGGAAGTGAAGAAGAGCGAGTGAGTCGTCTTCCTCTGTGGGCCCAACATCAGGCAGCAGCCACGTATTTTTAGTCACTTTTGACTCTTAAGCGGCTAGTTGCTCAAATGAATAACACCAATACTGTGCTTGACATTCTTCCATCTCGTTTAGCTAAGGACTGTTTTGATGTAATCGGACCTAGTATCCTATTTCTTATGAACTTTTCCTTGCTCTCAGGCTGTGTTCCTTTGTCCTTTAAGCATGCTGTAGTCCACCCGATTCTTAAAAAAAGAAATTCTGACTGTTATGACCTTTCAAACTATAGACCGATCTCTAAGCTTTCGTTCTTGTCCAAGATCCTGGAGAGACTAGTTCTCTCCCAACTCCAGGCGTACTTGGACACGAACAATATTGCTGAGAAATTTCAATCTGCCTTTAAGCCATTGCATAGCACTGAAACAGCGTTGGTTAGAGTTCTTAATGATATTCTTGTAATCACTGATACTGGACGCTCTATGGTCCTAGTTTTACTGGACCTCTCTTCGGCCTTTGATATGGTAGACCATAACATTTTATTACTAAGACTTGAGCACACTGTGGGTATTAGAGGCACTGCCCTCGACTGGTTTAAATCATACCTCGCTGATAGATCCTTATCAGTTCACTTAGGCACCTTCTCCTCTTCCTCCGCTCCGGTCTGTTGTGGTGTGCCTCAAGGATCAGTTTTAGGCCCTATTCTCTTCTCATTGTATTTGCTCCCTCTAGGCACAATCTTTGAAAAATACAATATCGCCTTCCACTGTTATGCCGATGACATACAGATCTATTTTGAACTTACTGACGACCTTGCTGTGTCCTTGCACTACTTTCAAGAATGCATGCGGGAGGTCAAAGAATGGTTCCTGAGTAATTCCCTTGTTTTAAATGATAAGAAGACTGAGATTGTGGTGTTCAACAGTAAAATCCCTTGTGCCCAACTCTGTGCTGCCCTGGGTTCCTTTGCTAGTTTTTCTTGTGACTATGTCAGTAACTTGGGTGTACTGCTGGATAGCTCGCTCAAACTTGATAAGCAAGTGTCTGCTGTAGTGAGATCTAGCTTCCACCAACTGCGCCTTATCTCTAAGGCTAGGCATTATATTCCGCATGAGGACCTGGAGAAGCTTATTCACGCTTTTGTGACCTCCAGGTTGGATTATTGTAACTCCTTGTACTATGGTCTTCCCTCTTCTCTTCTTCTTAAACTGCAAACAGTCCAAAATGCAGCAGCCCGCCTTTTGACTGGTACCAGGAAATTTTGCCATATTACCCCTGTCCTAGCTAGCCTGCATTGGCTGCCCATAAAGTACCGTATTCAATTTAAAATATTACTCCTTACTTTCAAAACTATTAATAAATTAGCGCCAAGTTATCTTAGTGAACTTCTCAAACCACATACTCCTGCTAGAACACTCAGATCTGCCACTCAACTACTTCTGACCCAACCCAGATCTCGACTGAAGTCCCGGGGTGACCGTGCGTTTGCTCTGGCTGCCCCGGTACTGTGGAATACCCTTCCTCTCGACCTCCGCGCATCTGATTCCATTGCACTGTTCAAATCACGATTAAAAACCCACTTATTCAATCTTGCCTTTCCCTCTAGTTAATATTTCTTTTATGATTTTATATCATGCACTTCTATGCTCATTTAAATTCTTGTTTGCTCTGTACCTGTTGCCTTCCTATGTATTAGTGACAGTTATCTGCTTGCATATTTAGTACTTGCTTTGGTCCTATTTCTATTATCCTCCTCCTATACTCTATTTTACTTGTTAAGCACCTTGGCATACCCTTGGTTTTTAAGTGTGCTTTATAAATAAAGTTTATTATTATTATTATTATTATTATTATTTAAAAACCCAGCACACTGCTTCAGAAACACTGAGTCCAGGTGACCAGAGTCATGTGATCAGTGAGGTCTTCACTCAGGACGTCACTGCTTCAGGACCTGATTCAGAGGTTTATGAGGACGTGGATCATTGGTGCTGATGTTGTGTGAGAGCTGGTGAACCATGGGGAACATAAATAACAACCAGGCCATCAGCAGTTCTACCCCCAGCTCTAACACCTACATAATACACTATACATATAGTTATTGTTAAGGTTCAAATATTGAGGAAGGAGAGTACAAACAACCAGGTCCAGAAGAGCTTGGTCAAACAATTGATTTTAATGAACACACGCGTGGGGGGACCAGCGCCGTACGCAGACAGCGCTGATCTCCGACTAATCAAAGCATAAACAGATATTTTATACCATCGGGGTTTGAATTTAATGACGCCCCTTCAACGTCACACAGATACATACATACATACGTCAAATCAAAACCACAATGACTTTTAACACAGTTTGAAAAGAACATTATCTCTATCTTCATGGCAGATGTTTCCTGTCAACCTTTTGACTGCCGCTTCTCCAAAACCACAGACCATGCTCTGCAGTAAGATACCACTTCTGCACGCCCGCAGTTGCAAACAAACATGATTAACCTCTCACCTATAACTGAATGTATCTACTATGTGTGTGTGTGTGTCACGACCTCACTTGGCACTCTGTGTCACCTCTCACCTACTAACGCTCGCAGTCAAACAGAGGCCACTCTCAAATGTGTTAGCAGTTTACTAAAACTATATATGTAGTATATTGAATAAATGTTTTAATCAAGAACCTCTACTAGAAGCTTAATAAAAGAATATAAAAGTATAAAAGATAATAATGAACAACCTGGTTATTCAAATAGCATCATCCAAGCAGCTCCTCAGAATAAGCTGCACTTACACTCTGCTTTTAGTTTCACTTTTGCAAAAGCACGCTCTGCAAACCTGCAGTTTCCTGTCAAGACTTTGCACAGATGGACTCAGAATCAACAGAATCAGCCCATACACACTTAAGATTATAACAAGCATTCAAAAGCATTTAAGATCACAGATTCAACTCAACGTTTAAAGTGGTTATAACTGCACCTGTAGTAAAGGCTAACTGGGTACCAAAATGTTTAAACATCTGAATGCAATATCAATGCTGTAGATTATATTATTAATGCAATGGTAATGATGATGATTATTAACAGTAGCAAAAAAATAATTTCCCTGATCTCCACATTATATAGGTTATAGTATGTTATATATAAACGTAGCTGAAGCAGTTTCATTTGTAGCTTCACGCTGCACTTCATATGTTTGTCCACCAGATGGCAGCACAGAGGCCTGTGTTGGAAAGCTTTGAGTAATGAAGCGTTTTCAATCCAAGCTTCAGAAAGCTTCATGTGGTCATCAAGGAAGCAACCAGGAAATATCTGCTGTGTGTAAAAACAGCAACACAAGAATCCAGGATGAAGACAAGAAACTCAAAGCTCACAAAACAGGTGGAGCTAATTTTGTGACGTGTTTCTGTAAAAACACCACAGAAGTGAATCATCAAAGTTTCCATGTGAGCTGATGATGCTGCTGCAGAGTTTCTGTGAACCTCCTGTGACCCCGCCTCCTCATACAGAGACATCTGATTGCTCTTCAAACTGCATCACGTGGACACATGTGATTGTGTGTTGTAGTATTGATCCCAATGCTGGTATCAGTCCTGGATCAATAACACTGGATGGATGCGTTCAGCATGGAGCCCCTGAGCTGTGTTACAGACAAACATGGAAACTGACAGGTCTGTGTCATTCACAGTCTGTAACACTTCTAAACAACAGAGGCTGACCCAAGTGCCTCAGAGCCAGGCACGCTCACATCACAGCTCTCTAAATAAGCCAGTTTCAAAATAAGAGCTGAAAGCTGTGTTTGCTTGTGTTAGCTTATTATTGTGGAGACTAACATTCAGTGATCATGTGTTCAGACTCATAATGATTACTCTCAGAAATCCTGATCTTTGTATTTACTGTGTGTTGGATCAATAACTGAGATTCATGGTATCACACAGCTGTGCTGCTGCTGCTGATGTCAGCACATCTGGAACAATACGAGGTATCTGCTACCAGACTGAGCAGGACGTGAGACCTGTGGACTGTTTAAAGCTGTCCCTCCACAGCTCACTCAGACCTGATCCACACCTCAGTGATATTCTCTGACTTCCTCAGTAGAGACAGAAACCATTCAGATCTGGGACCATCAGCTGACTGATGATGTCACACAGACTGTGTTTTTCAGGAACAGTGATTCTGATGTGAGCCTGCTAGCTGACAGCAGACCTGATGAAAGCACATGTTCACATCTGTGAGGACAGACTGGACTCTTTGACTGCACCTTGGTTCTCCTCAGAGGTCTGTACAGGAGCATGTCCACCCCCACTGAAGATCTCAGTCACTGTGAAACATAGAAAGCTGCTTGTGTGGCCTCTGCCTCACATGTAGATACAGCTACAGGTTTCTCTGTCAGTCAGACTGAAACAGTGTCCTGATGCTGCATCATTCAGCTCTGTGCCCCAGTCAGCACCACTGGGAGCTACCAGTGTTTCTGCCCTTTTCCTGTAACACTACACTCAGCACAGGCTCAGCTGGTATCCAGTGTTGGACTTTGGCTTCAGCTGCTGTGATAGATCCTCTAACATAGATCAGCTCTGCTACATGTTGTTAGATAAGTGCAGCTGCTGTCATGTCCTGATGTTTCTCTGGCTCAGCAGCTTCTCCATCAGAGGTTCACATGGAGCTGATCCAGTATCTCCAGTAACTGTGTTCTGTGCCTCACTGGTTCATCCTTCTGTCTGTGTGACGTCAGTCAGATGTTGAAGTTAAACTCTGTAATCTTCACTGTGTCACAGAGTTCAGTGAGTCCCGTTATTCACAGTATCAATCAGATCATCAGAGAACAGCTGATCAGCAATCAGTGGTCCCAACAGCGCCTCCTGTGGTGAGAGGATGCAATAATGCAATGTAGCATTTTTCCACTGAACACTTGCAGTCATGGAAACTGTCTGTTGGATCTGTGTGACGTTGCTTTCTTGGTCAGAGTTCCTCACAAATGTCCAGATGATTCTTCTAATGAGGCGTCGGCCATGTTTGCAGTTCTTTGGAAGAAAACGTCGCCCTTTGCCATCCTTACTTTTCTTTGACTTCTTCAAATGCAGCTGAACTCCAGCTGGTATTTTCTTGGACTTTGCAGTTGTTTCTGGTCATCAGTTCATTCCTGCAAACCTCTGAAGCTGAACAACAATGATGCTGCATTGCTGGCTGATCCCAAAAGGTTGATTCTGTTCATCTGGACGTTTTCAGAAACATTTGCTCACTGATCAGGTGACTTCTTCAGTCTCAGCTGACTGCAGCTTTACAACCTTACAAACAGCACATTTGCACAATGACTGAAAGCAGCAGCACCTGATATATATGATACTAATATAATACATCTTCTTCACCCTGTACACCTCTGACTTCTGCTACAACTCTGAATTATGCCATATTCAGAAGTTTGCAGATGACACGGCCATCATGGGGTGTATCTGGGATGATCAGGAAGAGGAGTACAGAAGTCTGGTGAGGAACTTTGTCGCATGGAGTCACACAAACCACCTGCAACTCAACACCTCAAAGACTAAGGAACTGGTTGTGGACTTCGGGAGGTCCAGAGAAGGTCCACTGCCGGTTCAGATAGAGGGGGAGGAGGTGGAGGTGGTCAACAAGTACAAGTACCTCGGGCTGTGGGTGGACAATAAACTGGACTGGTCATGCAACACAGAGCACCTGTATAAAAAAGCCCAAAGCCGACTGTACTTCCTCAGGAGGCTGAGGTCTTTTAACATCTGCAGGAAGCTCCTGAGGATGTTTTACCAGTCGGTGGTTGCTGGAGTACTTTTCTATGCTGTGGTGTGCTGGGGGAGCAGCACAGCAAAGAAGGACTCATGCAGGCTGGAGAAACTGATCAGGAAGGCTAGCTCTGTGGTCGGCATGAAGCTGGACACTCTGGTGACAGTGGCAGAGAAAAGGACATTAAAGAAACTGATGGACATTATGGACAATGCTGGGCATCCTCTGCACACGGCCATAAACAACCAGAAGAGTCTGTTCAGTGACAGGTTGCTTCTCCCCAAGACAAGAACTAACAGACTTAAAAACTCTTTTGTCCCACACGCCATCAGACTGTTTAACTCCTCTCTCGAGGGGAGAGGGAGGGGAAACAGGAGGACAAAGGAGGGGGGAACAACTAAGCTGTAGTGCCTCTTCACCTCACTGTACAATACCTTGTGCAATACTTTTTGTAAATAGTCAACGGTGCAATAGACTCAATACTTGAAATGTGCAATTCACTTGTATTTTTATTTTTTATTCCTATTTATTCTATTTATCCCCTTTGTATATTTTATTTATATTTGTCTCTGTATTTATATATGTGTGTGTGTGTGTGTGTGTGTGTGTGTGTGTGTGTGTGTGTGTGTATATATATATATATATATATATATATATAACAATTCTGTAACTGTAACTTCGGTCGTTGCTGTGCTTTTTGGAAGTCGAATTTCCCAGAGGAACCCACCCGAGGGATTAATAAAGTTCTATCTTATCTTATCTTATCTTACATATACATATATAATCCATACTAATGATGAAGGAACTGAGCTCACAGTCCATTGTTCATTCAGTGAACTACTCAGTTTATTTTGGGCCTCAGAAATGCTCACTCTGTTTGTACATCACTGTCAGCAATAGACTCATTCTGCTGTGTGGACAGGAACACATGTGACATCACTTCCTGTTTGTTTGTGACTGATGAGGAAGAAGTTTACAAGGAATCATTGAGAAGAGTTTCAAACATCAACTGAATGAATCCATGAATCTGAAAACGTGTTTGTGAGTGAAAGAGACAGACATGTACAGACTGAACTATCTGTTCAACAGTCAGAGTGTTTCTGTAACAGGAGACACTCTTTACACTCCACTCAGCACAGGGACACTGAGGAACCAGGAGACCAGAACCTAAACCCAAACCCAGGATAAAGAGTTTGAGTGAATGTGGTGTTGAAGGTGTGGAGGTGGATCAGAGTGTCAGAGGAGACTCTGTAGAAGGACAGAGTGCCAGCAGGACAGTCCACATACACTGCTGCTCTGTTAGAGACAGAGGAGGAGGAGGAGGAGGAGGAGGATGTTGATCTGTTATTGTGCCAGACAGAACGAGGACCATCATCAGAGCAGATCAGACTCCAGGACTGATCATTGTTTCCAAACACACAGTCATCACTGCCTCCTTTCCTTCTGATGCTTCTGTAACTCACTGATATATAAACGCTTCCTCTCCACTCGACCTCCCAGTAACAGCGACCAGTCAGACCATTTCTACACAGCAGCTGAGGATAAACATCAAATCTGTCTGGATGATCAGGATATGACTGAACCTCCTCCACACAATGTGCCTCAATGTTATTGATATTATTATTATCATTATTATATAATAATAAAACCTTTATAATAAAACCACTAAAAACCTTTATTCTAGCGCAACTTGTAAGCGAACTTGACTTTAAAATAAAAGCACAAAGCACCAAAACGTTGATTACAAAAAACAAACAGTAATGTACAGTGTCGCGGTTCGAATTTGAGGAAGAGACATACGACTGAGAGTCCATAGTGGGTCAACACAAATTATTTTATTAAAACACACAGTACAGTACGCACAGTACAGTGCGGGAAACTGGACTTCCTCGAGCAGACCGCTCCCCATTCTTATATAACCCTGATGACGTCACAGTTAGATCTTGCTGGAAATGATCACAGTTCCCCACAATCCAAAAGTTCTCCTTATATAGACATCAGATGATACTTTAGAGAAAAAGTGTGTGATATGTTGTGCAGTTTGTGAGACTGTGTGTCCGACAGAGAGGATGTCCTGAGACGACCTGTTAATAAGTGTGTATGTGAACGTGCGTGTTTTACATGACTCTCTGTGTGCATGTTTGTGTAAGAGGCCCAGCTGGACCCACAGCTTCTGCTGGTGTTTTCGCCACATAATAGAGTATTACTTCTAGAATGGGTTTTATCCTGTGTGCTCTGAAATAAATGATAAATGATACATGATAAACTGAAGATAAGTGATGCAGACTAATGAAGTAATCATGAAATAATGACAGTGCATGTAAATGATAACAAAGTGACCGTAAAATAACATGTTTTTCTCGATAACAGCTTAAACAATTTACAATCATGACATAGATCTTGAAGAGATAAAGAAATAATCCAAATTATATACAATGTCATCATGCCAACAGTTACAACATCGATGGAGGATCTGTGTAAGCGCTGAGGATCGTCCTGATGGACAGAACAGAAGGAGAGTGAGACAAGTGAAGAAATACTAAACAACACTGTGACATGAACTGAGCCACACACAGTTTGATTCACAGGTGATTGACAAGATAAGATAAGATAAGATAAGATAACTCTTTATTGTCATTGCACAGTCATACATAGTACAGTAGTACAATGAAATTGGAAAAACTGTCCTACGTCGGCACTACATATAACACAACACGACACGATATGACACATCACAACGTAACAAACAACACAACACAGTATATTAACTTAGTATAAAAAAGAAGAATAAGTGTATGTGTATTGCACACTGTTATTATTGCACATTAATTATTATTGCACCTTGTTATAAATATAAATATTATTGTTATCGTTTTAAACATTGTTACCTCCCCCTAAAAAGTCCAGGGAGGTATCCAGTCAGGTCAGCTATTTACATTGATCAGGGCTATTGCCCTGTTGTAAAAGCTGTCCTTGAGTCTATTTGTTCGGGACCTCAGCAGCCTGAACCTCCTGCCAGACGGCAGCAGCTTAAACACCCGGTGTCCTGGGTGTGTGCAGTCCCGTAGGATGCTGCGTGCCCTCTTGAGACAGCGAGTGCTGTACAGGTCCTTCAGGGAGGGAAGAGGATGTCCAATGATTTTTTGGGCCATGTTGATGACCCTCTGGAGTGCCTTTCTGTGTGCTGTGGTGCAGCTGGAGAACCACACACCGATGCAATATGTCAGCACACTTTCAATGGAGCAGCGGTAGAAGACGGTCAGCAGCTCCTTCTTCAGGTCCATTTTTCTGAGGATTCTCAGAAAGTGGAGACGCTGTTGGGCCTTCTTTAAGACCGCAGAGGTGTTAGAGCTCCATTGGAGGTCTGTGTCTATGTGCACACCCAGAAACTTGAAACTGGAGACCCTTTCCACGCACTCCCCGTTGATGCTGACAGGCTGCAGCTCGGACTTCCTCCTTCTGAAGTCAACTACCAGTTCTTTTGTTTTGGTGGTATTGAGGTCCAGGTTGTTGTCTGCACACCAATCTGACAGCCTCTGAACTTCAGCTCTGTATGCAGTCTCATCTCCCCCTGAGATGAGCCCCACCACAGTGGTATCATCTGCAAACTTGATGACTGTGTTGTCTGGGTGGGAACTAACACAGTCATGTGTGTACAGAGTGTACAGTAGGGGACTCAGTACACAGCCTTGTGGAGAGCCGGTGTTGAGGCTGAGGGCTGAGGAAAGATGAGGCCCCACTCTAACTCTCTGTACACGGTCTGAGAGGAAGTCTCTGATCCAGCGGCAGGTGGTGGAAGGAAGTCCAATTTCCAGCAGTTTATCTATTAGTCTGTCCGGGAGTATCGTATTGAAAGCAGAGCTAAAGTCAACAAAGAGCAGCCTGGCGTAACGGCCCTGCACTTCCAGGTGAGAGATGGTGGTGTGGAGCGTTGTAGCAATGGCATCTTCAGTTGATCTGTTAGCTCTGTATGCAAACTGGAGCGGGTCGAGTGTGGGTGGCAGGCAGGACATGATGTGACGTCGGACCAGTTTCTCAAAGCACTTCATTATAACAGGTGTTAGAGCAACTGGTCGGTAGTCGTTGAGGCTGCTAATGTTAGTACGCTTTGGCAGTGGGACAATTGTGGCTGACTTTAGGCACGGCGGGATGCAGGACTGGGACAGTGAAGTGTTGAAGATCTTAGTGAAGACCCCAGCCAGCTGGTCTGCACACTCTTTTAGGACCTTTGCGGTTACCCCATCTGGTCCGGTGGCCTTCCTGGGGTTCACTGCCCTCAGTGTGCGCCTCACCTCATATTCCTGCACTATGAGGCTTGGGCTGCTGCTGTCCGATGTTTTTGCTACTGCTGCCTCTGGTCCCTTCACCTCGAAGCGTGCGAAGAAGTGGTTCAGCTCCTCTGCAAGCTCCGCGTTACCCTCAGTCAACGTGGTATTGCCAGGTTTGTAGTTGGTTAAGTGCTGAACTCCCTGCCATACCTGTCGTGAGTTGTTGGTGGTGAAGTGGTCTTCGATCCTTCTCTTGTACGCTGCCTTGGCCTCTCTGATGCCTCTTTTCAACTGAGATCTGGCTGCACTGTACTGCATACCATCACCGGATCTAAAAGCGGCGTCACGTTGCTTCAGCAGGACCTGGACCTCTTTAGTCATCCAGGGTTTCTGGTTGGAATACACCCGGAGACGTTTGTCCACAGTGACACTGTTGACACAGAAGTTAATATATGAGAGCACTGATGTTGTGTGCTCTTCAAGGTCCTGATGTTCGAACACGCTCCAGTCCGTGTTTTCAAAACAGTCCTGCAGAAAAGAAGATCAGAAAAGAAGATCAGACACCAGCGAGGGAGGATAAGAAAGACAGACGCAACAACATTGTCATCCCCTATGTAGCCGGAGTATCAGAAAAACTCAGGAGAGTTTTCTCCAAGCATGACATCCCGGTGCATTTCAGACCCAGCAACACGCTCAGACAGAAACTGGTTCACCCGAAAGACAAAACGCCAAAACGCAGACTTAACAATGTGGTGTATGCTGTACAGTGCAGCGAGGAATGCCCAGACCTCTACATTGGAGAGACCAAACAGCCACTTCACAAGCGCATGGCACAACACAGAAGAGCCACCTCCACAGGACAAGACTCAGCAGTCCATCTGCATCTTAAGGTCAAAGGTCACTCTTTCGAGGATGCCAATGTTCACGTTTTGGGCAGAGAGGACAGATCGTTTGAAAGAGGAGTGAAAGAAGCCATCTATGTCCTCTGTGAGCGACCATCTTTGAACAGAGGCGGGGGTTTACGACACCAACTCTCTGCCATCTATAATCCAGTTTTGAGATCCCTTCCCAGACGCCTTAACGCCCACTCACATCCTGGGCCATCTGACCTCAGGAATTCGCATGACAAGGTGGGGCCAGGTTTCACAATGAACTCACCCGAAACTCTGGCTGATTGGGTCCCACACCCAATTTCACACCTTGGCTCAGGCGATTAGAGGATCATCAGGGGGTCCTTTTGTCCCTCTGGGGGGTTACTCCCACTAGGTTTATATCTGGGACTCTCCACCATTTGACCTTAGAACTGAAGAAGCTTCTCGGATGAGAGGTGAAACGTCTTCAAGTAACTTAAAGAAGTCCAGACGCTTTTCTTTGCAAGCTCCTTTGACATTTGACCACGAGCAATCTTTTCTGGTTTGACGCCGTCTTTGTAGCCAGAAACCAGCTCTCTCCTCGGCTTCCTCCACTACACGCTTCCCCCACGCCAGTCTCCTCCGTCACTATAAAGGGGAGAGTCATGAGCTCCATCACCCTCACCTGTGCCGTCCAACGTCCCGCCACCAGCCTCCACTGCAGCAGGCCAGAGACCACACCCCTGCCACAATAAGTAAAAGTATATCCTTGCTGTACCCTTAATGCTAAATGTGCTAAATTAACCGCTGCCTTTGCCCCTTTGGGATTATTCTTATGTCACTGGGATGTTGACCTTTGACCTTCACATTAGAGAGATGGGCAGACATAATTAGTTTATGAATTTTAAAGTAACAGGTAATAAAGAGAGTGTAGCAAATGTAGTCAGGTTTATTACTCTGTATCACACACATGAGTGCCCGAGGGAGGCGGGGCTGACTGGGAAGACACAGGAAACAGAGAGACAGGGCTGACTCGACATGAAACGATGAAACGTGGGACACGGGAACAGAAACTAAACACAGGCTGAACTAGAGCTGGGCGATATGAGATTTTTTCATATCACAATATGTTTTTTTCATTTCAGGCCATGACGATATCTATCACAATATAAGCCAAATAACTATATTTGTAAGATTTAAATGTGCTGTTGCTCACAAGTAAAATGTGAAATAATCAGCAGCTTGTTTTTATTTAAATATTTATTTCCCATAATAAGTTCAACAGGGTAGATGTACTTAAGGAACATGAGACTTTTTCAGATAAATAAAGGCAAATATTACAAACTACACAAAAGGCAGCCACTAAAGCGTTTAAGTTTCAAAATAGAACAAACGAAACAGACTACTAAATTGTCAATTCCACTTAGAAACAAAATATTAATTCTAAAAATAAATCTTAGTTTGTTTTACAGAAGAACAGACAAAACTGACTAACTTTTGTCAATATCAAATAAACTGAGAACTAAAAGGAAATTCTCAATCTCTCCTTGTTGTATAGCTGAGCTTTTCAAACAGTTTTAACAGTTACTTTAGTCTGACAAAAGCCGAATGACGAATTAGCGCTTCCAGTCAGAGACTGAGGCTACGTCCGCACGTACACGGGTATTTTTGAAAACGGAGATTTTCCGTTTTCGTTTTCAAAAATAATCCCGTCCACACATAAAGGCAGAAATGAAGGAAAACGCTGCTATGAACATGCCAAAGCAGCAGGTGGAGCTAGATTCCTAACCGTGCAGAAATGTTGGCCAATCAGAAGTCTAGAAGCCTCGGTGGGAAAAAGTAAACAAAGCTGGGGCATAGAAGCAGAACCGAGTCGTATGTGTGGACGGACAGTAACTGTGTGTATATGTAAGCATTTAAACACTGCAGAGAGTAGAATTAACAGTATTGTAGAAATTCATTTCACCGAAACAATAACGTGGCGCACAGTGTGACGCATGCACCAGTTTATTGTATTTCCAGACTTGCTTTCGGCACAATTTACAGTGCAGCTACTCTGTTTTTTGTCAGACTTGAAATAGCCGAAATACCTTCACACTACGGAACTTCTATGGCTCTTCTGTTCGACAATCTCTTCGGCATTGGAACCATCATCTGTTTTCTCTTCGGTCACGCTCGGTTGATTTTCTAGTCGGCACACTCATTTCCTCCATTACCCGCTGGATGCTTCCCAAACAAACACACGTGCGGCTTGGCACTTGTGCTGTACGTAACAAGTCACACGACGTGACGCTGCGGCTGTGATTGGTTCGGCTCTGCACTACTTAATTTGGATTGGCTGACCTTTTTTTTTTTTTTTTAAAAGAGGACAAGAGCGGCGAGGTCTATCGCGATAGCTTAATTTCTCTATCGAGTAAAAGTTATATCGGGATACATATCGTTATCGTTCTATCGCCCAGCTCTAGGCTGAAATGAACACTGAGGGAGGGAGAACTAAGATTACTGAGAGCCTGATAAATAAGAAGAACAAAAACCAAGAAAAACAAGAGTCAAAGAAAACCAAAAACACAAAGCATTGGGCCAGGACCCACTGCTGTGACATTTATATGTGATAAAAACATTAAAAACTGCTCAGATGTTGAAATCTTTAGGTTCAGCTCTCCAGCCTGGCATTTGGTTAAGCATGATTCAAACATTTGATTTTGTTTAACTGGTTTTAATTATAGTTACTTTTTGTGAACATTTGTTGCAGCATTTAAAAATACATCATTTATTTTCAAACTTTTATTTGATTTAGAGCATCATATTTGACCAACGGAAATGTTTTAATTTCATATAAAATAACTGAAACAGTGAACGAAATATCTGAAATCTTTCCTTCCTTAAAAGTTATAATCCTACTTAAGTTATAGTGCAAACGCTTAAACAACAAATATACTTGATGCTAATTAATTAATATTTCCCTTTGATGTTGCAACTATGCAGTCACTTCTGTCTTTAAACAAAATAATATTTTCCAGTTACAGAAATCATAAAGTCCAAACTAAAGTGCTACTGTTGCTATATGCATTTTATATAAATCATGGATGATGGTCCTGACATGAAGGAAGAGAAAGTTACAGGTTGCATCCTTTGACTTTGTCTCCGTGCCTTTGGGCGATTTTCAGAAGGACAGATGTTTCTGTTCAATTCTTTAATCAATTTTTTCAAACACAAACACTATTTTAAAGCTTCTAGAGAGTAAAATATTAATGATAATTATAATAACAATAATAAAAACAAAAGCTCTCAGATCCATCAAACCAAGCAGCAGAAAGAACAATAACTGAAGAGAAAACTTTAACCTTGTAGACTTCATTATGTTCCAGCTGCTCTACAGACGCTGTGACCTTGAACTTAAGCAGGTCGTAAAGTATGTGCAGCTCAATAACTTCATAATCAGACCCTGTGGTATTTAGGCAGCAGAACAACTAAGAATAACAACTACAAATAATGTTTTTAGGTTTCTGTTGTACTGCAAGGTTCTGTACAGGAGAACCAAACCAAGAGCAAATATTACGTCTCATTTACACCTGAGCACGAAGAGCCATCAACATTTAGCAAATTGAATCATCTTTGTTTAGATGCAAGAAGAATCATATAGAAATGAAAAAGTAGAAATAGAAATCCAGAGCAAAGATATCCTCTAATTCAGCGTAGCACATGTGCAGCTGCTGCGATTCACGTAAGCATTCGGCTCGTCGCTGTTGCAGATTTTTCTCTCGCTGTTCTGGCTCACAGCGCTGCAAACACAAAAATAAATATCCCCAAAGGTGTGAAAGGGAGCTAATTAGTAAGAGTATTGTTACTCTCCGCAGGAGTAGTCCAGCAGTAGAAATCAGTCCAATAACAAGGTGTGTAACATCTAGCAGGGTGACAGAAAAACCCAGGGTAACTTCTAAGGACCTCAACGTCTCTCTCACATTGTGTTTTTTAAACATGTTTCCATTTGTCACTTCAGTCTTTACTCTGAAATACAGGAAGAGAAATCATGGCTGAAACAATTTCTCATGAAACCAGGGGTGTGGTCCAACAGTCAGTTTGGTGAGGAAGGTTCCTAACTGAGAGAAGTGACCCAGAAGTATCTGTGTAGCAGCCACAATGAATCCAGATCATGAGCTTTATTAACTGATCAAAGTCTCTTCTTTCATCTTCTGTATCATTCAGTTTGCATTGGTAATGCCCATTATTGTAATGCTTTTTTAAGACCAGCAAAACTTTATTTCACTTTGGGTTAGCTGGGATAAGTGATGGATGGAGGGAATTTTACTTCAGCCACAGAAATCCTAAACAGGAAGGAGGAGCAGAGTTACAGTGGATCACTATCCAGCAGGGAAACAAGGTTTATTTCAATTTCTTGGCCATGAGTAGGGCTGCACGATAAATCGAAAATTTATTGTCATCGCGATATCAGCCTGCGCGATGGGCCCATCGCAAAAGACGGCGTAAACTGCGATAATTGGGTACCTTAAAATGTTTACACACGTGCTGTAAAGAATTTACCAATCAAAGAAATCCATTTACACATTTGACCAGTCGAATAGAGCCCTTCACGGCATTAACCAATCAAATGGATTAGAGGCCCGCCTCCTACGCAGGTCGGGCGCGAACAACGCTGCAGCAACGAGTCAGAGTTGTAATGGCTGAGAGCGAGACGCGTGACGAGAATGCTACTGAACTCGTGGCTAAAAAAAAAAATAGTACCTCACTTATTTGGAGGTACTTTGGATTTGATAAAGACGACGTTCTCCAAACACAGGTACTCTGCAAAACTTGCCGAACACTCGTGGCAACCACCAGAGGAAACACGACTAATCTCCACCATCATCTTCAATACAACCACAGAGAACTGTTTGAAGAGTTCCAGAAAGATAGGGCTAGCCAAACAAAGGTTGCTAATGTTAAGACAAAGAGCGCAGCAGTCCAACAGCCGTCTCTGTATCAGAGTTTTTCAAGTGGAATTCCTTATGAGAAAACGTCGAAGCGGTACAAAGAAATAACAGACGCCATTACACATTTTTTGGCTAAAGACATGATGCCTATAAATACAGTTAGCAGAGAGGGCTTCACCAGTCTGATACATAAAGTGGACCAGAGATACCGCATCCCCTCACGAAACTACTTTTCACATGTCGCCATTCCACAAATGTATGAAACATGCCGCAAGACCGTCATGTTTGAACTGAGCCAAGCTGAAAACTACGCAAGCACTACAGACCTATGGTCAAGTCGTACAACGGAACCATATATGAGTTTCACAGTGCACTTCCTCACCGAAGACTTTGAACTGAAAACACGGTGTCTAGAGACTGTGTATTTTCCAGACTCCCACACTAGTGAAAATATAGCCCATGTATTACGTGAGGTGTTAGCCAGCTGGGATCTTAAAGAAGATCGACAAGTGTGCATCACCACAGACAACGGTGCCAATGTTGTGAGAGCCACGGAGCTAAACAACTGGGTCAGACTTCAGTGTTTTGGACACAGGCTGCACCTTGCAATCGGTAAGTTTTATTCAAGGCAGATCTTTTTAGCAATGAAAATGTGCTATACATTATTATCAAATTGATATTGATAAGGATAATGTTACCTTTTTAGACAACTTTAGTTATAAATTTCAATTAGTTTTTTTTTTTAAAAAAAAGGTTTTAAACATGACAGTTTTTTTGTTTCCTCTTATTTCTCCAGAAAATTCTATCAAAGATGATGCCCGCATTGCCCGAGCCATTGGACTTTGCAAAAAGTTAGTTGGACATTTTTGCCACAGCTGGAAAGCAAATATGGCTCTGAAAAAAGCACAGCAGAAGCTCAACCTCCCAGAGCACACACTGATCACAGAATGCCCAACCAGGTGGGGTTCCAGGCAGAAGATGATTGAGAGAGTCCTGGAGCAGCAGCGGGCCATTTCTGATGTCATCTCAGCAGACAAGAAATCAAGACACTTGATTCCTACTTGGCAGGATCTTGAGGTACTGGAGTCTGTCAACCAGGCATTACACCCCCTGCAAGACTTTACAGATGCCCTGTCTGGTGAGAGCTACGTTAGTGTTTCATATGTAAAACCAGTCCTTCATCTGATGAAGACGTCGGTGCTTGCAGAGAAGGAAGAAGACAGTGATTTGACAAAATCAATTAAGAAGAAAATCCTCGAGTACCTGATTACTAAATATGAAAATCCAGCTACCCAGGAACTTATGGACATGGCGTGCTTCATGGATCCCAGATTTAAAGTCAGCTACACCAGCACTGATCGAGTCTCAGACATCAAGACCAGAGTGATGTCAGAAATGGAAGCAGTGGCACAGAAGGTATTCATGCATGCTTATATATAAAACCTTTCAATTCATATTTAGTCCAAAATGTTTACTTTTCTTATAATCTGCTTTCTGTTCCAGGAGAGAAGCTCCGCTGAACCAGAGGCCCAGACAGATGATCCACCCAGTCGTCCCCTGAAGAAGGCAAAAAAGTCCCTGGGCAGTTTCTTCAAGGCAGCTCCAATCCCTACCTCCTCTTTTATGCATCTCTCACAAGCTGTTGAAGCTGAGCTTAACAGCTACTTGCTATCCACGGCCATAGACAGTGAGGAAGACCCCTTGGCATGGTGGAAACTCCACAAAATGACATTCCCACAGCTAAGCAAGCTTGCAAGGAAGTATCTCTGCATACCTGCAAGTAGCTCACCTTCAGAGAGACTTTTTAGTACATCAGGAAACATAGTAACATGTCAGCGCACATGTTTAAAACCTTGGAGAGTAAACATGTTGGTTTTCCTTAACAAGAACTTGCCATAAAAAACATTCACTCAGGAAGGATGAATGCAAGATAGAGAAACCTTTTTCTTTTTTCAAAAAATTACAAAAATACACTACCTACATTGTTCTTAATTGTTGATAATATTAGTCTTGGCCAGTACGACCACAAAGGTAGACAATTGTTCTTTGGTGTGTTCCCACAGCAGACAAGTTCTTACCTATAGTTTAATCTAGTAAAGTTTCCACTCCAGTTTTGACTTGCATCATAACTACTTGGTGAGTGGTAAAATGATGAACAACTGCATAGAGATAATTTGCAGTATAATTTAAGTTATGTTTATTTAAAACTAATTATAGAGACCGGGAAGGATGTCTTTCAGAATTCAAGCCTCAGAAATTTTTTTATGGGGGCAATGTTTCAATGTTTGACTGCACTTTGTTGTTACACTGCTAATACAGCAGCTTTCATTAAATAAAACTGTGCAGTAAAACGGAAATTATGTATTTGTTTTTTGTTTTTTTTTTTGCTATTTATTTTATCGCAAGTCATATCGTTATCGCAGTATTGATCACAGTTATCGCACATCGCAGGTTTTCCTAATATCGTGCAGCCCTAGCCATGAGTGAGATTTACTGAGTGGGCAAATTAGGGAGACGACACCATCAGATCCCGAGCCCTCCATGTGTTAATCAAGAGACGGCTGCTGTGCTACATCCATAAATAATGAATAAATTAGGAGCTAAAGCTGAAAGGACAGTTTATTTGTACCATCTTCACGTGAACACATTCAAGAACATCACAGATGAAGAAACATTAAAAACTTCCACACGACATAAAGCAAGAAAAATAGTTTTTCTTTCAGGTGGTTTCAGAAAAACAGAAACATCAAACATCTCCAAGACTCTCTTTGAAAGAACTAAAAACCTTTGTTCTCATGGTCCAATCATGAGTGAACTCCCCGATGAAGCCTTGTGTGCTAAAACATGTCAGAGTTTTAAAGGTTAAACATGAGTTTCCAAAACGTTTTGCTGGAGAACAATGAACTATTTGACTGAGTTTCAATCATTTACAGACGAGCAAAACCAGGACAGAGAAAAAAGGACAAAACTGACTCAGTAAAACAACAGAAAAGAAGATCCCATGTAGATCTGTATTATGTAGAAGTTCATCCCAGCAACCAGTTCAGTTCAACACAAGTTTAAATGATTCTATCTGAACTCTGTGGAGCCTGATCTCAAGCTTTTTGAGTCTGACACAGAAACCAGAGGATCTTTCTGTGTCTTCAGATTCACTGTGATCCAGTGATGGGAGTGATTTCAGCCCTGAGTGATCGCGCTGATGTTTGCACAGAGCAGACAATGAGGTGAATGTTTGGGCACATTGGTAACAGTGAAACAGTTTATTAGTAACGTGGGATCGTTTGTGTGCAGAGTATGAACTGAGATTCCTGAAGCTCTTGTCACACTGGTCACAGCTGTAGTTTCCTTCCATGTGTCCACGTTCATGAATGTTACGACTACCTGACTGTGAGAAGCTTCTCTCACAGTGTCTGCACTTGTGTGGTTTCTCTCCTGTGTGGACTCGTTTGTGTGATTTAAGCTGACTTGCAGTGGTGAAGGATGACCCACACTGATCACAGAGGTGCTTTTTAACCCCACTGTGAATCAGTTCATGTTGTTTTAACTCACTTGTTGTGGTGAAGCTTCTCCCACATTCTTTGCAGTATTTCAGTTTGTCTCCAGTGTGTCTACGTTGATGTACTTTTAGGGTATTTTGCTGACTGAAAGTTTTTCCACAGAGGTCACAATGAAAGTCTTTCCCACCACCACAGTGATGACAGGGTTGAGAACTGGATCCATCTGTGTCGCTCTGCTTCTAAACAAAGACACAAAGACAGTGTAAGTCAGTCCTTCAACATTTGTATCCTGAACGTCGCCTGAAATAAAGAGCATCTCTGCAGATGTCCAACTACATTTGACTGTTTCAGTTAACACACTCAGTTTACTGGGCTGCAATAACTACAATACTACCACCATAATACTACAGTAATACTAAAATCATAACTGAAAGGAAAATCTGAATAATCACTCAGAGCTGCTTTTCCATGCAGTAGAATTGCTAACATGCTAACACAGTTTAATGAGCAGAGTTGTTCCAAACAGTCAGGCTAAAATGACAAGATAACAATATAAATACATACCTCACAGTAGCTGCACTTGTAGAGTCTCTTTCTGGTGTGGATCTGTTGGTGTCGTCTCAGGTCATGTGGAGCTTTAAAAGTCTTCTCACACAGGTCACATTGATAAGGTCTCTCCTCAGTGTGGGTAAACATGTGTCGTTGTAAGTCTGCGTCTGTTGTAAAGTATTTGCCACACTGTTCACAGCAGTACACATCATGTCTGGTGTGAATGCGTAGGTGTTCATTTCGGCTCCCTTTCTGGCTGAAATTTTTTCCACAGATGTCACAGCTGTATGCCTTAATTCCAGAGTGGGTAACTAGATGCCTCTGTAAGTGGCTACTGTGAGTAAAAGCTCTGCCACACTGATCACAGCTGTACGCTTTAACTCCACTGTGGATGAGTTGGTGTTGTTTTAGGGAATCCTTGAAGGAAAAAAACTTTCCACACAAGTCACAGCTGAACGGTCTCTCTCCAGTGTGGATGACCTGATGCCGTTTTAGTGAAGCCTTCAGAGTAAACTCCATCCCACACTCGTCACAGCTGTATGCCTTAATTCCAGAGTGGGTAACTAGATGACTCTGTAAGCTGTTACTTTGAGTAAAAGCTCTGCCACACTGATCACAGCTGTACGCTTTAACTCCACTGTGGATGAGTTGGTGTGTTTTTAGGTGACCCTTCCTGGAAAAAGACTTTCCACACAAGTGACAGCTGAACGGTCTCTCTCCAGTGTGGATGACCTGATGCCGTTTTAGTGAAGCCCTCACAGTAAAACCCTTCCCACACTCGTCACAGGTGTGTTTTTTCTCTCCCTTTCTTCTGTGAGGTTTGTCGGCCTCCTGAGTGCGCTGACTTCTGGCTCCATGTTGGTCCTGCAGTGACAGAGATACAAACAGAGGCAGTGAGTGAAATGCAGTCGTGGAACAAACTCAACCTTCAAACTCCATTAACACTAGTTTTAAACCTGAAGGTGGAGCGTGGCACCAAACACCTTAAAGGTCTCTTATCCCCACCTGCTGGTAGTTCTAACACATTACATCCAACCTGCTGTTAAAGATAATTCATGACTGTTCAAACACTAAAATCATGCGCACACACACACACACACACACACACACACACACACACACACACACACACACACACACAACTTTATAATTTAGATTATTTTGTTGGTTCCTATTACATATTTCTATAATTTGTATAGATTTATACAGAATTATTCAGTGATAATAAATCCTATGTTTGTTTATTCTAAAGGAACCCCGTTAGCTTCCACAACAGATGTTGCTCGTCTTCCGTCAAGTACTCACATAAAATATTACACAATAAAGTGGATTCAAGATATCCACATAATTTCACTCTTACATCCACAGTGAGGTTTCACAATTGTTAAAACATAAGCAATCAATAATAATAATAATAATAATATCAATAACATTGAGGCACATTACACAAATTTCAAAAACAAATCATGTCTTACAATATTTACAACAACTAAAAGCTCTGTAAATCGGCTTTTAAGTGTTCATTGAAGTTTTGAATAATTCTCTAATTTTTTAAGGCAACTTATTCCACTTAAAAGTTGCTCTAAATGTAACAGTTTTACAAAACGTTACTTTTAACTCGAGCATTTACTAAATTGCAGCTTGTTGAAAACTGTGTAATATGATGATGTATTTCATCTGGATACTGCAGCTGAGCAGAATAAATGTGGTGTGTTTAACAGAATTGCTTTCTTTAGAACTACAAGTAAGCCATAGAATATTTTAGCCTGTACAGGAAGCCAAGAAAGGTTATTATGCATTTTATCAATATTAGTATAGTATGAACATCTTCACACTAATCTGGACGCCTTATTCTGGACTAACTGAAGTCTGTTAAGATCTGTCTTATTAGCTGCTGACCAAATGATTGAACAATACTCCAGATGAGACATTACTAGTGCATTAATGACATCTTTCATAATGAAGAAGTGATACACAAAGAGCATTTCATAGCCATAGCTATGCCTTGTCGGCAGAGTTATGTGACATTAGTGATGTTTGTACTTTCAGCGTTAACTTGGTTTTAAAGCCTTTAAAATATACGCCGTTCAATAGTCGACCTTAATCTGACAGAGAATGTGATGATTTTGTGGATAATTAAAGTCAGTCATATATCCACAAACACAACAAGCTGAAAGTCAGTGATGCTGCTCGGTTTGTAGTCCTGAACATCACGGCACAAGCAGGATCCACTGCACTGTTAATGTTAGCTGTGTTATATTGCTGCCTCTGTTCGGTGGTGTCGAGCCAAACGCACTTTAACGTGTGTTTGAACGAGCTGACGGTTCACTCGTTAAGCTGAAAGAAAGATGCTTTAATCACAGCAGTCACACATGTGTCCACTGCACCATCTGGGAACTCTTCTTGTTTACACTCGTAATAACACAAACACTAAATCCTGCTTCTCTGGTGCTGTTGTGTAGCAGTGTGTACACCTGAGACTGTCACCTGTCTGTCTGTCCTGCACTCTCTCTCTGTTTCTTTCTCTCTGATTGTGGAATAAAAGTATGAACATGTGTTTATAAGTTACACTTGTGTTTGAATCCTGCAGCTTATCACACATTTGATTTCCATGTGTGACGACTGCAAGTGTCCAGAGTGAGGACAGACTGAGGGAGCCACTGCTGCACATCATCTGTGAGGCTTTGCAGCCCTGATGATCCACCAGGACAAACTCAGCAGTGTGTGAGGAAGAGGAGGAGGAAGAGCCAGCAGCAGCTGACAGATGGAGAGAATAGACAGACTGTTCCCTGTTTGTGAAGGACTGCTAGGAAAGTTTAACATAACTGTCTGTCCTGAATCAGTCTTATTAGGTAATGTTCAAATAATGTTATCCTCCCAGTGTTTTCAGTGTGGGAGAAAGTACTCAGGGCCTTCAAGTTACACACTATGAAAGGCAGCAACAAGTTTAATGTTCAGAAACCTAAAGTCTGTATCAGCAGCAGAATGGAGCTAAAAATAAATGTTGGTTTCAGTTCTATGAAGCTTTGAGTATTTTGGATCAGTAGCTGCTGTGTTTGTTGCATCATATTGCTGTAACTGTTTATATGCTTTATATATTCTGAGCTAAGTTGATCTATAGTGTTACATGATACACTCTCAGAAATAGAGGTACGAGAGAAGAACATTTTTGTACCTATAGGAACATTTTTTTAAATGTTCCCTTAAAAGTACATTACTGGTCTTTAAAAGTCCAGAAATGCCCCTTTAAAGGTTCAATTTGAAATAAAGTACAAATCTGTATTATAAAAACTTAAGCAGCAACTTCTCCAGGTTCCAATATTTATGCAATTCTCAAACCTTTTGGCCACGACTGTATAACCTCTTCTGAAGTTTAGTGGATATTATACATGGTTATGCTCAGGATGTGTCGGCCAGTTTCCACTGGAAACGCCTTTTGGTTAAACTGTCAGCGAGGAATTTGCATTTGCACTGTTACATTTTTATATAACTTTAATGCACATAAACAACAGCTGCTTGTTTCAGTGAAAATACATTGATGGGTTTTTAATAAAGTTGTGCAGCTGTAAAGTATTTTGTCTGGTGTCAATTCTATCGTCAGCTACATCATTATGGCAAATGTTCAGATGTATATGGTGATAAATATCTTTGGTCATATGGTCCTGCTCTGTCTGTCACCTTCTGTGTTGAGCTCATTGTTTCCTCTGTAGTGGCTGAGCTGAGTCCAAGTAGCTGAAAATGTTCCTCTGCTGCTCCGTCAGACTCTCCTCCTCCTGCTGATCAGCTGGGACACAAAACAGATCTTTGTTAGGCTCCACACTGCACTGAAGAGTCAAAGTGTCTCATATGTTCATCTGACAAGTAAAAGAACACATTTTTGTTTCCCGAGGTGGGCAACTTGTTGGAAACAAACACAAAAGGTTTGAGCACTGATACCTGCCATTGCTGGCATTGAAAGATGCAACGCCAGCAATGTGGATTGTCAAGACTCAAACCAATCATCAAGCAAAGACAACAGGGATCATTTGTTTCTGTTTATTTAGCATTCACAGCATTTGTAGTTGCCTTCTGTGCAGGGGAAGTCCACGCACACTGTGTGGTACCGCCATCCGCAGAAGGTGCATTCAACCTCTGTAAGAGAAACGAGGTTGAAGGTTTTTTTTCTTTTGGAAGACCGGAAAACACTGAAAGTTACAAATTAGTCCTTTATTTATCCAGGTAAAAAAAAAATCTCATTTCCAAGAGAGACCTGGCGTCATGGCAACACAAGTCACATACCACACAGGTATATAACATTTAAAACAAACACAATATCCCAACATGTGTAACAAATGTATTGTGCTTGAAACAAATTCAGAATAGGTGATAAAGCCAGCTGCACATGTGTGTCACGAGTAAATCTGGCTGTATAACAAACAGAAACCAGTGATCCTGCTGTCTTTGCTCAATGGTTGGTTTGAGTCTTGACAATCCACATTGCTGCCATCTTTCAATATGTTTGAATGCACCAGTGTAAGTGCAGCCACTCAGACTCTGCTCAATGTGTTCATAGAAACAGGTGCAGATGTGTCACGAGTTCATCCAGCAGTAGCTATGGCACTTGGCCACAGGTGGCAGCAGTGGACTGACCTGCATTCGAGACTGCTCCAGCTGCTCTGTGACAGTCAGTAGATCTGCTACAAATTGCAGATCATATGCAAGTTTTGAAATGACATTATAAATATTCTTAACTTAGCCACGGCAGCCATGTTGATGTATTACCTATATTGGCTGAAAATGTTCATTTGCAGAGAAAAGACACAGGCAGACTGTGCTTACAGGATGTTACATGTTATTATGTGATGTTACTGAAATCATCATGAATAACAGGAGTGGTGATTCCTGTAACTTTGTGTATATAATTTGGCATTTCTTACTGATGTAGGCCAAAAATAAATACATAATAAAATTTTATTTATTTTAAAGGTTTATTTGCAAGATACAAAAACAGACAAAAACAAATGTGTGTGTGTGTAAAGTTCCACGTGTATTGTGGAACTTTACACACACACACACAGAAAACATATTAAGGATTGTACATTAACTAGGGCTGCACGATTAATCGTTAGAAAATCGCGATCTCGATTCATACTTATGTGCGATCTCATTTCCAAATGACAACGATTTAAAAAAAAAAAAAAGACGACGATTGTACCGCATTTTGATCCGGGACGTAATCTGCATGAAAACAAGCGCTCACTCTTCCTGCTCAACAAATGACAAGGGCGGAGCCTTATACCACGTGATACAGAAGCTGTGCCGTGTGATGCTAAAATTAGCAGGGAAACAACAACGGAGAGCACGTCAGGGATGACGAGAAAGTGACAGGAGAAAATCCGTCCCGGTCAACCACCCAAACATCAATAACGGGAACCTTATACAGCGCTTCCCTATACACGTCGAACTCCCGCAGGCACAAAGACATTACGGAGGCTATCACTTATCACCTGACCAAAGATATGGCTCCATCAACACTGTGCAAAACGAGGGATTTAGGAAAACGATCAACACCCTAGACAAACGCTACACAGTGCCGTCCCGCAACTATTTTTCTATTGTTGCACTACCTGCTCTGTACACGCAGCGTCGAGCAACGGTGGAGACGGAATTTCAAGCAGGACAACATTTTGCTGCAACAACAAAACGAGAGACATTTGTTGTTTTATGTTTATTTATTGTTATGAGAGAATCATGATCTCAATTCTAAGCAAAAAATCGTGATTCTCATTTTATGCAAAATCGTGCAGCCCTAACATTAACACAAAACTATTGTTTCACCAGAGAAACACACATGAAGAGAGAGAGAGAGACAATAACAGCTACCAAACAGTCGTCATAATTCGTCACACAATGAGAAAAGGACAAATCAACAAGTAACAATGACTAATTAATATTAAAATCTGTAACATAATGTAATGTTTGGAGTTTAGTCTGATTGGTTCAGGATGACCTGCCATTATCCAATCACACGTCTGCTTACCTGCATCTTTTCTCTTTTTTCTAACCTGAGCACCTGATGGCTTTGAACTTTTGTTGTCCATCTTCCATTGGTTTGAATTTTGCGCTCCAGTACAAACACAAATCCCCCAACCCGAGGATCAGCACAATTAACCTAACAGACCTACACCTTAGTTCACAGATTCACTTTGTCTAAGGTTGATTTCTGGGATTTCACACAACCCAGGATTCAGATCGTGAATCCATGATGGGCTTGGATTTACATCATTATAAATGAAATGTGCTCTACTTGGAAGCAGCCGGCCCCGCCCCTTTTGACGGCTTGTGTGAGACTTTAAATCATCAAACTGTAAATTATAAATTTAAATTGTTATTGATCCTTTACCCCGAGTCCTAAAGTGTAGATTTATTTTCTTACTCTTCTTATATTTATTGTTTGTTTACTTGCACCGCTGTAACTGCAGCCTCGTCGTCTCGTCTCTCTATATGCTCTATATGAAAAGTAGAATATATATATATATATATATATATATATATATATATATTCTACTTTTCTAAATGATTGACTATTTCAATGGAGAACCTAAATGACACGGACCCGTGTTTGTTATTACATATCTCTATTTTGAATGTGACAAGTCTATCATTGCCTGTTATTCATAGGTATTAACAGAGTTTTTGGCCTTTTTTCCCTCTATAAAAGTTAATTGACTCTTTACAGTGGCCTGCTATGGTTAATAATAACATGTTCAGTCATGAGTGAAATCAAAGCTTTTCTTCACTTTAGCATTTAACATTCCCAACAATATAATGTGATACCTTAATTAAAACACAATTTTCTTAATGCAAACATCAGTGACTCAACATTAGCAACCAAAGGGTTCAGACTGCAGCTCACACTCATGTGAAGCTACAGCCTCCCCCTTTAGTCTCTGTCATCCTTCTGCTCCTGCAAAAACAAAGCAAGACAAAACCTCCACCCTTCTTCTACAGGCTGGGTGAATTGTTGTGGACATTCACTAATCCTAAAGTCGGCACCGTTTTTGTCTCAGTATCAAGTCAGTTGAACTTTTAGTCGTCAGTCCGTCACAGTCCAGTCACATGCATACATCCACACACATTCATACCAGATATTGCTGATAATGGAGTCTCACGCGCAGCCTATTCGAGCCTCCATCACCAGCAAGATGACGTCATCATTTTAAAGGAAAACAGCTCCTTGTTTTTGGACTGGATTGACTCGCTGCAATCCTTTTAGGCTCAGGACTTCTCATGTGATCAATGTCACATATAAGTGAATTTCTCCCAAGCCCATTATAATCATGGAGAAAAACACTTTGCCACTGTTTCCAGTAAGAATATTTTATAGCGCTTTAAAGTTCAACCTCTCAGGTCTGGATTAAAGAGCTGATTTGTTAAATCAGGAACTCACAAAATACCAAAATATCACCACCGGTGGATCACACCTCTCAGATGTTCTTATCTCAGTGCACTGTAACAAAAGCACAAACAAACGCAACCAATAAAATACTAATAAAGTAACAAATACTGGGGCCCATTGCAAACATGTCCAAGCATAAAACCATCTTTCTCTCTCTTAGAGAAAGAAAACAATCCAAACCTCACTGATAAAATCAACCTAGTGTCAAGCAAAACCCAAAAATCAACCAAAACTTCACCAGAAAGTTTTCCTCCCTCCCGGGACAATATTGTGCAGGAATACAGGCACCGTAACTCCTTTTGCACTGACAAAAACATGTTGGATTTACTTGATTCAATAGTGGACACTGGTTGCACACAAAGGTTTTGCTTTGGCAGAAACTTAAACAACTGAGTTAAATCAACACAACCTTTTCATATTCAGTAAACCTGCATGTTGTGTTCATAAAACACGATTGAAACATGTTCAGATGGAGTAAGTTGAGCTCCTGGAACATTTTAATCCTTCAATTGAAATTGAATGGGTCTACAACAACTACCATCCTCCTATCTCTATCCTGGTTGCAGCAGGGCTGGGAAATAACCCTGAAGTGATAGGTTACCAGGCAGGGTACACCCTGGACAGCTCACCAGTCTATCAGATAGAAACACACAGCCGTTTACATTCATGGATAATTTAGCCCAGGACCTTCTTACTGTGGAGCAACAGCACTAACCAGCATGCCAACAATGGAGGAAATACAGGAAAGCTATGATTTCCTGTATTTGAGGCAGAATTATTTTGTTCTTGCCCTTGACAGGTTAATCCACAATAAATAGCAACAGCATGCATGTGGTGTGTGTGTCGTTGTCTGCCTCTTATAACTCCAGTGATTTTCCTGTAGTTTGAAATCTTATGCGGTGTTGACACAATAATTTGTTGTAAACCAGGAAATTCCCAACTGTGGTAGAAAGCACAGCTTAGCCTTAGCAAATGTTCAAAGAAAAGTCGTCACTTCCTGATTTCTGCTTCACTGATAAATATTGTCACACTGGGGTTTTTGCAAATGATATCAGTGAGCACTGTGTGGCAGCTGGAGTCAGACAACTGAAGCTCCCACAATCAAGACCACAAACAGCTTTCAAAGGAGATTTGAAGCTTTTCTGGCAGCAAGCTTCATGATTTATGGGACTGGAACTGGAACAGAAACTACCTGATCACCAATGGTGAGCTGGCATGGAATTATTTTTATGACATTTTATCAAAGTTATAAATAAGCGTGCCCATTAACACATAGTGAGTGAGCATGTTTTCTTCCCACGCAGTGAACAGCGGATGCTAATGTTTTTGTCACTTTTTACAGAGTCAAACTCAAAGTAAGGTCAGTGCTTCCACGCTTTAAACGCTGCACGCTCACACTCTCTCCACACTCGATAGATTATCCATTGTTCATCTGCACACAGCTGCGGTTTTAGTAACGCAGTAACGCAGCGTGCTTACGGGAAAGTAACAGTAATCTAATTACCTTTTTTGCAATAGTAATCCCTCACTTTACTCGTTTCTTGAAAAAAGTAATCGGATTACTGCCCATCTCTGGTTGGAGCTGTGCACTTGTGGGTTCCACCTTGTGTACACGTTTATCTTTGCTGTGTGTACTTGTACCTCTGAGTGGAAGCTGAACTCTTGAGTTCGAGTATCGAAGCATCAGCTGTGACGTTAAAGTCCAAACAGCTCGTTCATTTGACGTGCAAATGAACGAAGGTAACGCCGTTTTCATGTGGATGTGTCACTGAGACACTTTCCACATCCACAGCTCACAAAATGGGAAAACTATAGAAGTATAACAATGAAGAAGTTACTATGTTACGGGTCCCAAGGATGAAGACCTCGATGACAAATATGTTACCTGTAAAAGCAGGTGAAGAGCAGAGTAAGGAAGACACGATGCGTCTCTGCTTTCCTCCAGAACGTGTCTGAGTCTGATTTATTTCACACAAATAAATGCTATAAAACACTAAACATGAGCTTTCAATATACTGTTCAGCTGGTTCCTCATTCACATCAATTACATTTACTTATTTCACAACATCAGTGAAATATACTCTTTTTAACTGGTTCAGTTTCTCAAGTTCACACTTCTTTCCATAACAGCTACATCCTTTTATCATATCAATAAACACATCACATTGTCTTCTGCAGTGTCTTACTGGCTAAACAGTTCTATTCAATAACAGCATTGGTAAATACATTACATTTGTTCCCTCCAGTAATTTACTGGCAAAATCACTATTTAGTGCATCATGAAACACAGCTTGTTTAATCAACCCATGAATGCCTCTGTTAGCTACACAGAGTTGCTCAGAGTGCTTGTGTTACACTAGCTAATCTACTCAGTCACTTTAACAGAACTATTAACATTCACATCTCACAGAACTGATTTGATTGGAGCATTACAACACGTTTGCACAGAGCATAGGAGCGCACTGACTCTGCTTCACGAGCGCTCCACCTAACGAGCGGGCTCGCGGTGCGGTCGCGCGGGACACTCCTCTGGTTTTCTCCCGTGTTTACATATAAATAACTTTGGCGGACCGCCTTAACTCTCCCATTCACATTAACGTGGGTAACCATGGTGACAATAAACAACATTTTCGGTGCGAGCACCGTGTACCGACCTGTAAAAGCAGGTGAAGAGCAGAGTAAGGAAGACACGATGCGTCTCTGCTTTCCTCCAGAACGTGTCTGAGGAAGCAGCGGAAGGTGGGCTCCACTTACTGCACCCCGAAACCCCGGAGCAAGCACCAAAGTTCCGCCCTCACTGCTTTCTAACATAAAATGAATCCCTGTTACATGGATTTTCTATCCTCTTAAAGAAACTGAAAATAAATACATATAGCAATGAAAAATGTCCCGTTACATGAGTGTTTTACACAAAATAATATTCATGTGGTCATTCCCTCACAGGGGTGCCACAACTACACTGCTGTTTTGACAGAGACACAGTGTGTTTATCTAACTTGGCTGAAGCCAAAGTTCTCCAGACAAATTCAGTCTGTTTCTGCCAAGTGTGAACTCACTGGATGAGCGCCAGATACACAGAATCAAAAAGGGATAAATTAGTTTTCTTATGTCATGTTCCCGTCACAAACTGGCTCAAGGAGAGGGGAAGCAGGAGTCCACAGATGAAATGTTCCTATAAATAAAGTGGAATTTATTCAAACTTTACCAAAACTTCAACACATCAAATACAAGCAGTTCAGCAGGGAGTGGATGTGTGTTGCATGTGCCAGGTGGATGCAGAGAGAGGCCAGGGCCACGTTCAAACCTGAACACGCTGCACAGTGTTTTGTTCCATTTGTTAGGGATGAATGAAATGCTTCCTTGAAAGGATGTGTGCAGTCACCAGTGGGCGTGGAAGCATGTGCGCCCTCATTTGGTGGGTGTGCAAGAAAAGTCATCCTGTCACACAGCAATGCCTACATAAATCACACCACTCTGCTTAAAATAATAATGTTTAGTGAAGCAGGTGAAGCAAAGGGCTGCTTTTAATAGGCTGGGAGACCCAGGTGTGCTGCTTTAGCTGCTGAGCCTCTTATGACAGAACAGCGGAGAGTGGTAAGAAGGGAGGAGGGGGTCTGGCTGTGTTTGTGAACGATAGATGGTGTAACTCTGGGCATTTCTCTATCAAAGAGACGCTATGCTGTAAGGACATTGAGCTGCTAGCGGTTAGCATGAGACCGTACTATCTACCACGAGAGTTTACACACGTGATTATGATAGCTGTGTATGTCCCGCCCTCTGCTAACGCTGCAGCAGCCTGTGAGGTCCTGCACACTGTAACCAGCAGACTCCAAACACAGCACCCTCAGGCCCTTTTCCTGATCTCTGGGGACTAGTGGGCCTAGTGCAGGGGTCAGCAACCTTTAACACCCAAAGAGCCTTTTGGACCCGGTTCCCACGCAAAGGGTCAGGGTTCGGGAAAACACTGGGAGCCGCAAATACTTTGTGACATCTAAAATGAAGATAACACTGTGTATATTGTTTTTACCTTTATGCTTTGTGTGAACAACTACAGTGTGTTGCTTATGAAATCCATGAAGTGCTACAGAGAAAATTACATTTGATTTATGTAATGAACACATTTTGAGCTCTTAAAGAAATATAACAAAGGAAAGCTGAACTACAATGATCCATGTAGCAAACACAAACTGTTATATCGCCTTTGGGCTTTTGGAGCCTTGACCTGACTTTTAAAAAAAGCGCGTTCATGCAAACATCGTCGGGTCTGCCGTGATATGTTTACAACGGGACTTCTGCTCCTGAACCTCTGCGCACAGCGTCTGCAGGTAAGGTAACTTTATTTATACCCAAAGGCAAGGTAAATTTGCTTTACAGAAAAATGACAGCATTTGACATCCCTTTAAAAACACACATACCTAGTAAATATATAAAGCTCACTGTGACACATACTTTAATATTTCGAATCAAAAACAGTTCTTATTTAATTCAGTGACAGCAATGGGGACAAAGCTGTTTTTATAACGCTTTGTCCTGCATCTCGGAAATAGAAACCTCCGTCCTGAGGGAAGAAGCTGAAATTCACCCCTTAGAGGATGGGAACCATTTTTAAGGATCGATAAAGCCATCCTCTGTACCTGCTCAGAGTACAGGGAGGCTAAACAAGACTGTGGCTCACCTATCAGACGACTGGACCATCTCACTATCTGATTCAGAGAGTTTTTCTCTGTGACAGAGGTCTGACCGAACCATGCCACCAAACAAAAGGATAAAACAGACTCAATAAAAGAACGATAAAACAAAGTTAAAATTTTTTGGTCAATGTGGAAATGAACAAGTTTCCTAAGGCAATAAAGGTGCTGGTGACCCTTTTTACAAACTGATTTGCAATTTTGATCAAAGTTCAGTTTTTCATTGATTATGGTCCCAAGACCATATGATTGTATGTATGTATGTATGTATGTATGATATGATTGTACTTGCTCTATTTTCTGACCTTTAATTAAAGTGACTCCGTGCCCATTTTGTTGTTTCCTAAAATCAACAACCATGTCTTTTGTTTTAGATATGTTCAGCTGGAGATAAGACTCCTCCCACCACTGAACAAAGTCATCAATGACTGGGCCGTGGTTAGTTTCACCCTCTTTCAGTAAGCTGACAATAACAGAGTCATCTGCATATTTAATAATGACCCTGTTTTCATGTCTGCCCTGACACATGTTTGTATAGAGAGTGAATAATAAGGGCGATAGGACGCAGCCTTGAGGAGAACCTGTGGAGGAGAACACTGGGTCAGACAGAACCCCATTTATTCTCACTCTTTGTGACCTGTCAGTTAGAAAATCTAAAATCCAGCCCACCAGGTTTTTCCTGATTTCAAACTGTTCTAAAAGTCTTTTAATTAAAATATGGGGCTGTGTTGTTTTAAAAGCCGAAGAAAAATCAATGAAAAGAAGTCTTGCAAAAGTCCCTTTACTCTCTACATGTTTAAGAATCAGATTTATTAAAGTCAAAAGTGCGTCCTCCACTCCTCTGTTGGGCCTGTATGCAAACTGCATTGGATCCAGCTGACCTTCAGTCTCTTCATAATCACATTTCTGAGGATTTTTTCAAAGACTTTCATGACAACTGAAGTGAGGGCAACAGGCCTGAAGTCGTTTAGATTTAGGGACAGGAACCACGACTGCTTCTTTGCAAAGAGAGGGCACATGTTGTGTTTGCAAGGATTTGTTAAAAATAACCTGAAATATAGGACTGAGTTCATCAGCACAAGATTTAATTAGGCGGCCACTAATATTATCAGGACCTGGCTCTTGTTCACATTGACTGTATGAAAGGCCTTTTTAACATCGCTGAGTTCAATGATAAAGTGCTGAGTATCTCTCAGTTTCTGTTTCACTTCCCAAATATCCTCGCTGAAATCAGAAGAACTAAAACGAGCATAAAACATGTTTAAAGCATTTGAAAATCTCTGTCTGAATTAAAACATCTAAAATGACCTGACTGCTGCTCTGGGGATTTTGAAACCCTGCTATGGTTTTCATACAAGTCCAGGCAGACCCAAAAGTTTTTGCAGCAAATTTGCTTTCAAGAAGGTTTTTGTCTGTTTTGCTTTCAAGATCTCAATTTTCATTTCCTTGGTAGCTGTCTGAAAATCGGTTACAGCCCCTCTTTAAAGGCCTGTCTCTTTTTCCTTAAACAGGATTTGACACTTTTAGTGACCCATGGCTTATTGTTAGCGTACATTTTAACGCGCTTACGGGGTATAATCATCTCTTTACAAAATACTGCACAGGAGCTAGTAACATCCACCAAAGCGTCGAGATCATCTCCACAAGACTGAAGACGGGGCTGTACGAAGTCACTTTATCTCTACAGGACTGTAAGCTGTCGTCTGTGAGGCGTGAGCGTGTTTGTTTGAACACAGTTCACGGTGGAGAACAGCTGCTGACATAATGTGGATCCCAAGATCCATAACTGGCCTACCTGGGGCTGAAAGTCTCCATAAATGCAGGCGTTTCGGCGGCTACACCGGCTTCCACCAGTGTGACGCTTATTTTGAGAAAATAATAGAATATAAATGTATTTTTATATTTCAATATCACAATAATCTTCCAATGTAGAACTACAAGTTAAAAAAGAACTAACATAAATCAAATCCACTTCAGCTAAATACTTCTCATTTATTTCCATCTTACATGCTGTGACTGCAGCCATTCCCACATCTCTGTGAATGGGACTCATGGACATGGATCAGTGGTTGTTGATCAATGGTCCTGAGAATCTGCATAATTAAGATGAAGGAACGGAGCTCCCAGCCCATCGTTCCTGCAGCTGCTTTCAGTCTTTATGCAAATGTCCTGTTTGTAAGACTGAAACCTGCAGCTGAGACTGAAGACGTCACCTGATGATGACGACACGTTTCTCCCACAAAACGCTGCGTCCAGATGAACAGAAGCAACAGACTCACTTTCCTGGATGATTGAGATGCATCAAGACTTCATTGTGTGTTACTTCTCATTCAGCACAGACACATTATTCCTGTTAGGTCATGTCAGCTGTCACTCAGTACAAGCACAACTGTGAACAACACAAACTTCTCTTCAATGTGTCACAGAAACACTAAGTGTGAGAGCCTGTATGACACACAGGACAGACTGTAAGCTCTGCTGGCTGCACAGCACTTTGTAGCAGTTTTCCAACATGTCCTCCACCCGTGATGTCAGTGGTGGGACCCTAGTCACAGCACTCAGCACCACCTCCTTTAAATGTATTTTATAGCAGTTACTCCCGTTACTCGGTGCAACGCTTCTTAAATGTGTTTTTGCAGGATAAAACACAGCAGGTGGTGTAGAGAGGACGTCAGCTGACGGAGCAGAGGGAGGCAGACTGTGGATAAATGACAGAGTGAGAGGAGAGCAACCATGACAGAAGCACAGGTGTGGCAGATAGAAGTGGCTTTATAGACACTTATTGTCAGTCCTCGTGCATGCTGTGGAAATAAGTGTCTGTGTCATGAGGTGACATGTGAGCTTATCTTTGGTCAATAAAGCTGAACGACCAGTTTTCACTTTGCTTGTTACGCTTGTTTAGTGACGTCTGGGTTTCTGTGGAGCCCGAATTTTGATGAGTTCTGGTGAAATCATCTGAGATCATCTGAGCATCGGTGAAGAGTCAGCAGAGAAAGTGTGGGACAGAAGTTTGCTTTGGACACATGGACTGAAATCAAAAAGTAACAAACAGGATTTCCAATGGACAGTATGGAGAAGTGAAAGTACACAAAGGCTGTGCTGGAGTGCTGACAGAGCAGCATGTTCCCCCTCATTCACCTCCACCACCACAGCCAAGGCATGCTGGGAAACTGAGGACACACAGACGGAGAAATGAAGTGTCTGCTGTGTGTTCATCTCAGAGTCCTCACAGGTGACACATTAGCTCCAGAACACCAAGCCAGGTGTTTGAAGCCTGACAGGGATTCTTCCCATCCAGAGGGAGGATTTAGCTGCACAACAATGAACATTAGTGTGTAGTTTAGAAACACAGACTGTGCCTGCACTGCATCTAGTGAAGAAAACTGTTACTGCGAGAGAACGAGGCTCCTTTAAAGCAGCTGATATTAAGGTTGAAAAATCAACAATAAGCTGATGTAATCAACGTTTCACAAAATGGTCAGCAGCTAAAATCTGGAGCCGTTCTTTGGTGGTAATTAACAGTTTGTTCTTGTTAGCTAATTATGTAATTAAAGGTAGCAGCAGAAGCCTTGTGTTGAAAGCCCATTCACTCACACATTCACACAGTATGTGTGTGTCTGTGTTACACTGTGGACATCCCTTCTGTTGGAGCGCCATCTTGTGGCAGGTTTAAGAAATGTTATTCTTGTAAATCCAAACTGATGCACCTCCATAGCAGACTGTGGAGGCTTTCAGTGACATGAAGACTTGATTTATACTGTCATATTCTCCTGTTACACAAAGCACAGCACGCTGAACATGGATGAACTGAAACTCCCAGCATCTGACTGAGGAAAAGCACAAATCATTCTCACACTGACTCCTGCTTGATTTTAGATTTGCTTTCAAATCATCACACTTTCATATGAAGCACTAAATGGGCTCCAGACTGTTTATCTCAGCTTCCTGTCAAACACACTGCTGCTCACACCGAGGCTCAGTTTACTCCTCCAGCCTGGCTTAACCTGCTGTCTGTTAAAAACAGTCCCACACTCCTCTGTTTAATCCTTCTGATCAGACTCTTTGATTTTGTATTGTTTTTACCTGAAGTTGTGTGTTTGACATGGTTCTGTCTGTGAAATAAAGCTCACACACACACTGCTACAGTCCTTCATACACTTAGAAACGAAGCTGCTCCTTTCCTCAGTGCTGACACATAAAGAAGAGTTGGTTTTATATCCAACACGTCTCTGTTCCAGAAAACAGCTTCAGCAGCCTCTGAGTCTGAACTTGGAGTTGGTTATAAGCCACAGGCCTGTGTGCACAGCAATGAGGAAATATAATGCAGTAAGTGAAACATGGATGTGTGGAACAGATTATCCCAAAGGTTGATTCTGTTCATCTGGACGTTCTCAGTGAAACATTTGGTCTCTCGGTCAGGTGACTCCTTTAGTCTCAGCTGACTGCAGGTTTCCAAACCTTTGTCACTGGATCACTCACTTCATCTCCAACGTGTCCCTGACACAGACAGCTGGAGCCGTTACAGCAAAATCATTGATCATCGTTTTTAGAACATTAGCTGGTGTTGGTGGGCAGGCTAGCAGTGCTAATTGTTAGCACTAGTTCTGCTGCTCTCCCTTTGTCTCTGTTATTGTTGGTCTTTAGTGAACAATAGAAAGTGTCTTCATGAGACTGTTGCCTAATGTTCAAATGTAGATAACACCACCTGCACCAACCTGTTACACAGCACAACCCTCTGGTGTAGCTTTGGCTGGAGCACATATTGGCAGCTCCAGTGACATCACCACTCCATGGTGACATCATCTCTACAGACTGTGGCTGTTACATATCCTCACCTGGTAATAATAAGACTGTCCTCAGCTGCACACAGCTCCAAGATGAACAAACTGAAGTAAATACAAATTAGAGTTACGATAGATTGAAATCTTGTAATCAGAGCTAATTCTTAGTGAAACTCTCACAACATCATATCCTGATCCTGGGTTAGTGTCTCGGTCTCAGATCACAACATCAGCACAGGCTTGGCTTGGGTGAGGTATTGAGTGGTTCTTGTCCATGACAGCTGCAGGTACAGTGCCATCAGCCATGCTGCACCACATGTCTGCCCAGGAACATTAGTGTGGCTGAGTCTCATGTAAACATTGTGCTAAAGTGGTGGGAAAGTGGCTGCAAGCTGGCTGCACTGTGTCCAATACTCTCAGTATGATATCCACAAACCTCTGAGTGTCACAGAGTGGGCCTGTGCTCAGCTCACTGTGCCCCATTGAATTCTACTTGCATAGTTTTACAGGTAAAATTAAATATACAAGTTGCTCAATGATAAGTTATTGTAGTAACAACTAAGTCCATGGTCATTATTTGTTAATAGTAGCTTAAAGCTTCTGCACCAATCATGGAGCACCAGGTTTAGAGCATGTGGATCTACAAAAGTAAGTCCCAGTAAGATGGGCTGAGCCTTACATACTAGAAGAAACATGTCATTCCCAGCAGATGAAGCGCCCTTTAAAGCAGGATCTCACTTTAAACCTAAAGAACTTGCTATGAGCATGCAGTGCATTCATGGTTATTATTCATACGATTGTGGGGAGCTAATAAAGTGCAACTATCACATTACATTTTATTATTAAATTGTTGTTAACAATCCCTTCACTTCTGCTTATCTAATTCATGGTTGCAGGATGGCTGACAGCTTCCATTAGGCAGGAGGTAATGTCCATTCTGGCCACAGTGCAACCCACAATGTGTAACTGACACTATTATATTGCATTATGTCACATTGTTACATCTTTTTTAATAAATGATGACAGTCAGCTGAATTTGCTGCCCACTTGGTGGAGGACATCAGGATCAGCAGCTGCTGCTCCATCACAAACACCACAGAAGAAGAACAACACTGGATCAGATTATCTGGACGTGTTTGACAGGGACAGTGTTCATGTTCATGGACATCAGGACAAAAACAGACGATGGAAACCTGCCAGATTTGAGCTAAACTGCTCGTTTCCATGTGTAGTCCCTGGGAGGTCACATGACCAACAAAGACACACAAGCTGTGTCCCAAAATGTCGGCTGCATCCTCCGGAGGCCGCATTTGAAGGCCGATGACGTCACAGCCAGGCGACGAAGGCTGTCCCGATTCCTCGACTCCTTCAAATGCGTCCTTCATGTCCCCGAGTTTGAAGGATGGGTCGGGTGTGTCCTTCGTGGCCCACCATATCCCAGAATTCATAGCGCGGCCCAGCCAAATTTCAGCTGCCAACAATGGCGGCCGCTACTAAGTTTTAAAATTTAACGAGGGAGCACTACTTACTTACAATGAATTCCTTACACTATATAATTTTCCCGTCAGTGTTGGGGAATTCTCAATGGTGCTTGGTGCCATACCCTCAGGGACTTTAATGTTATATAAAAACACTGAGAGCTCAATATCTGCCTCAGTCACTCTCCCTGATCCAGCTGAGTCAGCAGTGGGAAAAATCTGCTTTTCACAGGAACTTGGTAACAGCAATAAGAGAATACGTAGTTTATTCCAAGAAGATATCATGTCTCTCCCATATATAGAATATCTTACTGGAACCGACATGTTCCAGATATCACCTGGAAGACAGTCTGGATGATCCCATAAATATCTAATTGTGAACAAGGTGAAGGAAATCTCATGTAAAATTCTTCATAAATGTGACCCAGCCAGTCACTATATGGTAACATTTAAAAGAGACATAAATACTAATTGAACTTTCTGTGGGGATCATCCAGAAACTGTGGCACATCTCTTTTGGTTCCTCTACACAGAGATTCTGGAAGAATTTAGCAGTTTTGTTATTGTCCATATTTTAAGGTAGTTTTCTTTACGATGGAAAATGTTTTATTCTTTTTCTTTAAGTTCCCCAGGAAGAATGATAAATGTTTTTTTATTAAAAATTTGTTAATACTTTTAGCTATTTTATATCTATAAATGTAAGTTTATTAATAAAACACCATATTTCTGCCTTTTTATAAGGATATGAATTGTACATACAATCAATTTCAGACTCAACCAACAAAAAGCCTCTCAGAACAATATTTATATGTTGATTTTTTTCGCCTACTCATATCATAATTTTTTTACTCCTGGTTCTGTATGTTCATGTTCTGTTCTTTTGTAAACTTCATCTGTTTGTATGTTGTATACTCATTGTGTTTCAATAAAGTTCGATTTAAAAAAAGGTACGTTCTAAACGAAGCTTCAGACGTCACTGATCACGTGACTCTGGCCAAACGAATCAAGCCTCGACACGGTGCTTCTGAAGCAGCGCGTTGATCTTTCTGACACACGCACCGGAGCGTCAGCTTCAAGCGGACCATCACTACGTCTCACATCTAAAGGTGTCAAGGTAACTTTGAACTGAGTTCAGTCAATCTGGAGTTTTTCCAAGTTTTCTGTTGCTCTCTGTGAGAGAAGAGCGTTAAAGGCGGGGCTCTCCAGAGTCCAGCAAAACAGGAAACCACAGCTGGGTGTGTGTAAGTGTGCAAACCAATAGAATGCATCGTGGTGGGGGGGGGGGGGGGGGCATCACGGGCATTGGCAAGAAAAAAATAAAAGAATCGGTCGTACCCATGCTTCCCCGACGTCATGCCAGCGCATATTGGGAAATTCGTAGGCACCGATCGGTTTTCTATCAGCCATTTGCTGGGAGTAAGGGCGCCCTCCGTTTGCGAGGTGCGCCTGCTGCTGGCGGCACAGGGAGGAGAGGGCGGGGCGGCGGGGAGTCTCTGGCTGGCTGGAGCGGCATCTAATAACCAACTCGCAAAACAAAATAAAAACAACACAACAAACAGATATTATGATACAGACTTATAATCTGCACCGATGTTTTTTCTAAATTCTATAAAGTGAGCGCGAGAGCCCTCGGTGCGCCTGCGCGCTGCTGAAGTCAAAGTAAACTTTATTGTCATCTCCGCTACAGACAGTCCAGCATATAGAGAGACGAGACGACGAGGCTGCAGTTACAGCGGTGCAAGTAAACAAACAATAAATATAAGAAGAGTAAGAAAATAAATCTACACTTTAGGACTCGGGGTAAACGATCAATAACAATTTAATTTATAATTTACAGTTTGATGATTTAAAGTCTCACACAACCCGTCAAAAGGGGCGGGGCCGGCTGCTTCCAAGTAGAGCACATTTCATTTATAATGATGTAAATCCAAGCCCATCATGGATTCACGATCTGAATCCTGGGTTGTGTGAAATCCCAGAAATCAACCTTAGACAAAGTGAATCTGTGAACTAAGGTGTAGGTCTGTTAGGTTAATTGTGCTGATCCTCGGGTTGGGGGATTTGTGTTTGTACTGGAGCGCAAAATTCAAACCAATGGAAGATGGACAACAAAAGTTCAAAGCCATCAGGTGCTCAGGTTAGAAAAAAGAGAAAAGATGCAGGTAAGCAGACGTGTGATTGGATAATGGCAGGTCATCCTGAACCAATCAGACTAAACTCCAAACAATACATTATGTTACAGATTTTAATATTAACTAGAAAGCGAAAATTTCTGAAGAAATTTTAAGTGTGCCTATGCCGCCGCTAATCAGTATAGTTTGCCATTCAAACGGCTACAGAGAGCAAAACTCAGCAGAGCAGCCATTCTCCACCATGAACTATGATAAAACCAAACACCGCTCGCGCCTCACAGATGACAGCTTACGGTTTTGTATAAAGATGAGGTGACTTCGTACAGCCCCGATTTGTAGACGCTGTGCGCAGAGGTTCATAAGCAGACCCGACAATGTTTGCATGAACACACTTTGAAGCATTACGTTATGGACCACTTTTCACACATAGTTGCTGTACCCACACAGCTGGCTGTAGCTTTTCATCTCACAGCCCGACACATACAAAAAAGCAAAAAGCAAAGAGAGAGCACAGACTTTACACCTGAGAGGCGTGATTGCAGATGCCCCTGAGGTGGGTCCACCTCCCCTGCAGCGGCACTGCAGACCACGCCCTGCCACACACATCAAACACGTAAAATAAATATTTATGCACTTTTGCATTCACTTTTTGTTACTTTTACACAGTGTTCTGAATGATTAACAATGGTCTACAGCAGGGGTGTCAAACTCAAATACACAGTGGGCCAAAATTCAAAACTGGAACAAAGTCGCGGGCTAACATTAATATTTATTGAAAAAAAAAATCTTCCCCCAGATATAAGAATGAATCTTTTCTTATGGACTCAAACATGTTTTGCTGGAAAACTGAATATGGAACAAGCAAAGCTTAATACTAAACAATATATATATTAGCTGTATAATACCAGTAGGCCAGCTCTAATAGTAATTTGGTATGGCTTCGCAGGCCAAATGTAATTAGGCTGCGGGCCAAATTTGGCCCACGGGCCAGAGTTTGACACCTATGGTCTACAGCCAATCTTGTGTATTATTTTACAAACTTTGGTTGTAAGATTCAGATAACTATTTAATAAAAGCTAAATATTTTATATGAGAGTAAGAAAGAAAAGTATATCTTTGTGTCCCCCTCTCCCTGTTAATGCCCTACCTGGCCCCAGGTAGTTCAATTCAACCAGGCGTTCAATTTGTGGCTCGGACCGTGCTATGATGTTTCTTCGGGCTACGAAGTGAGTATCCAACCTCCTTTTAACGGTCTCATAATCGCTTGCCTCTTCGGGAGTCAGGTGCAGGGATACCAATATTTCCTCTGCCTCCTCGCCCATAGTGTAGATAAGGGCGTTCACTTGATTTTCGTCCGCTTGCGGGGTGACTTGAAACTGACTCATGACGTCTCTTTTCGCGCAGCTCCTCTCTGGCCGACCTTTAACCTGGCACCGACGCCGAAACCTTACACTTATGCCCAACTAACGTTTCCAGTTGTCTTCTGACACCATGTTCCGTTATTTGAGGTTATGGATGTTATTTGACTGGAGGCATAACTGACAGACACACGAGACGTGCCATTACTCCAATGAGTGTCCTGTATTATTTTTCATCCCCCCCCCACAACAACAACCCAGCCGAAACGTTCCTACCGTTTAACATTTAGCTGATACTACAAGTAACAGCGCCCACAGCTGTATAGAAACTCCGTCATGCTAGCTAGCACGCAGTACGAGTTATCGTTAGCCACCACCCGTCGATCGGCGGCGAGCGATCGTGGTTGAAAGGAGAGACGCCTTACTGAAAAGGTGTTTTTTAGCGAAGGGTTGCTAGCCGGCGGCTAGCTAGCCGGCTAGCAGCAACATCGTGAGAAATCTCTTGCTAATATGGGATGTTTTGACAAAACGAGCAGATATTTAACGTTTACACACCTACATTCTCACCTGAAAATATCTTAAAAGTTTACTTTGTGACCTAGAAACACGAATAAGAGGAATATATTAAACCAAGTGGCAGCCGCCATTGTTTGACTCTGGAATATGGAGTTTGCAAAGTTTCAAAGTATCCAAATACGGGGACATACCACTAGAGTGAGCCAACACACCACAAATTAAGTGAGTGAGCAAACACACCACAAAGTAAGTAAAGTTTCACTTTCGTTCATTCCCATTCATTTGAATGGGCAAAAACTTGCATTAAAATATTCATATTTAAAAAACTATAGAAGTAATAAACACCAAAAGTCATAGCACACCATTCCTGATCCAGCCGCACAAAATGATATAACATATATGAAGCTTGTGTCAAAACTGTGGGATGAGTTATGCGCGGAAATTTCAGGCTGAAAAAGGAAAATAATAATAATAACTAGAAAGCGAAAATTTCTGAAGAAATTTTAAGTGTGCCTATGCTGCTGCCAATGAGTGTAGTTTGCTTTTAATGTGGTGCAATAAGTGCAGGTTGCCATTTATAACAATAGGGGGGAGCAATATGCAACATGAGCATAGTTTGCTATTTATACCACAAGAGGGAGGGAAATTGAATACAGCTGATTTTCAAGTTAAAGAAAAGTAAGCTGTATTGTGATCTCTGCTATATGCAGTGCAGCATACAGAGATGAGAGAAAGATGCTCCAGTTACACCATTACAAAAGAAGTTAATCGATATAAAATAAATTATGTTTAAGTCTGAGGTGTTCAAGAGAAGTTACAATTTAGATTTTACAGTTTTGAGTCGTTTAAAGTGAACAGTTTAACAGATTGTAAACCAAAGTAAGTTTTCTTGGTAGAAAAAAAAAAGCCCATTAAGCGGTATTCAATTTGTATTTCAAAGGTATTTTAATGTGAAAAGGGAAAATTATGCAAATTATGAAATTTCCCCTTGTGGGACTAATAAAGGTATCTTATTGTATTCAAACTATATTTTGTACAAATACCATTTACAATAATGTATTCCATTTAAACATGATATTTAGATTGTGGTAAACAGCAAAGCAATATAAAATAAGGAAAAAGGAAACCATTCAAGTAACTTTATATTATGAACCGAAGAGTAAGGAAAAGTATAAATGAAAAGCATACAAGCATTAATGTATATAGATAAACCCAACAATCATATGACCCCCTATGAGCAAGCACTTTGGCGACAGTGGGAAGGAAAAACTCCCTTTTGACAGGAAGAAACCTCCGGCAGAACCAGGCTCAGGGAGGGGCAGCCATCTGCCGCGACCGGTTGGGGTGAGATGCAAACAAATCAAAAACTGTCCACAGAGCTACAGGGGGCACACTGGGATCGCAACAGCAGCCATAGAGGGAGACAGATTAGGATGTTCTTTCCAGTACTGAAGTAGGTCGCTTTTCTTATGTGTGCGTTTTTCTCTGAGAGGTAGGTCTCCACTTTAGTTTCTTCTCATGAGGCATTCACGGATACTTCTGGATAAGGGTCATTTGGAAGCAAGAGGTTGGCTGACTTTGCAAAAACAGCTAGAAAACAGATAAAAGCAAAACACAATTTAAAACAAAACAAGAGACATCACAAAGCGCAGGTTTCAGTTAGCGAACTGGCAAGTCATGATGATCTAATAAATATTTGCAAAAATAAATGTAACTTTAGAACTAAATTACCCAAAACTAAATTAAAAAGGAAGTAAAAGAGAGAAATTTGTTTAATACTGGTGTCTTTTGATTAAGTAAGTTGCCATGTGAGGTAAAACCACACGTGGCTGTAATTTGGTGGCCTGTATATAGTTCCAATCAAAGCGTATAGTTGGCTTAAATGGGTTTAATACTGGTGTCTTTTGATCACTTGACTGTATATAAACCTGTTGAACAAAAGGTGCATTTTAATTTCACTATACCTGCCCATCCTTGTAGCTGGTTTCTAGAAGAGTGGCACAGTTTCAACATCAGTGTAGAGCTTCTCCACTGCCTTCACTGGACAGAACACATCTGAGGAGTTATGAATGAATGGATGACTTAATGAATGGATGAGATTATAGTTTGTTTCAAACACTATCAATACCAAATGTTACAATATAAAGAAAGAAACAAAAAAAAATACAAATGACCTGTTATGGCAGGGATCCCATCAGGTGCAGTTGCAGTCTTTCTGTTCACGTTTCTGGTCAGCTCTTCAATGGATGACAGCACATCAGCAGTCTTATCTATGAGCTCCCACTGGTGAGCTGTCAGTGTTGCTGGTAGAGCGTGCTCAGTCGCAAAGACATGAAGATCACGTTTTTGTTGCAGTAGGCTTCGCACCACGTAGAGGCTGGTGTTCTGTTGTGTCTGCGTATAAGAGAACATGATTGACTTTATTTTTCAACAAATTCGGTTCAGAGTGTATAGGAATTAATAAAATAGAAGTACATTAAAGAACAAAGGGGATACAACAAAATTCTTGCTTTCATAATGCTAACATGTAACCATATGTCTTTAACATTTAATGGTAATGTAACTGTCCACTATAAATCCTTAATGGAGGAAGACGTTTTTTTAAATTTACCTTGCTGCCTGGAGGACATAAGGAGGTGGGTCTATTCTCCGTTACCAAGGACAACCTGGCTGGTGCTGTCTGCCAACCCAGGAAAAACAGTATATAATGTTAAGACATTAAGTGACCTGACACATTAATTTCACTCTAAAATGCAATGCATGGCATGAACTGGTATGCCAGTTGGGTAACAGATCGTTTTTCTAGTGGACGTGTGTCTGAAATCTGATGAGAGGTTATGTACAGTTAGTCAAAATTATAAAACCTACTAACAGATTTGAAACAGAATGGAATATTTGATACTGAACAGTAGTGGTTACTAAACTTACAGAGCAATAAAAAAGAAAATCCCTGCTGTTTGCATAATGCTGAGATGTAACCATGAATATGTCTATAACATGTAATTGTCTGTTGTAAATTCTTAATAGAGGAATATTTTTTGATATTTACCTTGATACCTGGGGAACATAAGGAGGTGGGTCTATCCTGTGTTTCCAAGGATAACCTTGCTGGTGCTATCTGCTAAAAGGGTATAGAAGGCATTAAGTGACCTGACACATTCATTTCATTTAAATGCTCTGCATACCATGCACTGTTATGCCAGTTGTGTGACATTATAACAAACAATCCTAAACTGTATGGGTAGGTGTTCTTAACTGTCTCAAACGTGTTTCGAAAACTGTTCAACTGTCTGTGATCACTACTATATCTTCTTTACCTGGTCAGATGGAAAACTACTGACTGCCTCATCTTGGTTGTGGCCAGTGAGCATTGGGACAGCAGGATCGACCAGGTCAAGTGGTTTCCAGCGCTTCTTTTGTGCCTGGGATCTTTTATTTTTTCTCGGCATCTGGTAGAATGTCAGCAGAAAAACAGAATATTAATTGTTGGCATTTCAAGCATGTGATCAGACCCAGCTTTCATTTTAAGTCAAGCATAATAACCAGGTAGCTGCATTGGTAGCCAAAAGACTTTACAATGCAGTAAATCGACAAACAGTAAATGAATCAAAAATTCTGATGTATACCAGCAATTTTTTATTTTAACCCTCTGATACACAAGATAACTACAAGAACCAAAAAATAATAATAAATCTCTCTTTTCTTTAAATAGACATATTGATAGTGTCACTGCCCGGTCTTAAGGCTTTGTTAAGTAAAGTTCCATAACAGTTTGTATATTGTAATTGGGAAAGTGATTACCTTGAAAGTTGGGAGGCAGATTTGTTGACCACGACAACTACTCCATTTTGGTGTACAGTAATTGGGAAAGTAATTACCTTGCAAAGCTGGGAGGCAGTGTTGTTGCTGGGGCGCTGGTAGAATGCCAGCAGCAAGCAAACCCAGATGTTCACAGCTCCTACTTAACACCTTAAACTTTCCAAACAAATCTTACAAGAACATTTGGCAAAGTGATTGGCTTGCACACCTAGGAGACAGTCTTGTTGCCCACAACAGTTTTGTTATAGAGTAATTGGAAAATTGGGTACCTTGCAAGGCTTACAGGCAGTCTCGTAGCTGGGAGGCGGTCTTGTTGCTGGGGCTCTGGCAAAATGCCAGCAGCAAGCAGACCCAGATGGTCACAGCTCCTACTTAACACCTTAAACTTTGCAAACAAATCTCACAAGAACAATTAGCAAACTGATTGGCTTGTAAAGCTGAAATGTAGCCTTGTACTGTCTGGTTTGAATGTCCCACTGAGAGACAAAGAGGAACTTTACTGTTTGGAAGGGAGTAAAAACACTGTACCATCTAATCTTAAGTTTTAATTACAAACAACGGCTCTGGAATAAAATGGCATCCAGTGCTAAACACACCTATTTTCTAGATATCAGCTGAACACACACATAGAAAATATAAGGGGGGCACTTACCTTGGCTGAAGCAAGAGTTGAGGTGTTAAAGGCTGCTGTAGTTAACGCCTTATAAAAACAGAAAAAGAGGTGTGAAACGCGGCTACAACGAAGCTATTGTTGCAGACGCGGGGACAGTCGCCTCTTAAGTTTTAATTACAAACGATACCTCTGGAATAAAGTGACATCCAAGTGCTAACCACACCATCATTTTGTAGATACCTCATTTGTAGATACCATCATTTTGTAGACCTCGGCTGAATACCCGCTAACTAGCTTTAGCATCGTGCCGAACATGACCACGACAAAGAATCACCCAGACACATTAAAAAATCACTTTCAAAGCTAAATTTCAAACCGGAGAGAGAGAGATACACTTACCTTGTCAAACCTTACACTGTTGTTCCGAATACTTCAGAAAATGACGTTCAAATGTCAATTTCAAAACGGAGGAGAGGTGGACAGATGCATGCGGGTCCAGCATACGCTACGGTGTCTTCTAAGGTCAATTTCAAACTGGAGGAGGGGCGGACTGACGCGCGCCGTTGATAGTGTCATCATTACGTTAATCCGAATAGGCCGCACCACTCCCGGCATACCACTAGAATAAAGGAATTATCGGCCCATATTAACGAAAAATAAGTCCAGTGTGAAACAGTCGCTTGGCGAGCGATCGGGTGGTTTAGCGAGTGTCAGCCTCTTAAGTTTAAGACAAGCCCGGCTGCTTTTTAAGCGACGCGGCGCTAGCTACCCAGCTAGCGTCAGTACACAGGAACTACTTCCGGTAGTTATACAAAATAAAAGCGTCCCCCATTATAATCCGCTATAATGCTCTTATTGTGAAGGGCAAGCGGGACGCCATACTTCCGCTGTGCGCGCCGTTGATATATACCTTGGCTTTACATTAATTGTGAGAAAACAAAACAAACAAATAACTCACCGTTGAGTCGATTGTGAGGTAGTGTAAAGACGAATGAATCGGCTGGGTTATTGCACGCTGTCAACTGGTCTGTAGTGTAGGATTTGTCGATATCTGACAAGTAGGCCAACCACAGGGACACAGCGGCCGCCTCGCATTACTCCCGACATACCACTAGAGTGAGCCAGCACACCACAAATGAAGTTTTCTTGTTCTCCATTCATTTCAATGGGAAAAAACTTGCATTAAAATATTCATATTTAAAAAACTATAGAAGTAATAAACACCAAAAGTCATAGCAACTCATTCCAGCTCCAGCCGCACACAATGATATATCATATGTGAACCTTGTCTCAAAACTGTGGGGCGAGTTAAGGTCCAAAATTTCAGGTGGAAAAAGAATAATAACTAGAAAAATTTGCATTTCCTGCGAAAATGCAGTGTGGATGCTTAAAGCTGAAGCTGTATGCAAAAAGTAGCTGAAAAAGCTGAAAAGTTGCAGAAATTGTAAAAACTTTGCAGAAGCAAAAGAACTTTGCTAAAATGGAATAACTTAGCAGAACTGCAATATCTTAGAGGAAACATAATACTTGGCAGAAATACAATAGCATAGCAGAATTTAGCAGAAATATTGTAACTTACCAGAAACATGATAACTTCTCAAAAATACAAGAATTTAGGAGAAATAGTATAAGATAACAGAAAGAATATATTTAGCCAAAAATACTTAAACATTACAGAAACACTATGATTTAGAAAAATAGTACAACAGAGCAGAAATATTGTGATTTACCAGAGACACTGTGATGAACTATGAATATTGTAATTTTAAATTAAGACTATGTTTTAGCACAAATATTATAATTTGGCAGAAATACTATAATTTAGCAGAAATACTATATTAAGCACAAATCCTATAAAAAGTAGAAATGGTATGATTAAGCATAAATACTACATTTAGTAGAAATACTTTGTTTTAGCACAAATCCCATAAAAAGCAGAAATACTGTACTATGATTTAGTAGAAAGACTATAATTAATCAGAAATACTAAATTTAGCAGAAATACTATATTAAGCACAAATCCTATGAAAAGCAGAAATAGTATGATTAAGCAGAAATACTACATTTAGCAGAAATAGTATATTAAGCACAAATCTTATAAAAAGCAGAAATACTATATTAAGCACAAATCCTATAAAAGCAGAAATAGTATATTAAGCACAAATCTTATAAAATAGCAGAAATAGCATGATTTAGCACAATAGTAATAAGTTAAACAGAAAAATTGGAAAAGCAAAATGGACAGCTGAAAAAATGCTGAACATGCTGAGGTTCCCTCAAATATACTTGTTAAATGACAAAAATCTGCAAAGAAATTTATGACAGCCACACAATTACAAATATGTACACATGAGGAAACACACATGCACAGAGAGACACACACACAAGATCCAATTCAGTCAACCAGTCTAAATATATTGAATTTGAATCTTACAATGAGATCATCCCATTAAAAGGCTTTCTCTCTCTCTCTCTCTCTCTCTGTCACACACACACACACACACACACACACACACACACACACACACACACACACACACACACACACACACACACACACACAAACACACAGAGGGAGAGAGCTGCTGAATTTGAATCCACCAATCAGAGTGGCTGTGTACTTTTTCCCGCCAAAACAGGTGCTTCTGTTTACACACGCAGCACAGAGAGACACAGGATTATTGCAGTCTATTTCTCATAGTGACGACTCCCCTCAAACAAATGACCATAATTTCCTAACTGTAGGGGCTAGAGCGGTCATTCTTACACCGTTTTGTTCAGAAGTGATTGGGGAATCTTCAAGTGTTGACAATTTATCATTAAAATATGAATTTTTAGAGATATATGACATGGATGACTTATTGACTTAGAAGCCACGAATTCCCCAATATGCAAATTTGAATGGCTGAGGCCACATATATGATTGGCTGGCTGGGAAGCCGTGCAGGCCCTGATTTGTGGATTTGAATTCCTCAGCCCTGATATGATTGGCTGGCTTAGAAGCCATGAAGGCCCCAATATGCAAATTTGAATGCCTCAGGACACATATATTATTGGCTGGGAAGCCGTGCAGGCCCTGATTTGAAAATTTGAATTTCTCAGTCCTCACAGAGGATTGGCTGCCTGGGGACCTGGCAGAAATATATAGAAATACTATGATTAAGCATAAATACTACATTTAGTAGAAATACTATGTTTTAGCACAAATACTATAAAAAGCAGAAATACTATAATTTAGCAGAAATACTATATTAAGCACAAATCCTATAAAAAGCAGAAATACTATATTAGGTACAAATCCTATAAAAAGCAGAAATACTATATTAGGCACAAATCCTATAAAAAGCAGAAATACTATATTAGGCACAAATCCTATAAAAAGAATAAATACTATAATTTAGCAGAAATACTATATTAGGCACAAATCTTATGAAAAGCAGAAATAGTATGATTTAGCAGAAATACTGTATTTAGCACAAGTACCGAAAAGTACCAGAAATACTATGATTTAGCAGAATAGTAATAACTTACAAAATTACAAATATGGAGGCATATTGAAACACAAATGCACAGAGGGACACACAAACACAGGCTCTAATCCAGTCAACCAGTCTAACTATATTCAATTTAAATCCTACAATGACATGCTGCCAAATAAGGGTAGGGTTCTCTCTCTCCCACTAAACACACACACACACACACACACACACACACACACACACACACACACACACACACACACACACACACACACAGGGAGAGAGAAGTAAGTTTCTAGGTCAGCCTGGGAGCTGCTGAATTTGAATCCACCAATCAGAGTGGCTGTGTACTTTTTCTCGCCAAAACAGGTGCTTCTGTTTACACACGCAGCACAGAGAGACACAGGATTATTGCAGTCTATTTCTCATAGTGACGACTCCCCTCAAACAAATGACCATAATTTCCTAACTGTAGGGGCTAGAGCGGTCATTCTTACACCGTTTTGTTCAGAAGAGATGGGGGAATCTTCCAGTGTTTACAATTTATCATTAAAATATGAATTTTTAGAGATATATGACATGGATGACTTATTGACTTAGAAGCCACGAATTCCCCAATATGCAAATTTGAATGGCTGAGGCCACATATATGATTGGCTGGCTGGGAAGCCGTGCAGGCCCTGATTTGTGGATTTGAATTCCTCAGCCCTGATATGATTGGCTGGCTTAGAAGCCATGAAGGCCCCAATATGCAAATTTGAATGCCTCAGGACACATATATGATTGGCTGGGAAGCCGTGCAGGCCCTGATTTGAAAATTTGAATTTCTCAGTCCTCACAGAGGATTGGCTGCCTGGGGACCTGGCAGAAATATATAGAAATACTATGATTAAGCATAAATACTACATTTAGTAGAAATACTATGTTTTAGCACAAATACTATAAAAAGCAGAAATACTATAATTTAGCAGAAATACTATATTAAGCACAAATCCTATAAAAAGCAGAAATACTATATTAGGTACAAATCCTATAAAAAGCAGAAATACTATATTAGGCACAAATCCTATAAAAAGCAGAAATACTATATTAGGCACAAATAGTATAAAAAGCAGAAATACTATAATTTAGCAGAAATACTATGTTAGGCACAAATCCTATAAAAAGAATAAATACTATAATTTAGCAGAAATACTATATTAGGCACAAATCTTATGAAAAGCAGAAATAGTATGATTTAGCAGAAATACTGTATTTAGCACAAGTACCGAAAAGTACCAGAAATACTATGATTTAGCAGAATAGTAATAACTTACAAAATTACAAATATGGAGGCATATTGAAACACAAATGCACAGAGGGACACACAAACACAGGCTCTAATCCAGTCAACCAGTCTAACTATATTCAATTTAAATCCTACAATGACATGCTGCCAAATAAGGGCAGGGTCCTCTCTCTCCCACTAAACACACACACACACACACACACACACACACACACACACACACACACACACACACACACACGCACACACACACAGAGGGAGAGAGCTGCTGAATTTAAATCCACCAATCAGAGTGGCTGTTTACGTTTTCCCGCCAAAACAGGTGCATCTTTTTACACACGCAGCACAGAGAGGCACAGGATTATTGCAGCCTATTTCTCATAGTGAGGACTCCCCTCAAACAAATGACCATAATTTCCTAACCGTAGGGGCTAGAGCGGTCATTCTTACACCGTTTTGTTCAGAAGAGATGGGGGAATCTTCCAGTGTTAACAATTTATCATTAAAATATGAATTATTAAAGATATTTGACTTCTAATGCACCATAACTGAGCAGAGCGAAGCAAAAACTGCCTTGACTTGCCCTCAAACAACGCTTTGTAACTTGAAATCTGTTTGGAGTATCGATATCATTCTTTCACCGTAAGAGACAGCAGGCTTTGGTGAACAGTCATGGAAATTTTCAGGTCTCTGTGGAAATCCAAAAAAAAGTTATGACGAGAGAAAAAAGTGGTTCATTTCCAGGGTTTGAAATCTGAAGAAATCTGAGCGAAGGACAAATTTCCTACCCTCAAACAAGTCCAACTCATTTCAGAACGGTAATAGGTGAGAAAGAAATTCTTGAATTGTGAGCGTCAGGGGTGTCTGAAGATATGCCGGGACAAGCCTCATGTCTTAACTTTGCTTCGTTAAGGAGATATGACGATTCGAATATGCCTCTCATTACAGAAATCCAGCGGTGATTTTGAACAAGCTCTCCATTCACTTTATATGGAGCGTTTTCTGACATTGTGTTGGTCTGAGGAGATTTGCGAAAATTCTATAAATCCCACAACAATGATAGTGACATTTCCTGAAAGCCAGCAAAAATACCTATGTTTTGATGTATAATTTGTGGAAGTTGAGTGAAAATTGAGCAAGTAGCAAACAGTTGTTCGGACATGAAGAGAAGACTGCAAAAGCTTCAGTGTCACACTGGAAGCCAAGAGCATAGCAACCATAACAACGCATGTATTTTGTGAAAAATCACAATTTTGCAACTCAAAACTTTAAGAGGCATAAAAGTAAAAAGGTAAAAGATTTGAAGAAGCTGATTTATACCTGAATAGCTCAATAATTTGAGAACATTTTAAAGTTTGAATGGTTGTTCTAGGTGAAAATATGAGGAAGTAGTTAAGTTTCAAAAACAAGCAAATTTTAGCAGAATTGCTGAAGTTTCCCATTCATTTCAATGGGACAAATTAAAGGAAAAAAGCTTAATATTTTAAAAAGTATAATAGTGAAAAATACCAAAAGATATAGCGTAAATTAGCAGAAATAGCAGAATAGTTTAAAATTTGAACGGTGAAAATCGGCTGAAAATTGTGGAAGTAGTTAAGTGCCAAAAAGTGTACGGAAGCAACTAGAATAATAACTAGAAAAATTTGCATTTCCTGCGAAAATGCTGTGTGGATGCCTTACGCTGAAGATGTATGGTGAAAAAAGCTGAAAAAGTTGAGAAAAAAAACAAAAACAAAACATTGCCCTGAGCAGGATTCGAACCTGGCCCTCCTGGTCTAAAGGTAGCTAATTAGCTCACTGAGCCAACCTCTTTCTCACAAAGAAGAGGTGGAGAGATTGACAATTGTGCTGAAATGAGCAGAAGCTGCTGAGAATTGTGCTGATAAGAGGTGGAAAATATGAAATTTTTACAGAAGAGGTGAATAAGCAGAATTTCTGCTGAAAAGAGTTCAATCAGCAGAATTTCTGCTGAAAAGAGTTGAATGAGCAGAATTCTGCTGAAAAGAGGTTTTTGCTGAAAACAGCTGAAAAAGCTGGTATTTTTGCTAAAAAGTGGTGAAAAAACTTACAATTCTTCTGAAAAGAGGTGAAAAAGCTGAAATTTGTGTTGAAAAGAGTTTAAAAAGTTTTACTGTTAACTGAAAGAAATGTTACCATAAGCGGGATTTGAACCCCGGCCTCCCAGTCTGAGAACGGATGCTCATCTCACTGAGCTAAAACACAGGTCAGCCCGGCAAGGAAAATCAGTGACAGAAATGGGCAAAAAATATTGCAAAAAAAATTCAATATCTCAAAAAGTATAGAAGTTATGAGCACCAAAAGATATAGCACCCATTAGCAGAAACAGCAGAATTTTTTAAAGTTTGAACGGAGAAAATCGGCTGAAAACTGAGGGAGTAGTTAACGTCCAAAAAACGTACGGAAGCAACTAGAACTAGAAAAATTTGCATTTCCTGCGAAAATGCAGTGTGGATGCTTAAAGCTGAAGCTGTATGCAAAAAGTAGCTGAAAAAGCTGAAAAGTTGCAGAAATTGTAATAACTTTGCAGAAGCAAAAGAAGTTTGCTAAAATGGAATAACTTAGCAGAACTGCAATATCTTAGAGGAAACATAATACTTGGCAGAAATACAATAGCATAGCAGAATTTAGCAGAAATATTGTAACTTACCAGAAACATGATAACTTCTCAAAAATACAAGAATTTAGGAGAAATAGTATAAGATAACAGAAAGAATATATTTAGCCAAAAATACTTAAACATTACAGAAACACTATGATTTAGAAAAATAGTACAACAGAGCAGAAATATTGTGATTTACCAGAGACACTGTGATGAACTATGAATATTGTAATTTTAAATTAAGACTATGTTTTAGCACAAATATTATAATTTGGCAGAAATACTATAATTTAGCAGAAATACTATGTTTTAGCACAAATCCTATAAAAAGCAGAAATACTATAATTTAGCAGAAATACTATATTAAGCACAAATCCTATAAAAAGCAGAAATACTATATTAAGCACAAATCCTATAAAAAGCAGAAATACTATATTAAGCACAAATTCTATAAAAAGCAGAAATACTATATTAAGCACAAATTCTACAAAAAGCAGAAATACTATATTAAGCACAAATCCTTTAAAAAACAGAAATACTATATTAAGCACAAATCTTATGAAATAGCAGAAATAGTATGATTTAGCACAATAGTAAGAAGTTAAACAGAAAAATTGGAAAAGCAAAATGGACAGCTGAAAAAATGCTGAACATGCTGAGGGTCCCTCAAATATACTTGTTAAATGAAAAAAATTGGCAAAAAAATCTATAACAGCCACACAATCACAAATATGTACACATAAGGAAACACACAGTCACCCAGTCACCCAGTCTAAATATATTGAATTTGAATCTTAGAATGAGATCATCCGATTAAAAGCCTTTCTCTCTCTCTCTCTCTCTCTCTCTCACTCTCTCTCTCTCTCTCTCTCTCTCTCACACACACACACACACACACACACACACACACACACACACACACACACACACACACACACACAGGAAGAGAGAAGTAAGTTTCTAGGTCAGCCTGGGAGCTGCTGAATTTGAATCCACCAATCAGAGAGCCTGTGCACTTTTTCCCTCCAAAACAGGTGCTTCTGTTTACACACACAGCACAGAGAGGCACAGGATTTTTGCAGTCTATTTCTCATAATGACGACTCACCTCAAACAAATGACCATAATTTCCTAACCGTAGAGGCTAGAACGGTCATTCTTACACCGTTTTGTTCAGAAGTGATGGGGCAATCTTCAAGTGTTGACAATTTATCATTAAAATATGAATTTTTAGAGATATATGACATGGATGACTTGTTGACTTAGAAGCCACGAATTCCCCAATATGCAAATTTGAATGGCTGAGGCCACATATATGATTGGCTGGCTGGGAAGCCGTGCAGGCCCTGATTTGTGGATTTGAATTCCTCAGCCCTGATATGATTGGCTGGCTTAGAAGCCATGAAGGCCCCAATATGCAAATTTGAATGCCTCAGGACACATATATGATTGGCTGGGAAGCCGTGCAGGCCCTGATTTGAAAATTTGAATGTCTCAGTCCTCACAGAGGATTGGCTGCCTGGGGACCTGGCAGAAATATATAGAAATACTATGATTAAGCATAAATACTACATTTAGTAGAAATACTATGTTTTAGCACAAATCCTATGAAAAGCAGAAATACTATAATTTAGCAGAAATACTATATTAAGCACAAATCCTATAAAAAGCAGAAATACTATATTAGGTACAAATCCTATAAAAAGCAGAAATACTATATTAGGCACAAATCCTATAAAAAGCAGAAATACTATATTAGGCACAAATAGTATAAAAAGCAGAAATACTATAATTTAGCAGAAATACTATGTTAGGCACAAATCCTATAAAAAGAATAAATACTATAATTTAGCAGAAATACTATATTAGGCACAAATCTTATGAAAAGCAGAAATAGTATGATTTAGCAGAAATACTGTATTTAGCACAAGTACCGAAAAGTACCAGAAATACTATGATTTAGCAGAATAGTAATAACTTACAAAATTACAAATATGGAGGCATATTGAAACACAAATCCACAGAGGGACAAACAAACACAGGCTCTAATCCAGTCAACCAGTCTAACTATATTCAATTTAAATCCTACAATGACATGCTGCCAAATAAGGGCAGGGTCCTCTCTCTCCCACTAAACACACACACACACACACACACACACACACACAGAGGGAGAGAGCTGCCGAATTTAAATCCACCAATCAGAGTGGCTGTTTACGTTTTCCCGCCAAAACAGGTGCATCTTTTTACACACGCAGCACAGAGAGGCACAGGATTATTGCAGTCTATTTCTCATAGTGAGGACTCCCCTCAAACAAATGACCATAATTTCCTAACTGTAGGGGCTAGAGCGGTCATTCTTACACCGTTTTGTTCAGAAGTGATTGGGGAATCTTCAAGTGTTGACAATTTATCATTAAAATATGAATTTTTAGAGATATATGACATGGATGACTTATTGACTTAGAAGCCACGAATTCCCCAATATGCAAATTTGAATGGCTGAGGCCACATATATGATTGGCTGGCTGGGAAGCCGTGCAGGCCCTGATTTGTGGATTTGAATTCCTCAGCCCTGATATGATTGGCTGGCTTAGAAGCCATGAAGGCCCCAATATGCAAATTTGAATGCCTCAGGACACATATATGATTGGCTGGGAAGCCGTGCAGGCCCTGATTTGAAAATTTGAATGTCTCAGTCCTCACAGAGGATTGGCTGCCTGGGGACCTGGCAGAAATATATAGAAATACTATGATTAAGCATAAATACTACATTTAGTAGAAATACTATGTTTTAGCACAAATCCTATAAAAAGCAGAAATACTATAATTTAGCAGAAATACTATATTAAGCACAAATCCTATAAAAAGCAGAAATACTATATTAGGTACAAATCCTATAAAAAGCAGAAATACTATATTAGGCACAAATAGTATAAAAAGCAGAAATACTATAATTTAGCAGAAATACTATGTTAGGCACAAATCCTATAAAAAGAATAAATACTATAATTTAGCAGAAATACTATATTAGGCACAAATCTTATGAAAAGCAGAAATAGTATGATTTAGCAGAAATACTGTATTTAGCACAAGTACCGAAAAGTACCAGAAATACTATGATTTAGCAGAATAGTAATAACTTACAAAATTACAAATATGGAGGCATATTGAAACACAAATGCACAGAGGGACACACAAACACAGGCTCTAATCCAGTCAACCAGTCTAACTATATTCAATTTAAATCCTACAATGACATGCTGCCAAATAAGGGCAGGGTCCTCTCTCTCCCACTAAACACACACACACACACACACACACACACACACACACACACAGAGGGAGAGAGCTGCCGAATTTAAATCCACCAATCAGAGTGGCTGTTTACGTTTTCCCGCCAAAACAGGTGCATCCTTTTTACACACGCAGCACAGAGAGGCACAGGATTATTGCAGCCTATTTCTCATAGTGATGACTCCCCTCAAACAAATGACCATAATTTCCTAACCGTAGGGGCTAGAGCCGTCATTCTTACACCGTTTTGTTCAGAAGAGATGGGGGAATCTTCCAGTGTTAACAATTTATCATTAAAATATGAATTATTAAAGATATTTGACTTGTAATGCACCATAACTGAGTAGAGCGAAGTAAAAACTGCCTTGACTTGCCCTCAAACAACGCTTTGTAACTCGAAATCTATTTGGAGTATCGACATCATTCTTTCACCGTAAGAGACAGCAGGCTTTGGTGAACAATCATGGAAATTTTCAGGTCTCTGTGGAAATCCAACAAAAAGTTATGACGAGAGAAAAAAGTTGTTCATTTCCACAGTTTGAAATCTGAAGAAATCTGAGCGAAGGACGAATTTCCTACCCTCAAACAAGTCTAACTCATTTCAGAACGGTAATAGGTGAGAAAGAAATTCTTGAATTGTGAGCGTCAGGAGTGTCTGAAGATATACCGGGACAAGCCTCATGTCTTAAAGTCGCTTCGTTAAGGAGATATGACGATTCGAATATGCCTCTCATTACAGAAATCCAGCGATGATTTTGAACAAGCTCTCCATTGACTTTCTATGCAGAGTTTTGAGACCTTGTGTTGGTCTGAGGAGATTTGCCAAAATTCTATAAATCCCACAACAATGATAGTGACATTTTCTGAAAGCCAGCAAAAATACCTACGTTTTGATGTATAATTTGTGGAAGTTGAGTGAAAATTGAGCAAGTAGCAAACAGTTGTTCGGACATGAAGAGAAGGCTGCAAAAGCTTCAGTGTCACACTGGAAGCCAAGAGCATAGCAACCATAACAACGCATGTATTTTGTGAAAAAATCACAATTTTGCAACTCAAAAGTTTAAGAGGCATAAAAGTAAAACGGTAAAATATTTGAAAAAGCTGAAACATACATGAATAGCCCAATAATTTGTGAACATTTTAAAGTTTGAATGGTTGTTCTAGGTGAAAATTTGAGGAAGTAGTTAAGTTTCAAAAACAAGCAAAATTTAGCAGAATTGCTGAAGTTTCCCATTAATTTCAATGGGACAAATTAAAGGAAAAAAGTGGAATATTTTAAAAAGTATAATAGTTAAAAATACCAAAAGATATAGCCGGAAAGAGCAAAAATAGCAGAATAGTTTAAAATTTGAATGGTGAAAATCGGCTGAAAATTGTGGAAGTAGTTAAGTGCCAAAAAGTGTACGGAAGCAACTAGAATAAAGTATAAAGAATAAAGAGAAACAGGAACTCAATAGTGTGGATGCTTAAAGCATCCACACAACTAGAAAAATTAGCATTTCCTGCGAAAATGCAGTGTGGATGCTTTAAAGCTGAAGCTGTATGCAAAAAGTAGCTGAAAAGGCTGAAAAGTTGCAGAAATTGTAAAAACTTTGCAGAAGCAAAGGAACTTTGCTAAAATGGAATAACTTAGCAGAACTGCAATATCTTAGAGGAAACATAATACTTGGCAGAAATACAATAGCATACCAGAACTTAGCAGAAATATTGTAACTTACCAGAAACATGATAACTTCTCAAAAATACAAGAATTTAGGAGAAATAATATAAGATAACAGAAAGAATGTATTTAGCCAAAAATACTTAAGCATTACAGAAACACTATGATTTAGAAAAATAGTACAACAGAGCAGAAATACTGTGATTTACCAGAGACACTGTGTTGAACTATGAATATTGTAATTTTAAATCAATACTATGTTTCAGCACAAATACTATAATTTGACAGAAATACTATAATTTGGCAGAAATACCATGTTTCAGCACAAATACTCTGGTTTAGCACAAATATTATAACATAGCAGAAATACAATTATATAGCAGAAATGCTATATTTAGAAAGAAAAATATAGTATAGTAGAAATAGTATGATTTAGCAGAAATACTACAATATAGCATAATAACAATGATTTAGAACAAATACTATGATTGAACAGAATAGTAATAACTTAAGTGAAAATACTGGAAAATGTAAGATGACAAGCTGAAAAAAAAACGGAACATGGTTAAGTTCCCTCAAAACTAATTGTTATTCACCTGTGAAAAAAAAATAAAGAAATAAAAATAAATTTAAAAAACAAGAAGGAACAGCCAACAGATACACACAAAATCAAATATGTATACACAAATGCACAGAGAGAGAGACACACACAGAGGGTCTATGCCAGTCAACCAGTCTGAATATATTATATTTTTTCCAACAATGAGATGCTGCCCTAAAGAGGGTCTCTCTCTCTCTCTCTCTCTCTCTCTCTCACACACACACACAAGATCCAATTCAGTCAACCAGTCTAAATATATTGAATTTGAATCTTACAATGAGATCATCCCATAAAAAGGCTTTCTCTCTCTCTCTGTCTCACACACACACACACACACACACACACACACACACACACACACACACACACACACACACACACACACACAGGGAGAGAGAAGCAAGTTTCATGCTCAGTCAAGCAGCCTGGGAGCTGCTCAATTTGAATCCACCAATCAGAGAGCCTGTGCACTTTTTCCCGCCAAAACAGGTGCACGCAGCACAAAGAGACACAGGATTTTTGCAGTCTATTTCTCGTAATGACGACTCCCCTCAAACAAATGACCATAATTTCCTAACCGTAGGGGCTAGAACGGTCATTCTTACACCGTTTTGTTCAGAAGAGATGGGGGAATCTTAAAGTGTTGACAATTTATCATTAAAATATGAATTATTAAAGATATTTGACTTCTAATGCACCATAACTGAGTAGAGCAAAGCAAAAACTGCCTTGACTTGCCCTCAAACAACGCTTTCTAACTCTAAATCTATTTGGAGTATCGATATCATTCTTTCACCGTAAGAGACAGCAGGCTTTGGTGAACAATCATGGAAATTTTCAGGTCTCTGTGGAAATCCATTAAAAAGATATGACGAGAGAAAAAAGTGGTTCATTTCCAGAGTTTGAAATCTGAAGAAATCTGAGCGAAGGACAAATTTCCTACTCTCAAACAAGTCTAACTCATTTCAGAACGGCAATAGGTGAGAAAAAAATTCTTGAATTGTGAGCGTCAGGAGTGTCTGAAGATATACTGGGACAAGCCTTATGTCTTAACTTTGCTTCGTTAAGGAGATATGACGATTGGAATATGCCTCTCATTACAGAAATCAAGCGGTGATTTTGAACAAGCTCTCCATTGACTTTCTATGGAGAGTTTTGCGACTTTGTGTTGGTCTGAGGAGATTTGCCAAAATTCTATAAATCCCACAACAATGATAGTGACATTTTCGGAAAGCCAGCAAAAATACCTACGTTTTGATGTATAATTTGTGGAAGTTGAGTGAAAATTGAGCAAGTAGCAAGAAGTTGTTCGGACATGAAGAGAAGACTGCAAAACCTTCAGTGGCAGACTGGAAGCCAAGTGCATAGCAACCATAACAACGCATGTATTTTGTGAAAAATCACAATTTTGCAACTGAAAACTTTAAGAGGCATAAAAGTAAAACGGTAAAAGATTTGAAAAAGCTGATTTATACCTGAATAGCCCAATAATTTGAGAACATTTTAAAGTTTGAATGCTTGTTCTACGTGAAAATATGAGGAAGTAGTTAAGTTTCGAAAACAAGCAAATTTTAGCAGAATTGCAGAAGTTTCCCATTCATTTCAATGGGACAAATTAAGCTTAATATTTTAAAAAGTATAATAGTGAAAAATACCAAAAGACATAGCACACATTAGCAGAAATAGCAGAATAGTTTAAAATTTGAACGGTGAAAATCGACTGAAAATTGTGGAAGTAGTTAAGTGCCAAAAAGTGTACGGAAGTCCCAAGAGGAACTCAATAGTGTGGATGCTTAAAGCATCCACACAACTAGAAAAATTTGCATTTCCTGCGAAAATGCAGTGTGGATGCTTAAAGCTGAAGCTGTATGCAAAAAGTAGCTGAAAAAGCTGAAAAGTTGCAGAAATTGTAAAAACTTTGCAGAAGCAAAAGAAGTTTGCTAAAATGGAATAACTTAGCAGAACTGCAATATCTTAGAGGAAACATAATACTTGGCAGAGATACAATAGCATAGCAGAATTTAGCAGAAATATTGTAACTTACCAGAAACATGATAACTTCTCAAAAATACAAGAATTTAGGAGAAATAGTATAAGATAACAGAAAGAATATATTTAGCCAAAAATACTTAAACATTACAGAAACACTATGATTTAGAAAAATAGTACAACAGAGCAGAAATATTGTGATTTACCAGAGACACTGTGATGAACTATGAATATTGTAATTTTAAATTAAGACTATGTTTTAGCACAAATATTATAATTTGGCAGAAATACTATAATTTAACAGAAATACTATATTAAGCACAAATCCTATAAAAGGCAGAAATGGTATGATTAAGCATAAATACTACATTTAGTAGAAATACTTTGTTTTAGCACAAATCCCATAAAAAGCAGAAATACTGTACTATGATTTAGTAGAAAAACTATAATTAATCAGAAATACTAAATTTAGCAGAAATACTATATTAAGCACAAATCCTATGAAAAGCAGAAATAATATGATTAAGCATAAATACTACATTTAGCAGAAATACTATATTAAGCACAAATCTTATAAAAAGCAGAAATACTATATTAAGCACAAATCCTATAAAAGCAGAAATAGTATATTAAGCACAAATCTTATAAAATAGCAGAAATAGTATGATTTAGCACAATAGTAATAAGTTAAACAGAAAAATTGGAAAAGCAAAATGGACAGCTGAAAAAATGCTGAACATGCTGAGGGTCCCTCAAATATACTTGTTAAATGACAAAAATCTGCAAAAAAATTTATTACAGCCACACAATCACAAATATGTACACATGAGAAACACACATGCACAGAGAGACCCACACACAAGATCCAATCCAGTCAACCAGTCTAACTATATTCAATTTAAATCCTACAATGACATGCTGCCAAATAAGGGCAGGGTCCTCTCTCTCCCACTAAACACACACACACACACACACACACACACACACACACACACACACACACACACACACACACAGAGGGAGAGAGCTGCCGAATTTAAATCCACCAATCAGAGTGGCTGTTTACGTTTTCCCGCCAAAACAGGTGCATCTTTTTACACACGCAGCAGCACAGAGAGGCACAGGATTATTGCAGCCTATTTCTCATAGTGAGGACTCCCCTCAAACAAATGACCATAATTTCCTAACCGTAGGGGCTAGAGCGGTCATTCTTACACTGTTTTGTTCAGAAGAGATGGGGGAATCTTCCAGTGTTAACAATTTATCATTAAAATATGAATTTTTAGAGATATATGACATGGATGACTTGTTGACTTAGAAGCCACGAATTCCCCAATATGCAAATATGAATGCCTGAGACCACATATATGATTGGCTGGCTGGGAAGCCGTGCAGGCCCTGATTTGTGGATTTGAATTCCTCAGCCCTCAGATATGATTGGCTGGCTTAGAAGCCATGAAGGCCCCAATATGCAAATTTGAATGCCTCAGGACACATATATGATTGGCTGGGAAGCCGTGCAGGCCCTGATTTGAAAATTTGAATTTCTCAGTCCTCACAGAGGATTGGCTGCCTGGGGACCTGGCAGAAATATATAGAAATACTATGATTAAGCATAAATACTACATTTAGTAGAAATACTATGTTTTAGCACAAATAGTATAAAAAGCAGAAATATTGTAATTTAGCAGAAATTCTATATTAGGCACAAATCTTATAAAATAGCAGAAATAGTATTATTTAGCACAATAGTAATAAGTTAAACAGAAAAATTGGAAAAGCAAAATGGACAGCTGAAAAAATGCTGAACATGCTGAGGGTCCCTCAAATATACTTGTTAAATGAAAAAATCAGCAAAAAAATGCACAGGGAGAGAGAAGTAAGTTTCTAGGTCAGCCTGGGAGCTGCTGAATTTGAATCCACCAATCAGAGAGCCTGTGTACTTTTTCCCGCCAAAACATGTGCCTCTTTTTACACACGCAGCAGCACAGAGAGGCACAGGATTATTGCAGCCTATTTCTCATAGTGAGGACTCCCCTCAAACAAATGACCATAATTTCCAAACCGTAGGGGCTAGAGCGGTCATTCTTACACCGTTTTGTTCAGAAGAGATGGGGGAATCTTCCAGTGTTTACAATTTATCATTAAAATATGAATTATTAAAGATATTAGACTTCTAATGCACCATAACTGAGTAGAGCGAAGCAAAAACTGCCTTGACTTGCCCTCAAACAACGCTTTGTGACTTGAAATCTATTTGGAGTATCGATATCATTCTTTCACCGTAAGAGACAGCAGGCTTTGGTGAACAATCATGGAAATTTTCAGGTCTCTGTGGAAATCCAACAAAAAGTTATGACGAGAGAAAAAAGTGCTTCATTTCCACAGTTTGAAATCTGAAGAAATCTGAGCGAAGGACGAATTTCCTACCCTCAAACAAGTCCAACTCATTTCAGAACGGTAATAGGTGAGAAAGAAATTCTTGAATTGTGAGCGTCAGGGGTGTCTGAAGATATTCGGGGACAAGCCTCATGTCTTAACTTTGCTTCGTTAAGGAGATATGACGATTCGAATATGCCTCTCATTACAGAAATGCAGCGATGATTTTGAACAAGCTCTCCATTGACTTTATATGGAGAGTTTTGAGACCTTGTGTTGGTCTGAGGAGATTTGCAAAAATTCCATAAATCCCACAACAATGATAGTGACATTTTCTGAAAGCCAGCAAAAATACCTACGTTTTGATGTATAATTTGTGGAAGTTGAGTGAAAATTGAGCAAGTAGCAAGAAGTTGTTCGGACATGAAGTGAAAATTGCAAAACCTTCAGTGACACACTGGAAGCCAAGAGCATAGCAACCATAACAACGCATGTATTTTGTGAAAAATCACAATTTTGCAACTCAAAAGTTTAAGAGGCATAAAAGTAAAAAGGTAAAAGATTTGAAAAAGCTGATTTATACCTGAATTGCCCAATAATTTGAGAACATTTTAAAGTTTGAATGGTTGTTCTAGGTGAAAATATGAGGAAGTAGTTAAGTTTCAAAAACAAGCAAATTTTAGCAGAATTGCTGAAGTTTCCCATTCATTTCAATGGGACAAATTAAAGGAAAAAAGCTTAATATTTTAAAAAGTATAATAGTGAAAAATACCAAAAGATATAGCGTAAATTAGCAGAAATAGCAGAATATTTTAAAATTTGAACGGTGAAAATCGGCTGAAAATTGTGGAAGTAGTTAAGTGCCAAAAAGTGTACGGAAGCAACTAGAATAAAGTATAAAGAATAAAGAGAAACAGGAACTCAATAGTGTGGATGCTTAAAGCATCCACACAACTAGAAAAATTTGCATTTCCTGCGAAAATGCAGTGTGGATGCTTAAAGCTGAAGCTGTATGCAAAAAGTAGCTGAAAAAGCTGAAAAGTTGCAGAAATTGTAAAAACTTTGCAGAAGCAAAAGAAGTTTGCTAAAATGGAATAACTTAGCAAAACTGCAATATCTTAGAGGAAACATAATACTTGGCAGAAATACAATAGCATAGCAGAATTTAGCAGAAATATTGTAACTTACCAGAAACATGATAACTTCTCAAAAATACAAGAATTTAGGAGAAATAGTATAAGATAACAGAAAGAATATATTTAGCCAAAAATACTTAAACATTACAGAAACACTATGATTTAGAAAAATAGTACAACAGAGCAGAAATATTGTGATTTACCAGAGACACTGTGATGAACTATGAATATTGTAATTTTAAATTAAGACTATGTTTTAGCACAAATATTATAATTTGGCAGAAATACTATAATTTAGCAGAAATACTATATTAAGCACAAATCCTATAAAAAGCAGAAATGGTATGATTAAGCATAAATACTACATTTAGTAGAAATACTTTGTTTTAGCACAAATCCCATAAAAAGCAGAAATACTGTACTATGATTTAGTAGAAAGACTATAATTAATCAGAAATACTAAATTTAGCAGAAATACTATATTAAGCACAAATCCTATGAAAAGCAGAAATAGTATGATTAAGCATAAATACTACATTTAGCAGAAATACTATATTAAGCACAAATCTTATAAAAAGCAGAAATACTATATTAAGCACAAATCCTATAAAAGCAGAAATAGTATATTAAGCACAAATCTTATAAAATAGCAGAAATAGTGTGATTTAGCACAATAGTAATAAGTTAAACAGAAAAATTGGAAAAGCAAAATGGACAGCTGAAAAAATGCTGAACATGCTGAGGTTCCCTCAAATATACTTGTTAAATGACAAAAATCAGCAAAAGAACTTATGACTGCCACACAATTACAAATATGTACACATGAGGAAACACACATGCACAGAGAGACACACACACAAGATCCAATTTAGTCAACCAGTCTAAATATATTGAATTTGAATCTTACAATGGGATCATCCCATTAAAAGGCTTTCTCTCTCTCTCTCTCTCTCTGTCACACACACACACAAACACACACACACACACACACACACACACACACACACACACACACACACACACACACAGGGAGAGAGAAGTAAGTTTCTAGGTCAGCCTGGGAGCTGGTGAATTTGAATCCACCAATCAGAGAGGCTGTGCACTTTTCCCCACCAAAACAGGTGCATCTGTTTACACACGCAGCAGCACAGAGAGACACAGGATTTTTGCAGTCTATTTCTCATAGTGACGACTCCCCTCAAACAAATGACCGTAATTTCCTAACCGTAGGGGCTAGAACGGTCATTCTTACACCGTTTTGTTCAGAAGAGATGGGGGAATCTTCAAGTGTTGACAATTTAATATTAAAATATGAATTTTTAGAGATATATGACATGGATGACTTGTTGACTTAGAAGCCACGAATTCCCCAATATGCAAATTTGAATGCCTGAGACCACATATGTGATTGGCTGGCTGGGAAGCCGTGCAGGCCCTGATTTGTGGATTTGAATTCCTCAGCCCTCAGATATGATTGGCTGGCTTAGAAGCCACGAAGGCCCCAATATGCAAATTTGAATGCCTCAGGACACTTATTTGATTGGCTGGGAAACTGTGCAGGCCCTGATTTGAAAATTTGAATGTCTCAGTCCTCACAGAGGATTGGCTGCCTGGGGACCTGGCAGAAATATATAGAAATACTATTATTAAGCATAAATACTACATTTAGTAGAAATACTATGTTTTAGCACAAATACTATAAAAAGAAGAAAAACTATAATTTAGCAGAAATACTATATTAAGCACAAATCCTATAAAAAGCAGAAATACTATAATTTAGAACAAATAGTATAAAAAGCAGAAATACTATAATTTAGCAGAAATACTATGTTAGGCACAAATCCTATAAAAAGCAGAAATACTATAATTTAGCAGAAATACTATATTAGGCATAAATCCTATGAAAAGCAGAAATACTGTATTTAGCACAAGTACCGAAAAGTACCAGAAATACTATGATTTAGCAGAAATACTGCATTTAGCACAAGTACCGAAAAGTACCAGAAATACTATGATTTAGCAGAATAGTAATAACTTATTGAAACACAAATGCACAGAGGGACACACAAACACAGGCTCTAATCCAGTCAACCAGTCTAACTATGTTCAATTTAAATCCTACAATGACATGCTGTCAAATAAGGGCAGGGTCCTCTCTCTCCCACTAAACACACACACACACACACACACACACACACACACACACACACACACACACACACACACACACACACACACACACACACAGGGAGAGAGGACTAAATTTCTAGGTCAGCCTGGGAGCTGCTGAATTTGAATCCACCAATCAGAGAGGCTGTTTATGTTTTCCCGCCAAAACAGGAGCATTTTTTTACACACGCAGCACAGAGACATAGACCTGCTTCTTTCAGTTTATTTCACATAGTGAGGATTCCCCTCAAACAAATGACCATAATTTCCTAACCATAGGGGCTAGAGCGGTCATTCTTACACCGTTTTGTTCAGAAGAGATGGGGGAATCTTCAAGTGTTGACAATTTATCATTAAAATATGAATTTTTAGAGATATATGACATGGATGACTTGTTGACTTAGAAGCCACGAATTCCCCAATATGCAAATTTGAATACCTGGAGCCCACATACATGATTGGCTGGCTGGGAAGCTGTGCAGTCCCTGATTTGTGGATTTGAATTCCTCAGCCCTCAGATATGATTGGCTGGCTTAGAAGCCATGAAGGCCCCAATATGCAAATTTGAATGCCTCAGGACACATATATGATTGGCTGGGAAGCCGTGCAGGCCCTGATTTGAAAATTTGAATTTCTCAGTCCTCACAGAGGATTGGCTGCCTGGGGACCTGGCAGAAATATATAGAAATACTATGATTAAGCATAAATACTACATTTAGTAGAAATACTATGTTTTAGCACAAATACTATAAAAAGCAGAAATACTATAATTTAGCAGAAATACTATATTAAGCACAAATCCTATAAAAAGCAGAAATAGGATGATTAAGCATAAACACTACATTTAGTAGAAATACTATGTTTGAGCAAAAATCCTATAAAAAGCAGAAATACTATATTAGGCACAAATCCCATAAAAAGCAGAAATAGTATGATTAAGCATAAATACTACATTTAGTAGAAATACTATGTTTTAGCACAAATAGTATAAAAAGCAGAAATATTGTAATTTAGCAGAAATACTATATTAGGCACAAATCTTATAAAATAGCAGAAATAGTATTATTTAGCACAATAGTAATAAGTTAAACAGAAAAATTGGAAAAGCAAAATGGACAGCTGAAAAAATGCTGAACATGCTGAGGGTCCCTCAAATATACTTGTTAAATGAAAAAATCAGCAAAAAAATGCACAGGGAGAGAGAAGTAAGTTTCTAGGTCAGCCTGGGAGCTGCTGAATTTGAATCCACCAATCAGAGAGCCTGTGTACTTTTTCCCGCCAAAACAGGTGCCTCTTTTTACACACGCAGCACAGAGAGGCACAGGATTATTGCAGCCTATTTCTCATAGTGAGGACTCCCCTCAAACAAATGACCATAATTTCCAAACCGTAGGGGCTAGAGCGGTCATTCTTACACCGTTTTGTTCAGAAGAGATGGGGGAATCTTCCAGTGTTTACAATTTATCATTAAAATATGAATTATTAAAGATATTTGACTTCTAATGCACCATAACTGAGTAGAGCGAAGCAAAAACTGCCTTGACTTGCCCTCAAACAACGCTTTCTAACTCAAAATCTATTTGGAGTATCGATATCATTCTTTCACCGTAAGAGACAGCAGGCTTTGGTGAACAATCATGGAAATTTTCAGGTCTCTGTGGAAATCCAACAAAAAGTTATGACGAGAGAAAAAAGTGGTTCATTTCCAGAGTTTGAAATCTGAAGAAATCTGAGCGAAGGACGAATTTCCTACCCTCAAACAAGTCCAACTCATTTCAGAACGGTAATAGGTGAGAAAGAAATTCTTGAATTGTGAGCGTCAGGGGTGTCTGAAGATATTCGGGGACAAGCCTCATGTCTTAACTTTGCTTCGTTAAGGAGATATGACGATTCGAATATGCCTCTCATTACAGAAATCCAGCGGTGATTTTGAACAAGCTCTCCATTCACTTTATATGGAGAGTTTTCTGACATTGCGTTAGTCTGAGGAGATTTGCAAAAATTCTATAAATCCCACAACAATGATGGTGACATTTTCTGAAAGCCAGCAAAAATACCTACGTTTTGATGTATAATTTGTGGAAGTTGAGTGAAAATTGAGCAAGTAGCAGGAAGTTGTTCGGACATGAAGTGAAAATTGCAAAACCTTCAGTGGAACACTGGAAGCCAAGAGCATAGCAACCATAACAACACATGTATTTTGTGAAAAATCACAATTTTGCAACTCAAAACTTTAAGAGGCATAAAAGTAAAACAGTAAAAGATTTGAAAAAGCTGAATCATACCTGAATAGCCCAATAATTTGTGAACATTTTAAAGTTTGAATGGTTGTTCTAGGTGAAAATATGAGGAAGTAGTTAAGTTTCAAAAACAAGCAAATTTTAGCAGAATTGCTGAAGTTTCCCATTCATTTCAATGGGACAAATTAAAGGAAAAAAGTGGAATATTTTAAAAAGTATAATAGTTAAAAATAGCAAAAATCATAGCGTAAATTAGCAGAAATAGCAGAATAGTTTAAAATTTGAACGGTGAAAATCGGCTGAAAATTGTGGAAGTAGTTAAGTGCCAAAAAGTGTACGGAAGCAACTAGAATAATAACTAGAAAAATTTGCATTTCCTGCGAAAATGCAGTGTGGATGCTTAAAGCTGAAGCTGTATGCAAAAAGTAGCTGAAAAAGCTGAAAAGTTGCAGAAATTGTAAAAACTTTGCAGAAGCAAAAGAAGTTTGCTAAAATGGAATAACTTAGCAGAACTGCAATATCTTAGAGGAAACTTGGCAGAAATACAATAGCATAGCAGAATTTAGCAGAAATATTGTAACTTACCAGAAACATGATAACTTCTCAAAAATACAAGAATTTAGGAGAAATAGTATAAGATAACAGAAAGAATATATTTAGCCAAAAATACTTAAACATTACAGAAACACTATGATTTAGAAAAATAGTACAACAGAGCAGAAATATTGTGATTTACCAGAGACACTGTGATGAACTATGAATATTGTAATTTTAAATTAAGACTATGTTTTAGCACAAATATTATAATTTGGCAGAAATACTATAATTTAGCAGAAATACTATATTAAGCACAAATCCTATAAAAAGCAGAAATGGTATGATTAAGCATAAATACTACATTTAGTAGAAATACTTTGTTTTAGCACAAATCCCATAAAAAGCAGAAATACTGTACTATGATTTAGTAGAAAAACTATAATTAATCAGAAATACTAAATTTAGCAGAAATACTATATTAAGCACAAATCCTATGAAAAGCAGAAATAGTATGATTAAGCATAAATACTACATTTAGCAGAAATACTATATTAAGCACAAATCTTATAAAAAGCAGAAATACTATATTAAGCACAAATCCTATAAAAGCAGAAATACTATATTAAGCACAAATCTTATAAAATAGCAGAAATAGTGTGATTTAGCACAATAGTAATAAGTTAAACAGAAAAATTGGAAAAGCAAAATGGACAGCTGAAAAAATGCTGAACATGCTGAGGGTCCCTCAAATATACTTGTTAAATGAAAAAAATCTGCAAAAAAATTTATGACTGCCACACAATTACAAATATGTACACATGAGGAAACACACATGCACAGAGAGACACACACACAAGATCCAATTCAGTCAACCAGTCTAAATATATTGAATTTGAATCTTACAATGGGATCATCCCATTAAAAGGCTTTCTCTCTCTCTGTCACACACAAACACACACACACACACAAACACACACACACACACACGGAGAGAGAAGTAAGTTTCTAGGTCAGCCTGGGAGCTGGTGAATTTGAATCCACCAATCAGAGAAGCTGTGCACTTTTCCCCACCAAAACAGGTGCATCTGTTTACACACGCAGCAGCACAGAGAGACACAGGATTTTTGCAGTCTATTTCTCATAGTGACGACTCCCCTCAAACAAATGACCATAATTTCCTAACCGTAGGGGCTAGAACGGTCATTCTTACACCGTTTTGTTCAGAAGAGATGGGGGAATCTTCAAGTGTTGACAATTTAATATTAAAATATGAATTTTTAGAGATATATGACATGGATGACTTGTTGACTTAGAAGCCACGAATTCCCCAATATGCAAATTTGAATGCCTGAGACCACATATGTGATTGGCTGGCTGGGAAGCCGTGCAGGCCCTGATTTGTGGATTTGAATTCCTCAGCCCTCAGATATGATTGGCTGGCTTAGAAGCCACGAAGGCCCCAATATGCAAATTTGAATGCCTCAGGACACTTATTTGATTGGCTGGGAAACTGTGCAGGCCCTGATTTGAAAATTTGAATGTCTCAGTCCTCACAGAGGATTGGCTGCCTGGGGACCTGGCAGAAATATATAGAAATACTATTATTAAGCATAAATACTACATTTAGTAGAAATACTATGTTTTAGCACAAATACTATAAAAAGCAGAAATACTATAATTTAGCAGAAATACTATATTAAGCACAAATCCTATAAAAAGCAGAAATAGGATGATTAAGCATAAACACTACATTTAGCAGAAATACTATGTTTGAGCAAAAATCCTATAAAAAGCAGAAATACTATATTAGGCACAAATCCCATAAAAAGCAGAAATAGTATGATTAAGCATAAATACTACATTTAGTAGAAATACTATGTTTTAGCACAAATCCCATAAAAAGCAGAAATATTGTAATTTAGCAGAAATACTATATTAGGCACAAATCTTATAAAATAGCAGAAATAGTATTATTTAGCACAATAGTAATAAGTTAAACAGAAAAATTGGAAAAGCAAAATGGACAGCTGAAAAAATGCTGAACATGCTGAGGGTCCCTCAAATATACTTGTTAAATGAAAAAATCAGCAAAAAAATGCACAGGGAGAGAGAAGTAAGTTTCTAGGTCTGCCTGGGAGCTGCTGAATTTGAATCCACCAATCAGAGAGCCTGTGTACTTTTTCCCGCCAAAACATGTGCCTCTTTTTACACACGCAGCACAGAGAGGCACAGGATTATTGCAGCCTATTTCTCATAGTGAGGACTCCCCTCAAACAAATGACCATAATTTCCAAACCGTAGGGGCTAGAGCGGTCATTCTTACACCGTTTTGTTCAGAAGAGATGGGGGAATCTTCCAGTATTTACAATTTATCATTAAAATATGAATTATTAAAGATATTTGACTTGTAATGCACCATAACTGAGTAGAGCGAAGCAAAAACTGCCTTGACTTGCCCTCAAACAACGCATTCTAACTCGAAATCTATTTGGAGTATCGATATCATTCTTTCACCGTAAGCGACAGCAGGCTTTGGTGAACAATCATGGAAATTTTCAGGTCTCTGTGGAAATCCAACAAAAAGTTATGACGAGAGAAAAAAGTGGTTCATTTCCACAGTTTGAAATCTGAAGAAATCTGAGCGAAGGACGAATTTCCTACCCTCAAACAAGTCCAACTCATTTCAGAACGGTAATAGGTGAGAAAGAAATTCTTAAATTGTGAGCGTCAGGGGTGTCTGAAGATATTCGGGGACAAGCCTCATGTCTTAACTTTGCTTCGTTAAGGAGATATGACGATTCGAATATGCCTCTCATTACAGAAATCCAGCAGTGATTTTGAACAGGCTCTCCATTCACTTTATATGGAGAGTTTTCTGACATTGTGTTGGTCTGAGGAGATTTGCGAAAATTCTATAAATCCCACAACAATGATAGTGACATTTCCTGAAAGCCAGCAAAAATACCTACGTTTTGATGTATAATTTGTGGAAGTTGAGTGAAAATTGAGCAAGTAGCAAACAGTTGTTCGGACATGAAGAGAAGACTGCAAAACCTTCAGTGACACACTGGAAGCCAAGAGCATAGCAACCATAACAACGCATTTATTTTGTGAAAAATCACAATTTTGCAACTCAAAACTTTAAGAGGCATAAAAGTAAAACAGTAGAAGATTTGAAAAAGCTGAATCATACCTGAATAGCCCAATAATTTGTGAACATTTTAAAATTTGAATGGTTGTTCTAGGTGAAAATATGAGGAAGTAGTTAAGTTTCAAAAACAAGCAAATTTTAGCAGAATTGCAGAAGTTTCCCATTCATTTCAATGGGACAAATTAAAGGAAAAAAGCTTAATATTTTAAAAAGTATAATAGCAAAAAATACCAAAAGTCATAGCGCACATTAGCAGAAATAGCAGAATAGTTTAAAATTTGAACGGTGAAAATCGGCTGAAAATTGTGGAAGTAGTTAAGTGCCAAAAAGTGTACGGAAGCAACTAGAATAATAAAGAATAAAGAGAAACAGGAACTCAATAGTGTGGATGCTTAAAGCATCCACACAATAATAACTAGAAAAATTTGCATTTCCTGCGAAAATGCAGTGTGGATGCTTAAAGCTGAAGCTGTATGCAAAAAGTAGCTGAAAAAGCTGAAAAGTTGCAGAAATTGTAAAAACTTTGCAGAAGCCAAAGAAGTTTGCTAAAATGGAATAACTTAGCAGAACTGCAATATCTTAGAGGAAACATAATACTTGGCAGAAATACAATAGCATAGCAGAATTTAGCAGAAATATTGTAACTTACCAGAAACATGATAACTTCTCAAAAATACAAGAATTTAGGAGAAATAGTATAAGATAACAGAAAGAATATATTTAGCCAAAAATACTTAAACATTACAGAAACACTATGATTTAGAAAAATAGTACAACAGAGCAGAAATATTGTGATTTACCAGAGACACTGTGATGAACTATGAATATTGTAATTTTAAATTAAGACTATGTTTTAGCACAAATATTATAATTTGGCAGAAATACTATAATTTAGCAGAAATACTATATTAAGCACAAATCCTATGAAAAGCAGAAATGGTATGATTAAGCATAAATACTACATTTAGCAGAAATACTATATTAAGCACAAATCTTATAAAAAGCAGAAATACTATATTAAGCACAAATCCTATAAAAGCAGAAATAGTATATTAAGCACAAATCTTATAAAATAGCAGAAATAGTGTGATTTAGCACAATAGTAATAAGTTAAACAGAAAAATTGGAAAAGCAAAATGGACAGCTGAAAAAATGCTGAACATGCTGAGGTTCCCTCAAATATACTTGTTAAATGACAAAAATCAGCAAAAAAATTTATGACTGCCACACAATTACAAATATGTACACATGAGGAAACACACATGCACAGAGAGACACACACACAAGATCCAATTCAGTCAACCAGTCTAAATATATTGAATTTGAATCTTACAATGGGATCATCCCATTAAAAGGCTTTCTCTCTCTCTCTCTCTCTCTGTCACACACACACACAAACACACACACACACACACACACACACACACACACACACACATACACACACACAGGGAGAGAGAAGTAAGTTTCTAGGTCAGCCTGGGAGCTGGTGAATTTGAATCCACCAATCAGAGAGGCTGTGCACTTTTCCCCACCAAAACAGGTGCATCTGTTTACACACGCAGCAGCACAGAGAGACACAGGATTTTTGCAGTCTATTTCTCATAGTGACGACTCCCCTCAAACAAATGACCGTAATTTCCTAACCCTAGGGGCTAGAACGGTCATTCTTACACCGTTTTGTTCAGAAGAGATGGGGGAATCTTCAAGTGTTGACAATTTAATATTAAAATATGAATTTTTAGAGATATATGACATGGATGACTTGTTGACTTAGAAGCCACGAATTCCCCAATATGCAAATTTGAATGCCTGAGACCACATATGTGATTGGCTGGCTGGGAAGCCGTGCAGGCCCTGATTTGTGGATTTGAATTCCTCAGCCCTCAGATATGATTGGCTGGCTTAGAAGCCACGAAGGCCCCAATATGCAAATTTGAATGCCTCAGGACACTTATTTGATTGGCTGGGAAACTGTGCAGGCCCTGATTTGAAAATTTGAATGTCTCAGTCCTCACAGAGGATTGGCTGCCTGGGGACCTGGCAGAAATATATAGAAATACTATTATTAAGCATAAATACTACATTTAGTAGAAATACTATGTTTTAGCACAAATACTATAAAAAGAAGAAAAACTATAATTTAGCAGAAATACTATATTAAGCACAAATCCTATAAAAAGCAGAAATACTATAATTTAGAACAAATAGTATAAAAAGCAGAAATACTATAATTTAGCAGAAATACTATGTTAGGCACAAATCCTATAAAAAGCAGAAATACTATAATTTAGCAGAAATACTATGTTAGGCACAAATCCTATAAAAAGCAGAAATACTATAATTTAGCAGAAATACTATATTAGGCATAAATCCTATGAAAAGCAGAAATAGTATGATTTAGCAGAAATACTGTATTTAGCACAAGTACCGAAAAGTACCAGAAATACTATGATTTAGCAGAATAGTAATAACTTATTGAAACACAAATGCACATAGGGACACACAAACACAGGCTCTAATCCAGTCAACCAGTCTAACTATGTTCAATTTAAATCCTACAATGACATGCTGCCAAATAAGGGCAGGGTCTTCTCTCTCCCACTAAACACACACACACACACACACACACACACACACACACACACACACATGGAGAGAGGACTAAGTTTCTAGGTCAGCCTGGGAGCTGCTGAATTTGAATCCACCAATAAGAGAGAGGCTGTTTACGTTTTCCCGCCAAAACAGGTGCATCTTTTTACACATGCAGCACAGAGACATAGACCTGCTTCTTTCAGTTTATTTCACATAGTGAGGATTCCCCTCAAACAAATGACCATAATTTCCTAACCATAGGGGCTAGAGCGGTCATTCTTACACCGTTTTGTTCAGAAGAGATGGGGGAATCTTCAAGTGTTGACAATTTATCATTAAAATGTGAATTTTTAGAGATATATGACATGGATGACTTGTTGACTTAGAAGCCACGAATTCCCCAATATGCAAATTTGAATACCTGGAGCCCACATACATGATTGGCTGGCTGGGAAGCTGTGCAGGCCCTGATTTGTGGATTTGAATTCCTCAGCCCTCAGATATGATTGGCTGGCTTAGAAGCCATGAAGGCCCCAATATGCAAATTTGAATGCCTCAGGACACATATATGATTGGCTGGGAAACCGTGCAGGCCCTGATTTGAAAATTTGAATGTCTAAGTCCTCACAGAGGATTGGCTGCCTGGGGACCTGGCAGATATATATAGAAATATATAGAAATACTATGATTAAGCATAAATACTACATTTAGTAGAAATACTATGTTTTAGCACAAATACTATAAAAAGCAGAAATACTATAATTTAGCAGAAATACTATATTAAGCACAAATCCTATAAAAAGCAGAAATAGGATGATTAAGCATAAACACTACATTTAGTAGAAATATTATGTTTGAGCAAAAATCTTATAAAAAGCAGAAATACTATATTAGGCACAAATCCCATAAAAAGCAGAAATAGTATGGTTAAGCATAAGTACTACATTTAGTAGAAATACTATGTTTTAGCACAAATAGTATAAAAAGCAGAAATACTGTAATTTAGCAGAAATACTATATTAGGCACAAATCTTATAAAATAGCAGAAATAGTATTATTTAGCACAATAGTAATAAGTTAAACAGAAAAATTGGAAAAGCAAAATGGACAGCTGAAAAAATGCTGAACATGCTGAGGGTCCCTCAAATATACTTGTTAAATGAAAAAATCAGCAAAAAAATATATAACAGCCACACAATCAGAAATATGTACACATAAGGAAACACACATGCACAGAGAGACACACACACAAGATCCAATTCAGTCAACCAGTCTAAATATATTGAATTTGAATCTTAGAATGAGATCATCCCATTAAAAGGCCTTCTCTCTCTCTCTCTCTCTCTCTCTCTTTCTCTCTCTCTCTCTCTCTCTCTCTCTGTCACACACACACACACACACACACACACTGCTGAATTTGAATCCACCAATCAGAGAGCCTGTGCACTTTTTCCCGCCAAAACAGGTGCATCTATTTACACACGCAGCACAGAGAGACACAGGATTATCCGGTTGTTCAGTCTGACGTCACTAGCCGTGTCTGGGTCTAAACTCCGCTGCAGGTCCATATATCAAACGATCACTATGGCATTACTGTGAGTTGAAAAACTGTCTAAAGTCTTTCATCTTTAATAAAATGATCAGCGTTCTGCTCTACCAGGTGTAACAATTGAGTTTAACATCCAGGCATCCATGAAAACAGAATTTATGACATTTAACGGAGTTAGAAGTTAGCAGGGAGTTAGCTCGCTAGCTTCTATCTAAATACAATATAGCATGTCCTGACTGCGGGGTTTTGGAAACAAGTTAAAACGTACAGCTCTGTTATCACTTCCAACATAAATGAAGACAGAAAGCTAAACAGCAGTGACGTTTGTAGGGTTACTGAAGTTTGGCTAGCTGGTATATAATGATGTGCTACGTGACCGCTAGCGACACAGCTATGTTAGCATAATATAAACAAGCTAACTTTTTTTCCACTTGATAAAAGTTACCGTGAGTGTTCTCGGTGGTCAGGAACAAATGTAATTGCATGGCAGGATGCTGTAAACGGACCAAACTTCAGCCAGGAGAACAACTGAGATAATCCATCCACAATACGAGGTTAGTCATTCATATACTGCTGCATGGGCTGGGCTGTAGTTACATCCTAAGGTTTTAAAAACTGAGCTTAAATAAATGATTAGCGGTAATGTTAGATTTGTATTGTTGATTGTCATTTATGCTTAGAAATATTTAACCATAGATGCTTAGAGGTGTATAATCAATTGTGTAGTGATAAGTTGTGTGATCTTTAACAGGCTACAGAGGCTTGGTGTGCATTCCACACTAGAATGCACACCTACATCCTGGGAGCACGGGAAGAGGTCGCATCTTGTTTTAATTGTTTTATGGTAGGATTAACGTAGCTACGTCTGTTCTAGTCTAAGTGCTTTTCTGTTTAGATGAACTGCTGGACTTCCTCACCGGGGGGGGTCTAGTCTACCCTCTTCCTGACCAAGGATGTTTGACCCTTTGATCAGCAACACACACACACACACACACACACACACACACACACACAGGCAAGGTACTCTTTGTTTGTATGTAGACGTCGTATGTTAATGAACCTATGCATATTCATGTAACCTCAATAAAAGGACAGTGTTACGGGAGGACGGACGAGAGCTACTGGGGTCAAGCGAAGGGACGGCGCTCTGTCCAGTCTCTCCGAGTACCATGAAGAAGTTTGCCTACGTGCGTCTTGCTTGCAGTGTAATTATATTGTCTTAACGTTCCAGCGAATAGGTTCAAGCTACAAACCTAACAGGTAATAAAAGCCGAGGGAGGTCAACAGTGATCGCTGACTGTTTTAGGAGCTTTTTGAGATCAAATAGAAGAAAATACATAACATTAAACATGTTAACAACACAAATGCCATATTAAACGCAGACTACTTTAGACCCGGAAGTAGGATTCGTCGCGTCATCACTGAACAACCGGATTGCAGTCTATTTCTCTTAATGACGACTCCCCTCAAACAAATGACCATAATTTCCTAACCGTAGGGGCTAGAGCGGTCATTCTTACACCGTTTTGTTCAGAAGAGATGGGGGAATCTTCAAGTGTTGACAATTTATCATTAAAATATGAATTTTTAGAGATATATGACATGGATGACTTGTTGACTTAGAAGCCAGAAATAGCACAGAGAGGCACAGGATTATTGCAGCCTATTTCTCATAATGACGACTCCCCTCAAACAAATGACCATAATTTCCTAACCGTAGGGGCTAGAGCGGTCATTCTTACACCGTTTTGTTCAGAAGAGATGGGGGAATCTTCCAGTGTTGACAATTTATCATTAAAATGTGAATTATTAAAGATATTTGACTTCTAATGCACCATAACTGAGCAGAGCGAAGCAAAAACTGGCTTGACTTGCCCTCAAACAACGCTTTGTAACTCGAAATCTATTTGGAGTATCGATATCATTCTTTCACCGTAAGAGACAGCAGGCTTTGGTGAACAATCATGGAAATTTTCAGGTCTCTGTGGAAATCCAACAAAAAGTTATGACGAGAGAAAAAAGTGGTTCATTTCCAGGGTTTGAAATTTGAAGAAATCTGAGCGACGGACGAATTTCCTACCCTCAAACAAGTCCAACTCATTTCAGAACGGTAATACGTGAGAAAGAAATTCTTGAATTGTGAGCGTCACGAGTGTCTGAAGATATACCGGGACAAGCCTCATGTCTTAACTTTGCTTCGTTAAGGAGATATGACGATTCGAATATGCCTCTCATTACAGAAATGCAGCGGTGATTTTGAACAAACTCTCCATTGACTTTATATGGAGAGTTTTCCGACATTGTGTTGGTCTGAGGAGATTTGCGAAAGTTCTATGAATACCACAACAATGATAGTGACATTTTCGGAAAGCCAGCAAAAATACCTATGTTTTGATGTATAATTTGTGGAAGTTGAGTGAAGATTGAGCAAGTAGCAAGAAGTTGTTCGGACATGAAGAGAAGACTGCAAAACCTTCAGTGGCACACTGGAAGCCAAGTGCATAGCAACCATAACAACGCATGTATTTTGTGAAAAATCACAATTTTGCAACTGAAAACTTTAAGAGGCATAAAGGTAAAACGGTAAAAGATTTGAAAAAGCTGAATCATACCTGAATAGCCCAATAATTTGAGAACATTTTAAAGTTTGAATGGTTGTTCTACGTGAAAATATGAGGAAGTAGTTAAGTTTCAGAAACAAGCAAATTTTAGCAGAATTGCAGAAGTTTCCCATTCATTTCAATGGGACAAATTAAGCTTAATATTTTAAAAAGTATAATAGTGAAAAATACCAAAAGACATAGCAGGAATTAGCAGAAATAGCAGAATATTTTAAAATTTGAACGGTGAAAATCGGCTGAAAATTGTGGAAGTAGTTAAGTGCCAAAAAGTGTACGGAAGTCCCAAGAGGAACTCAATAGTGTGGATGCTTAAAGCATCCACACAACTAGAAAAATTTGCATTTCCTGCGAAAATGCTGTGTGGATGCCTTAACGTTGAAGATGTCGGCTGAAAAAAGCTGAAAGCAAAAAACATTGCCCTGAGCAGGATTCGAATCTGGCCCTTCTGGTCTAAAGGCGACGACTCAACTCACTGCACTAAACTCATCCACACAAAGAAGAGGTGGAGAGACTGACAATTCTGGTGAAATTAGCAGATGCTGCTTAGAATTGTGCTGATAAGAGGTGAAATGGCTAAACATTTGGCAGAAAAGAGGTGAATCAGAAGAATTTCTGCTGAAAAGAGGTAAAGAAGCAAAAAGATGAGCTGAAAAGAGGTGTAGAAGCAGAAGTGCTTGCTGAAGATGGCTGTATGTGTAATGACACACTGGAGAGTGTCAAGAAAGCAGAGCGCATGCAAGCAGGGAACATGTGTAGCAACTGTCACAGGTAGGATTTGAACCTCTGCCACCGGGTCTCACGGCAGCTGCCCTACCCTCTGAGCCAAATGAGTTCTGGTCACAAACAACGATATGATGAGAGAGAAAATGTGCACTGTGGAGCAGAAGCTCAAATTAGCAGAAAAGAGGTGAAGAGGAAGAACTTTGTTGTGAAATGAGGTAAAGAAACTGAAATTTGTGCTAAAATTCTAATCAAAACAGCAGAAGAGGCTGAGATTTGTGCTGATAAGAGGTGAAAATGCTGAACCAATCAGAGGTACTGCTTCTGTCTGCTTCATCAGGCTGTGTACTTGTATGTATTTCTGTCACAGACTGTTAACAAGAATCTGAGGTCCATATTAGAAAAGCTGGTAAAATCATAAAACTTTTCAGAATTGTAATAAATTATCAATACGAATTACCGGTCTGTGATAGTGTATAAATTTGTAGTTTAAAAAAACATGTTGACCAAGGTGGAATCGAACCCAGGACCTTTGGTCTGAAGAGCCGTGTCATTATCAATTGCGCCACCTGAAAAGGGGGCGGGGCGCCTTAAAAAACAGGGTGATGAGCAGTCAGAATTTGATCGCGGTGAGCGGTGAAAAATGCGGTTTTTTGGAGTTACAAAACGTCGTGTAACTCAAAAACTAGGTGGGATAGAAGCATAATTCTTGCACTGGGTGAATCAGCGGACTTTGGTGTACTTTGACTGCGATTTACATAGCTCTTTGTATCTCCGTAGCGGAGATATGACGAGAGAAGAAACGGCTTCATTTTCGGAATTTGAAAACTGAGAGGAGGACAGATTTCCACCCCTCAAACAAGTCTAACTCATCTCAGAACGGTAATAGGTGAGAAAATAATTCTTGAATTGTGAGCGTCAGGAGTGTCTGAAGATATACGGGGACAAGCCTCATGTCTTAACTTTGCTTCGTTAAGGAGATATGACGATTTGAAAATGCCTTCAGTTTCAGTATTTCAGCTCTGACTTTCAAAACCTCCCCATAGACTTTGAATGGGGAGTTTTTAGACCATGTGTCACTTCGAGGCAAATTGTGAAAAAACCGTAACTCTCACAATAATTATAGTGACACTGTCTTAAAGCCAGCAAAAATGCCTACGTTTTGATGTATAATTTGTGGAAGTTGAGTTGAGAAAAAAGCAGTCTGCAGAAAAAAGCTGAAATAGTTGGAAAAAAAAAATGTTGCCCTGATGAGGATTTGAACCTGGCCCTCCTGGCCTAAGGGCCGCTATTTAGCTCACTGAGCCAATGTCATTCTCACAAAGAAGAAGTGGAGAGATTGACAATTGGGCTGAAATGAGCAGAAGAGGCGGAGAATTGTGCTGATAAGAGGTGAAAAGGCTTAAAATGTTTCAGAAGAGGTGAGTAAGCAGAATTTGGGCAGAAAAGAGGTGAAAACTCTGAATATTTTGTTGAAAAGAGTTCAATCAGCAGAATTTCTTCTGAAAAGAGTTCAATCAGCAGAATTTTGCTAAAAAGAGTTTTTTTTCTGAAAATAGCAGAAAAAAGTGAAAAACTTTTCTGAGAAGAGTTCAATCAGCAGAATTTGTGGTGAAAAGAGTTCAATGAGTAGAATTCTGCTGAAAAGCTGGTATTTGTGCTGAAAAGTGGTGAAAAAACTGAATATTGTGCTGAAAAGGGGTGAAAAAGCTTAAATTTGTGTTGAAAAGAGTTAAAAAAGTTTAACTGTTGACTGAAAGAAATGTTGCCATAAGCGGGATTTGAACCCGGGCCTCCCAGTCTGAGAACGGACGCTCATCTCACTGAGCTAAAACACAGGTCAAGCCGGCAAGGAAAATCAGTGAGGCCACTGATAATATGCAGAAATAGGCAAAAAATATTGCAAAAAAAATTCAATATCTCAAAAAGTATAGAAGTTATGAGCACCAAAAGATATAGCCACAAAGAGCAGAAAGAGCAGAATTTTTAAAGATTTGAACGGTGAAAATAGCACAAAAACTGAGGGAGTAGTTAAGCGCCAAAAAACGTACGGAAGCAACTAGAATAAAGTAGAATAAAGAATAAAGAGAAACAGGAACTCAATAGTGTGGATGCCTTTGAGGGCATCCACACAACTAAACTGGGAAGCCACAAACTAAGAACTACAGCGAGACACAGGGAGATCCACACACAGCATGAGGGACAACGTCACACCGACTCAGAGAAACACAGGGTTTAAATACACTGGGGAGTAACGAGGGGAATGAGACACAGAAGGAGGGCACAGCTGGGAGAAATCAGGACTGACGAGACAAGCAAAGCAGGACACATTCACATAAGAAACGGACCTTCAAAGTAAAACAGGAAGTATCACACAGAGACGCGAACTTGACACAGTGGAGACAGCAACTAAGAAATACAGAGACATAAACCATAAGGCAGAGGTCTAAGAACCAAAATACACAGGGAAATACTCAGCTGGGAACACAAGAGACTAGACTAGAGAGAGTAACAAAAAACCAACCATGAGAACATAATGCACAATGCAGAGTGACAGAAAACAAGAAACTCAAACATGCAAAGACACAATTACACAGAACAGAGGGGACACAGAGAGACATGAAGGGCAAGGGATCAAAACTAGAAGCCAAAGAATAAATCACACACAAGTACAATAATACAAAAATCACAAAGAACTAAAAACGCTGGGTCAGGAGACCCAGGACCGTGACACAGTCTTAGTTTCACTGGATCTCAGTGCAGCATTTGACACAGTTGACCACAACATATTACTCAAATGACTGGAGAACTGGGCAGGTTTTTCAGGAACTGTACTATACTCGTTAAAAAACATACTTGAAGACTCACCTGTTCTCAGCTGCATTTGAATAAAGCACCAAATCCACACTTTTAAGCTTAAATTTCAAAACTAACATTTTAACTACTGATTTTATCTATTTCTGATTTTATTTGTTTTGATTTTATATACTGTTTTTGTTTGTTTGTTTTTTTGCTTGTTAATTAGTTAGCTACTTTGTTTGCTTGTTTAAATCAATTTTAAATCATGCTTTTTATTTGTTTTTGTTTCTAATGTCTCTGTAAAGCACTTTGAATCACCTTGTTGTTGAATTGTCTGTGAAGGTTCTCAGTCATCCAGGTCATCGTAGTCAATGGAGCTTGCAAAGAAAAGCGTCTGGACTTCTTTAAGTTGCTTGAAGACGTTTCACTTCACAGCAGGGGCCCTTGACTCCATCAGGGGCCCTTGACTCCAGCAGGGGCCCCATGACTCAAGAAGGGGCCCTTGACTCCAACAGGGGCCCTTGACTCCAGGGACGCGTCAATTGAGGCGCAGGGGCCCTTGACTCCAGAGGGGGGGCCTAGACTAAAGAAGGGGCCCTTGATTCAATCAGGGGCCCTTGACTCCAGCAGGGGCCCTTGACTCCAGGAACGCGTCACTGGAGGCGCAGGGGCCTTTGACTCCAGCAGGGGCCCTTGACTCCAGGAACGCGTCACTGGAGGCGCAGGGGCCCTTGACTCCAGCAGGGGCCCTTGACTCAAGCAGGGGCCCTTGACTCCAGCAGGGGCCCTTTACTCCAGGGACGCGTCATTGGAGGCGCAGGGCCCCTTGACTCAAGCAGGGGCCCTTGACTCCAGCAGGGGCCCATGACTCGAGGGACGCGTCACTGGAGGCGCAGGGGCCCTTGACTCCAGCAGGGGCCCTTGAGTAAAGCAGGGGCCCTTGACTCGAGCCGGGGCCCTTGACTCACGCAGGGGCCCTTGACTCCAGCAGGGGCCCCATGACTCAAGCAGGGGCCCTTGACTCCAACAGGGGCCCTTGACTCCCGGGACGCGTCATTTGAGGTGCAGGGACCCTTCACTCCAGCAGGGGCCCTTGAGTCAAGCAGGGGCCCTTGACTCAAGCAGGGGCCATTGACTCCAGCAGGGGCCCTTGACTCCAGCAGGGGCCCCATGACTCCAGGGATGCGTCACTGGAGGCGCAGGGGCCCTTGACTCCATCAGGGGCCCTTGACTAAAGAAGGGGCCCTTGATTCAATCAGGGGCCCTTGACTCCAGCAGGGGCCCATGACTCCAGGGATGCGTCACTGGAGGCGCAGGGGCCTTTGACTCCAGCAGGGGCCCTTGACTCCAGGAACGCTTCACTTGAGGCGCAGGGGCCCTTGACTCCAGCAGGGGCCCTTGACTCCAGGGACGCGTCACTGGAGGCGCAGGGGCCCTTGACTCCAGCAGGGGCCCTTGACTCAAGCAGGGGCCCTTGACTCAAGCAGGGGCCCTTGACTCCAGCAGGGGCCCTTTACTCCAGGGACGCGTCATTGGAGGCGCAGGGCCCCTTGACTCAAGCAGGGGCCCTTGAGTCCAGCAGGGGCCCATGACTCGAGGGACGCGTCACTGGAGGCGCAGGGGCCCTTGACTCCAGGAGGGGCCCTTGACTCCAGGGACGCGTCACTGGAGGCGCAGGGGCCCTTGACTCCAGCAGGGGCTCTTGACTCAAATTGGTGCCCATGACTCCAGGTATGCGTCACTGGAGGCGCAGGGGCCCTTGACTCACGCAGGGGCCCTTGACTCCAGCAGGGGCCCTTGACTCCAGCAGGGGCCCTTGACTAAAGAAGGGGCCCTTGACTCAAGCAGGGGCCCTTAACTCCAGCAGGGGCGCTTGACTCAAGCAGGGGCCCTTGACTCCAGCAGGGGCCCTTGAGTAAAGCAGGGGCCCTTGACTCCAGCCGGGGCCCTTGACTCACGCAGGGGCCCTTGACTCCAGCAGGGGCCCTTGACTAAAGCAGGGGCCATTGACTCCAGCAGGGGCCCTTCACTCCAGCAGGGGCCCTTCACTCCAGCAGGGGCCCCATGACTCCAGGGATGCGTCACTGGAGGCGCAGGGGCCCTTGACTCCAGCAGGGGCCCTTGACCCAAGCAGGGGCCCTTGACTCCCGGGACGCGTCACTGGAGGCGTCTCTATCAGTCTTAGTTTCACTGGATCTCAGTGCAGCATTTGACACAGTTGACCACAACATATTACTCAAACGACTGGAGAACTGGGCAGGTTTTTCAGGAACTGGACTAAACTCGTTAAAAAACATACTTGAAGACTCACCTGTTCTCAGCTGCATTTGAATAAAGCACCAAATCCACACTTTTAAGCTTAAATTTCAAAACTAACATTTTAACTACTGATTTTATCTATTTCTGATTTTATTTGTTTTGATTTTATATACTGTTTTTGTTTGTTTGTTTGTTTGCTTGTTAATTAGTTAGTTACTTTGTTTGCTTGTTTAAATCAATTTTAAATCATGCTTTTTATTTGTTTTTGTTTCTAATGTCTCTGTAAAGCACTTTGAATCACCTTGTTGTTGAATTGTCTGTGAAGGTTCTCAGTCATCCAGGTCATCGTAGTCAATGGAGCTTGCAAAGAAAAGCGTCTGGACTTCTTTAAGTTGCTTGAAGACGTTTCACTTCACAGCAGAGGCCCTTGACTCCAGCAGGGGCCCTTGACTCCAGCAGGGGCCCTTGACTCCAGCAGGGGCCCTTGACTCAAGCAGGGGCCCTTGACTCAAGCAGGGGCCCTTGACTCCAGGGACGCATCACTGGAGGCGCAGGGGCCCTTGACTCCAGCAGGGGCCCTTGACCCCAGCAGGGGCCCTTGACCCAAGCAGGGGCCCTTGACTCCAGGGACGCTTCACTGGAGGCGCAGGGGCCGTTGACTCCAGCAGGGGCCCTTGACTCCAGCAGGGGCGCTTGACTCCAGGGACTCGTCACTGGAGTCACAGGGGCCCTTGACTCCAGCAGGGGCCCTTGACTCAAGCAGGGGCCCTTGACTCCAGCAGGGGCCCTTGACTCCAGCAGGGGCCCTTGACTAAAGAAGGGGCCCTTGACTCAAGCAGGGGCTTGTGGAGCAGGGAAATTATTTTACTGCTATTGTTAAATAATAAATATAATCTGCAGCATGGATATTGCATTCAGGGGTTGAACAGTGTGTGTCTTTCAGAAAGGCTAAAAGTCACAGGCTGACAGGAAACAGGCTTGCAGAGAGTTTGCAGAAGCAGGAAGTTATTTTGAGCAGCAGGCTAAGACGAGGCTTTAACAATGTAACAGATAGCTTTAAGATGGCCTTAAGATGTTTATGATGATGTTAATTTTGTATTTCAGGTGCAGTTATGACTATTTTATACACAATGCATATCTGTGCTTATTAAAGAGTTGGAGCTCGGTCAATTAATTGGGGGTTGGAAGCTTTGTTCGGCGCGATGTCCGGACAATCTATTGTGCAAGTGACTTGGAGCCATAGAAGGAATTGCAATACATGCTTACAAAACACTTATATATCAGGTCATTTTATATTAAGGTTTTAGTAGAGGTTCTTGGTTAAAACATTTATTTAGTAGAAGACATACACATAGTCTCAGTGAGCCTCTGTCCTGGTGAAAGGTCAGAAGTGCAACAGGTGAATTGAGAAAGAGCATTTGAGGACGAGACACAGACAGTTAGTAGGTGAAGAGGTGACACAAAGAGCATGTGAGGTCAACACACACACACACACATGAGTTAGATTTATTTAGAGGAGAGATTAGTCGTGTCTCGGCAAGAAAGAGGAACAATTCACTTTAAGACAAGAACGGAAAGTACCAGCCATGAAAATAGAAGATGATCTTCTGGGTTAAAAGTCATTGTGGTGTTGATCTGATCTATGTATAAAATGTATCTGTGACGCATGAAGGGGCGTCAGTAAATCAAACCCTGATGCTATAAAATATCTGTTTATGCTTTGATTAAGTCGAAGACTACTTGCTGTCGGCGTACAGAGTATCTTCCCACACGTGTGTAGTCATTAAAATCATTGTTTGACCAAGACCTTCTGGACCAAGGGTGGTTTGTACTCTCCTTCCTCAATTTTGAACCTTAACATTTGGGGGCTTCGTCCGGTGGTTGAGGAGGGAGGATTGGAGGTTTAGATGGAGAAATTTGGTGGTCTCTGAGGTGGTCTGACGGGCAGACATAAATTCCAGTGGTCGAAGTGAGTGGGCATAAGCCGGCTTATCCAAAAGGTAAGGCACTACCTGTTGAATTATTTCCAAAGTGTGCCAAATTGGACATGATAAGATTTAAGTCTACTCACTGAAATTACTGGTGGGTGTCTGTTTTGATTTTGATGAAAATTTCATGAGTTGAAGCAGTTAGAGTTCTGCTAAGAAGAAATGAAAGCAGTAAAGTCTGCTAAAGCAGTTAGAGTCTGCCAGGAAAAGTTTAAATACTGGGTTCAAGTCCCAAAGAAATTGAGTTAGAGTCTCAAGTAGTTTGGTAGGGTATTTGGTCATTTTGTGGGTTAAAGTCCCGGTTGGTCATTAGGTCAGACCTTTGTTGGTCAATTTGTGGGTTAGAGTCCCCATTGTCCATCAGGGTCGATCTGCCTCAGTTATACACTTGTTTTGGGTGTTGATTGTTGTTTCAAAGTATTATAAATTATTCTAGAACGGCAGTTCGAGTCTGCTAGGAAGCGCAGAGCCCAGAGGTTATGCTCCCTCCTTGTCGTGGACGCGCGACATTGACCTGTCGGCGAACAGGGTTAGTTCAGTTTGGCTTAACTGTGGGGTACAGGGCATCCTGGAATGAAGCTAGGAGTTAGAGTCTCCTTACCGTTTGGAACGGTACCTGCGCTTTTTTGGACAGGAGAAGTTGGACTTCGGGCTTGTAACTTTAACTTAAAACTTCGGGGTAAGCCTTGGCTGTGTAATGCCAAAAATAGAGCTTCAGGCAAAGTTTGGGTTGGTTGACGCTTTTAAATTGAGTTAGGGATTTTAGAGATGAGGCCAGAAACAGTAGAGTCTGATACTGGTTAATTGGTCGCAAAAAACTCAGGGAGTTTATCCGCTGGGCGGTTATTTTAAATTTGTCGAAATTGTGTAGGCGCTAAAGCTGACAGATCTGACAGTGGTTGTAAATATAAGACGTCGTTGTAATATAAAATAAGAGATCTCTGTGTGAAAGGAGTCTGAGGCAATTCTGGAGCTATTTTTAGACGGTGTGTGTGTGAGTGAAAATGCAAATGAGTAAGCAGTGAACTGTTTAAACCACAGTTGGTTTTACAAATACTGCTGCAAACATTGTTGAGTGTGTGTTTCAAATGCCATTTATGTTTATTAGAGGACTATAAATAAAGTTTTGAGTTGCCGTAGTGGATGTATAGTAATTGACTGAGTTTGGATGTAGATATATAAATATATTGAGTGCACTGTATATACTTAAGACTAACACATCACTTTCAGTAGTAACTTTTCTCCAGCATTAGTTGCTGGTGTGTTTTATTTTTAATTTCTTGTGTGTGCGGTGAGAATTAATGGAGGTTTCAATTTTTTGTTTGTTTGTTTTTTACTTGCTCTTTTTGATTATGACAAGCATGTCTAAAATACTCTTAGGAAAGTGTGTTTTGAGTTATATTCCTCAACTCTGGTCACACTTTAAGTGTGTGAATGCGGTGACTAGAAGGTTTTGAATGATGAATAAAGGTGTGAGAGGTATTTCTTTGGTGATGTAAAGTAGGATGTTTTAAAGTTTGAAAGTGTTTTTAATTTAAGAGATGCATGAGTGATGTTATAAGAGTTTAGTTTATTTAAAAGGTGTGTGTGTGAGAGGATTATGAAATCATTGTGTGAATGATGCTACATTTTAGATCAAAAGTTAGTAGAATTACAGAGGGTTTGTAGATTGTAAATACAAAATAAGTTTGATTAGCCTGCAGAAACAGAAAAGCAGCTTGAGCTGCTCTGAGAAGCTGTGTGTGTGTGACAGGAAGTTACATGCGCATAAAAGGAAGTGACTGTGACGAGTGAGCACCCAGAGAGAGAAACAGATGAGTTAAACTCTAGGCAGATAAAGCGAATGGAGGTTTTGAGAAAAGAAATGAAAAGGATATTAATTGTATGTTTTAGTGTGTCAACACAGATTACAGATAAATAAAGGTGGACTTCTCTCAACCTGGAATTTTGAGTACGGCACCAAAACCACTAGAGTAGCATAATTGGGAGAAAACAGGCCAGATTTTGGCTTAAAATTTTACAGCTTGACCTCGCACTTGTCCCCATCCTGAGAAGAAGCTCAAAGGACAGTTAATCTCCTGATGAAGACCGACAGAACATCGTGGACTTCAAGTATTAACAGCAGCCAAAAGACAGTGCAACTGACTCGTTAACACTGAAACCAAACTGACGGGACCAGCAGCAGCATGGAAAAGCACACGGTGCAACATGTACTGTAAATTACAGGCGGGGCAGTTGAACAGTGGGATAATGAGCTGTGGAAAGCACTGGACATTGATTGTCAGATTTGCCATGCTTGGAGTAATCTTGAAAGAGATGACTGAGAGGATCAACAGAAAAGAAGAAACCACATGATGAAACATGCACGGTGGACAGCAGGCTGGTAAGAACAGTGTGACATGACTGTTTAAAGGCACTGAATGTGGTATTTTGCCAGGCTGGGACTTGATCCAAAAGGAAAATACTGAAGAGAAACAGAGAAGAAACAGACTGTGTTTGCTGGAATTCAAGACAACAAAAGGACACTGAGAGAAGAGGACAGTGACCAGTGAGAGGCGAAGCCGGACGAGTTCGACTGTGAGAATACAGGGTGTAATTGGATTGAAATGAAAGCCTGAACTCATGATGGTTTAGAGATGTCCACCGTCACAAACAAAGAGGTAAACAAGAATAGAAAACACACATAGACAAAGTGTTACATGTGAAATTATTTCTGGAAAGAATCAGAAGTGAGATAGTTTTGAATTAAGAAATCAGGGAAAAGATGCATGAATTAAACCTGACTATAACATATAGAGGCAATGAAGAAAGCAGCTTACACTCACTGAACATTAACAAAATACATAGGAAAAGCAATGAAGACCTGCTTACACGTATATACATGACATAAGTTGGGATTTCTGACCAGAGAGAGGGAAACGGGTAGTTTAAGTACTTGTGATAATAATGAAAATGTCTCAGTTGTGTTTCTTTAGGGGCGAAAGAGACCTGGATCAATTCTCCCCATGCAGCGGTCGGAAGAAACCTGTAGGTTAACTTGACTGGACATGCCAAGGCAAGTTTCTGGTTGAATTGTTTACAGCGCCATGTCTCCATAAACCTGACAAGTGGGCCCTAACTTCTGGCTGAGGAGCAGGAATGCTGTTAATAAGGTGGGAACTTAAAATTTGGGTTAGCAAATTTGGGAAAGACAACTGACGGCTTGAGTGGAGAATTGTGCAGGAGTCTGACACACTGCAAAAGCAACATATGCAAATTCACATACACAAACAGAAAATGCATTAACCTTATAAAGACAAGACAAGCTCATGGAGTTTAATGCATAGACACTGATTAAACCTGGCTAAGAACACAAACATATGCAATGAAGAACAGCTTGCTATTTTGTATGAATGATACAATGGTGTGAATGTTTAATAAAATACATTTGAGTTTGTAATTGAGGAATAGAAGAAGCCATATGACAAAGGGAGTGAGTTATGTAAACAAAAAGTGATTAAAGTAGTTTTAAAAGAGTGACTTAGGAGTGCTCTCTCGTACTGAGTGATCAAAACCAGTGATCACTGTAGAAAGAAATAAAATAATTTAATAAGGTGGTAATGTTTAAACATATGTTTCTGTTGTTACAGCTTTTTGAGAGATGACTCAGTATGCAAATTAGCTGAAGTGAGTGGTGACGTCGGAGCTTCCTGTATGTGTGTGACTGAGGAAGTGACTTTCAGAAGAGGAAGCATGGCAGACAAGAGAAGTGCAGATTTGGGTAGGAAATTTATAGTTTAGTGATATGTTGTTGTAAGGGGGTTTTATGCTGAATGTAAGTATGTTACAGAGCATAAGGGGGTGATTTTTGTGTGCAAATTGTGTGGTTTTAATGAGACTTTCGGTGTATTGAGGAGGTGAAATTATGTGGTGGCAAAACTTTTGTGTGTTTAAGGTTCGGGTTGTTGTTGTTTTTGTTTTTAATAGAGGGAGTTTTAGGAAACATGGACATGTCTAAAAATTGGGCCCATTATTTTGTAACAGTGCACTTAAAGAAAACCTGTCAGGTGATTTTGTTTTGTTTTTATGAGCTAACAATCAGCTCTATTTTTTTCATTTCTGTTTTAAGGAGGCCTGCAACAGTGAATAACGGCGCTGAAAATTATCGGGAAGAGCAAATATAAGGGGGCTTTCCAGATTACAATTGGCTGAGGAGAAAGCTACCTGTAAAAAGGATTTTATGCGAGTCAATCCAGTCCAAAAGCATAAAGAAATATTTTCCTATGGAAAATAAAAATGACTGAGCTCATTTTGCTGAGGGTGGAGAATCTGACGCGGGAAGCTCCACTATTAGCAAAAATATGGAGTGAATGTGTGAGTGAATGTGAGGATGAATAAATGTGGACAAACAATTTGTTTTTACCAGAGAAAATTTCTGTTTTGTTTTATTAAGTGGGGTTAGATTATGGGATTATAGTATATTGTTGGGAGAATGCCAAATGCTAAAGGGGAAATATTTTTTGATGTAACTCAGTTACCATTAATTGAAGAAACACATGACTGATAACTGTTCTGTTTTAAGTTTATTTTTATGACATAGATTGGATCATGAGTGGGGAAACTGAGCATTTTTAAGTTTTGTATAGTATCTTGACACATGAAATGTATGAAGATAAAGGGGGGTTTAGGGTTTAATAATTTAATTGTTTAATAATTTAGGATCATTTTAGGACCTTTTGGGTTTTTGATCATTTGGATATGGTAAAACTGAAACTGTTATTTTTAAGTTAAGGTTAAAGGATTAAAGTGAACTTGTCACGGTTTGCGGGGCAAGCCGTGTGGAGTTGTAGAAAAGGACCCAAAAGGCGGCAGCTCTGGTGCAGGTGAATATTTATTTACAACGGTGGGCACAAAACAGCACTGGTGGAAAAACAAGAAACCGGAAACCTAAACTGGGTAAGCTAATAACACAAACCAGAAACGAGGATGCAGGGAGGTCCGGGGAAATACACAAGAGACGCAGGGAGACCGAGGGAGAACACAGACATAACAGGCTGGGGGAAACATGGAATAAACACAAAGAGAGACGAGAGCTCATAAATACACAGAGGGGCACAAGGGGGTAAGAGTCACAAAGGGAAAAACACTTAGGGAACACCACAACAGGACACCTCAGAAAACCTGGCCTAAATAAGGAGCGAAAATACAAGGAACCAAGAATACTGGGCCAACATGGCCCAGGACCATGACAGAACTGAATCCTGTTTAGAAGATACAATGCCGGTTTTTCAAAGCTGTGAATAACACATACACATACAGATATTACATAGGAGGTATTTTTAGGATAAAGGGGAGAGCTTATAAATAGAAATGATTTTTATACATATTGCATTTTTTGATATGAGTTATTGAAGTTATTGAAGGATTGCACGCGTTTACAGACACAGAGTCCATAAACACACATGACAGTATTGATTCCAGGCAAAAGGCCTCAAATTCATTTAGCTTTTTGACTGAACTTAAAGAAGGACCAAAGAGGAAGGAAAGCATATATTTTGGTTAAGTCTGATAAATTAGAATTATAAGGTATTGTTACATTAAAGGGAGCAAATGAAATAAAAAGGCTATACCAAAAACGGGTTATAACATAGGAAATGTGAGGTTTTAAAATGAAGTTAGTGTTAACACACAGGAGTTGTTGTTAGGCAGCGTTTAGCTATGATGAAATTTATGCAGGAGTAATTGCTTATATGCTTAAACTTAATTGATTAAAGTGGTTGTTTTCTTTTGGAGCTTTTAGTAGAATAGGCGCTTACGATGATTTTTTGGCTAAAAAGGTGACTTAAGATTAGAGGGAAAGCATTTCACCGGACGTGAAACCAGCGCTTAAAGAATTTTAAAGTGATGAGTAACGTTGAAGAATATACATAAATACAAGTCAATAAGTTAAGAGCATAATTAGGATCATGCTTTTGATTAAAGAGTCCCAGATAGGATAAGTTAGGGAGGTGCAGGAAAAGGTGTTTTGTTTCCTTTGCAGAAGATCTCGGCGACCACAGGAGGGGCGAGGATCCTGGAGATGTCGAGGCTTCATGGACCACAAGAGAGGGACCGAGAAAACCTAAGCTTACACATGGAGTGTTCTCGAAGGGGAGCTGGTGTTTATTACCGGACCAATTAGATGACATGAGGTTGTCTGATTTGCTGAGCGAGGACACAATGTATTGCGACCTCTGGTGTTCCAGAGGTCGAGAGAGAGAGTGTGGAGCAGGGAAATTATTTTACTGCTATTGTTAAATAATAAATATAATCTGCAGCATGGATATTGCATTCAGGGGTTGAACAGTGTGTGTCTTTCAGAAAGGCTAAAAGTCACAGGCTGACAGGAAACAGGCTTGCAGAGAGTTTGCAGAAGCAGGAAGTTATTTTGAGCAGCAGGCTAAGACGAGGCTTTAACAATGTAACAGATAGCTTTAAGATGGCCTTAAGATGTTTATGATGATGTTAATTTTGTATTTCAGGTGCAGTTATGACTATTTTATACACAATGCATATCTGTGCTTATTAAAGAGTTGGAGCTCGGTCAATTAATTGGGGGTTGGAAGCTTTGTTCGGCGCGATGTCCGGACAATCTATTGTGCAAGTGACTTGGAGCCATAGAAGGAATTGCAATACATGCTTACAAAACACTTATATATCAGGTCATTTTATATTAAGGTTTTAGTAGAGGTTCTTGGTTAAAACATTTATTTAGTAGAAGACATACACATAGTCTCAGTGAGCCTCTGTCCTGGTGAAAGGTCAGAAGTGCAACAGGTGAATTGAGAAAGAGCATTTGAGGACGAGACACAGACAGTTAGTAGGTGAAGAGGTGACACAAAGAGCATGTGAGGTCAACACACACACACACACACACATGAGTTAGATTTATTTAGAGGAGAGATTAGTCGTGTCTCGGCAAGAAAGAGGAACAATTCACTTTAAGACAAGAACGGAAAGTACCAGCCATGAAAATAGAAGATGATCTTCTGGGTTAAAAGTCATTGTGGTGTTGATCTGATCTATGTATAAAATGTATCTGTGACGCATGAAGGGGCGTCAGTAAATCAAACCCTGATGCTATAAAATATCTGTTTATGCTTTGATTAAGTCGAAGACTACTTGCTGTCGGCGTACAGAGTATCTTCCCACACGTGTGTAGTCATTAAAATCATTGTTTGACCAAGACCTTCTGGACCAAGGGTGGTTTGTACTCTCCTTCCCCAATTTTGAACCTTAACAGGCCCTTGACTCCAGGGACGCATCACTAGAGGCGCAGGGGCCCTTGACTCCAGCAGGGGCCCTTGACCCAAGCAGGGGCCCTTGACCCAAACAGGGGCCCATGACTCCCGGGACGTGTCACTGGAGGCGCAGGGGCCCTTGACTCCAGCAGGGGCCCTTGACTCCAGGGACGCGTCATTGGAGGTGTCTCTATCAGTCTTAGTTTCACTGGATCTCAGTGCAGCATTTGACACAGTTGACCACAACATATTACTCAAACGACTGGAGAACTGGGCAGGTTTTTCAGGAACTGTACTATACTCATTAAAAAACATACTTGAAGACTCACCTGTTCTCAGCTGCATTTGAATAAAGCACCAAATCCACACTTTTAAGCTTAAATTTCAAAACTAACATTTTAACTACTGATTTTATCTATTTCTGATTTTATTTGTTTTGATTTTATATACTGTTTTTGTTTGTTTGTTTGTTTGCTTGTGTTAAGGTTCAAAATATTGGGGATGGAGACAAGAGAAAAACCACAATAACAACACGGGTCCGGTCGGGTTGAGTCAAACGATGATTTAATGATCACACACGTGGGAGATGGACACTGATGCAGACAGCCTCAAAATCTCAAAATGGTGGAGCATTGCTCAAACTTTTATAGCCTCTGGTGCCTCCACCTTATCATACAAAGCCTAAACATTCACATGCTTTCTCTCACACAGCGCCTAAGCTACGACCTTGGCTCCCTGTTTATCTGCTCCTGCTGAAATGGGGCAGAAAACTCCAGCACACTCTGTTCTCTTCTACTCAGACAAATTAGATTTCTTATAACTCAGCAGTATAATGCATCATAAAACAATATCATTCATTCACAACAAGTCAGCAGTTTAATGTAATGCAAATCAGTTTAACTAATGCAATAGTTATCAGCTTCTTCTAATTCAGGAGAATAATGCAAACTAAAACTACATAATAATTTACAATCTTTAATTAGGGGTATAACATGGCATAAAATAATATTATAATCTAACAATTCCCCCTGATGAGGTCATTAGAATAATGACCTCACAAACACCCTGTAGCCCAGTGTGGCCGGGTTCATCTCTTCTCACTCCTGAGGTCCTTTGTCCCCCTGACGGGCAAACCATATGTAAGATGACCTCTGTGTTTGCGCAAGTCAGGTGCAAGACAAACTATTACTACAAGGATAGCAGGTCCAGATGACACTCCCCTGTTCTCCCACAGCTTTATTTGGTGTTCCCTTATACCATTCAGACGTAGACTAGAACCTCTGTCCGAAGAGCTCTTAACCTTTATTTTATTGCTGCAGCTACCAGTGTCGTCCAGTTGCGTGATCCTCTGTTCTTCTTACTTCAACCTCAGGGGTTAGACAACCCTTCAGTCGTGACACAGATCAGGGGATTATTCTGCCCCTATTTCAAACAACGATCTGTGTATCCTCGGGTCCTGTGTCTCCCGTGTATCCTCCAGAAAAGAACAGGAAGGCGTCCCCCTTTTGCCCAAGAGCCTCTCGAACCTCGTTGGTCTGGTGTTTCTGGATTTCCGTCAACCCCTTCATGGTTATTGCTGTATTTATGGGATTCATCCTTTTGAAGTGACTAGCTGGAGCCCAAGCGCCATGACCCTTGGACCCAGTTGGTGTCTCGGCAGTCACTGTATCTGTCTCTGCTGCGAAGGACCCTCGTATCTCTGTGGCCTCGTCTGGTGTCTGTTCCTTTCTCTGTAAGAGACAGAAAACCAAAACACCTCTCTTCCTAACCCTAATAATCTAATGTTGTTATCTACTGACCTTCTAGTGATTCAAAATTGGTCTAAAACATTCAGAATGTCCCAGGGACTTATTCTAATCATATCTTATGTGTGTGTAAGCGTGTTTGCATTTAGCCCTCTGCACTCAAGGCATTTCCTACACTTTATCAGTCCGGACAGTCACGCCGAACGAAGCTTCTGACCTTCAAAAGGCCGAGTGCCAACTCGTTATAAGCACATTTGCAAGGTGTGTCTGAAAATTATTGAAACCCCTCTTTTTAACAAAAGACAAAGAAATTAACAAATCTTCTAAGCGCTATTCAGTTCATTTCAATGAGTAATGATTAAACATGAAAGTGATAGTTTATGCTTTTTCACTGATTCTCTAAAAGGTCCGTCTTCTCGGACCGCTATTAGCTTAAGCTTTACCATTCCTAAATGATTAAAGACACAAATGAAGTTATAAATTGTTCAAATAATCCTTGTTTGATGTTAAAGCTCAACCTTCCCCCCCTTTTTTGACACATTCCAATGTGTCAAATCAACGGAGCTAGAACATTCAAAAAAAAGTTAGGCAGCTACAAAGTTTCCCAGACTCTTAAGGTGATCCGCGTGTAACGTTCTGACTCAGGTATTTAATATTTTAATAAATGTCGTTTAATTAACCGCCACTATTTAAACTAACCTTAAAGACATAATTGAAGAAAAGATCACAAAGAATAACATGATATCAATGTTATGTAAGCGCGTGTGGCCTTCTATGCTCGAAGCCTTTCCCCTCAATAGATCAGTCAGACATTCGCGCTGACTGTAGCTTTTAACCCTTATTAACTTGAGCACAACTCTACAATGAGCAACAAGTTGCAATATGTATGAAAATGATCATGGTTACACCTGCAATGAAAAATTATATCATTATCCTAACACCTGTAAATAGAAGATTCATCAGAGGTTATAACAATCACAGGAACACAGATGTTAGTATAAGGTCAAAAGCTTCAATAAATGATCATCGATGCAATGCTTGTTGCATGATTCTCATACAATAATAATGCTGACATTAAAATAACAGTAAAACACCCCCTTTTGTCCCGTTTCACTTGACACCTAAACGTTTATAAATGCCTCTTTTATTCTTGATTTTATTTCCCCCTTTTCTCCCCTTACTGACCACAGCAGGGGGATCTTAGTTTTGAATCAGCCATGAATCCAGCTCACCTGATTCATCAGTGAGCTCCACCATCACTGGCGTCTGACAGGGTGGCGCTGCATACTCTTCCTTTAATGTCACTATTTTCAACCTGTTAATGAGAGTGTTTAAACCTGAAGTCGACTACGTCCACAACAAGTCAATACAGCTGTAAATGTGGCCAATTATCAATCTATTACCAATCAATAACAACAGATAACTTCTATTTTATGCATGCTTTTAATCAACCACTCACCCAGAGGATCTCCAATCCCAGGAAATGCCTTCTCCTCCTTTAATGAGTCTGTCCTCCTTCCATGCCCTGGTAACTGGTCCATCCAGAGCCATATGATCTCAAATATACATACAACAAGCCAAACCACACCTTGGTTACACCAACCCCTTTCCACCCCCAAGATGTCCAATGCCATCCTAGTATGGACTGTCAAATGTGGCTTTAACGCTGACTGTTCTGACAATCCATTTTATAACGTTCCTGGTCAGATTTGCCAATCTCTGCACCAGGGTTTTAAACGTTTCGCCATTTTCATTAGGTTTTATTTTTTATTTAGTTTCGACTCCAGATTTTCAATTTTTTGCCAGTTGTAATTAGTTTTTACCAATTCTTTGCTAGTTTAGTCTAGTTTTTATTTTCTGAAAATCCTTAGTTTCAATTTAGTTTTATTTGTGTTTTGCAAAAGTTAAGTGTAACAAACTCTCAGTTCCATCATATCAATCATGCTCTTCTGCTTATCCTTGGGTGTTGAGACTAATAGCTATTAATTCTTGCCGCACCGAGTGTTCCTAATTTTGGTTGAAGTCAATTGATAACCTTTTCCATGCGATTGTTTCACACCTTTATTTAGATGTCCCAGTCCTGTTATCTCGGGATACATCACGCTGCCTTATCTGGGGTTAGCTATTTTCTTGGAATGCGAGTTAAGTGGGTGAGCTCTTCAAAGAGGGGGAGTGTGCTCCCTCTGATGAGGTCTTCTAGGTAAGCTAGGTTAACCTTCTTGTGTGAGCTTTTCAAGTGCACTTTTAAGGTTTGTGGGATTTTTTTTTATTTTTTTTTATAAATGTCCCTCAAGACCCCCTGATGGCCCAGTAATTCATTTTTGCGCACTGTAGTACACATTTAGTTTTTTGCTTGTAGCTCTCATACTCTACTTGCCACTCCTCTAAGTCCTGATGTTTCTTAGAGAGGACAACAGTACCTTTAAAATTATGTCACATGTGTGGGGGTGTGGCCTTGCCAATTGTTTTTCCCACCTTTTCAAAATGGCTGGCGTGCCCACAAGCACATTTTATGGAAGAGAGAAAGGTAAGCTTGATATTTACATTTAAAATGTTTTGTTAAACTCAGATTCTTATTTTATTCAAAAAATAAACATCTAGTAAATAATTTCAGGGGTCTTTAAGAATTAGGCTCATTTACTTTCACAGGGAACATGACTAATTTATTAATGTGTGCTCTACACATTGGGACTTTATATTTATATTTATTTCACTTTTTCCTAATACCCAACTTTTGACCAAGGCGGAGAGAATTCTTAACACAATTATTAAGGGAGATTCAAACATAGATTTTTCAAAATATGAGAGGGTCAGGACCCACTAGAAGCCACACAAAGATTATCGAGATGCAGTGGCAGATGTAATAGAGAAAGACACAGGGCCACCTGAAATCTGTCATCCTATCTGGTGCAAAACCAACATGTAGTAGAATCTGGAATTTTGATTTTGAGTTAAAAATAAAATATGGGTAAAATGCAGAAATCTTTTCCAGTAAAGTAAAAAATAAGAGTCGCAATTATAGTTGAATCCATAACACCTAATTGTTTCTACGAGATCACGTCGTTGCTGAGAGTTATCAGGGATCTCAATGTGTGAAAAGAACTCACAGTATCTGGGGTTTAAGCTCCTCTTAGCTGAGAAACCTGGGACAAACATGTGAACAAGCCCTGAATAATACCAGTAATGAAGACTTCTCTCCAACGATCAATAAAAGGAAGCCCCAATCTGATGAGAGTCTAGCAAAATATGGTTCACTCCACTTGCCTGAAATGGTTAGCAGTCCAAGGCATTTCAGTTGTATAATGATTGGGTACAACAATGAAACAGATGTGAGATGAGGGAAGTGCCAAATGTTCCTTTGTGTCTCCAAATAAAATCAGTACTTCCTCAGATATCCTAAATAAATTGACTTTTGTGAAATAGAAAGTTCAGTGCCATCACTTATTCCTAAACCAATAGTTTACAGCTAGTGAAGTGTCAGTGACTTCTGGGTTGGTCCCTGATCTTCATCTTATGAGATTGTTATTTTAATAACAATATAACGCGCGTGGACGGAGCAGCAACACAGACGACTCGACTAACGTACTACCTTAATTTCACTACAGCAGGGCACGCACACATCAATGCAACCAAACACATTTTGCTATAAATCCAGTTAATTTTAGTTAGTTTTGTGAACATTCAGTACAGTTTTAGTTAGTATTCCTTTTTGTTTTGATTTTATTACCGTTAACGCAAATTCTTTCCACTTCTACTTTTCGTTATTTCATTTGTTGTCTTTAATAATAATAATCTCCTCTGCACCCTTGAATAAACACCATTAACATGATCAACCTTTTGCTGCTTGTTTTTTCACCATCTTATTGAATCAAATACTTCATGCTTATGTGGTTTACGACATTATATTTATCTAAATCTCCACTTTGTGTCTAAATGTTTGAAGAATTTTTGAGGGTCAAATTTTGAGAATTTGACCATAGTGAAAGTTATGGCGTTATCACCCCCTTTGGGGATTACCTTTTTCCAGTTTTGATGATATTCCTCCCCGTTCTTTATTTTTTTGGAAGAACCCCTCTTCGGTGGCGAGAAACTGTTGGTGTGATCAAGCGGGTGCTGTAAAAACAAAAGCTCAGGACAGAACAGTCACCAGTCATGTACTTCATTCAAAATTAACAAATATCAAGCTTCATATTGATCCTCTGAGTGTAATGGTACATTTTAATTTGCACTTCTCAAAACTAAAAACAATATTTTCTTTATTTTACTCTTGTTCTTGTGCAGCACCACCCCTCAGCACATGCCCCTGTTATTTTATCTTACTTTTAAAATGTTGACTACTTCAAGAAAGCGCCCAAAAGACGGGGACCAGTGTTTATCATTACATATCTCCATTTTGAGTGTGGCTGTCTATCATTCCCCTCTTATTTATAGACCTCGGTGGAGGGTTTTTTGTTTGTTTTTTCTTTATTTCTCTAAAATGAATTCACTCTCTACATTGACCCACTATGGTTAATAATAACATGCTCAGTCATGAGTGGGATCAAACCTTTTCTTCACTTTAGCATTTAATATTCCCAACAATATAATGTGATACCTTAATTAAAACACAGCTACTAAAACACAATTTCCTTAATGCAAACATCAGTAGCTCAAAATTAGCAACCAAAGGGTTCAGTCTGCAGTTCACACTGCTGTGAAGCTACAGCTCTTTAGTCTCTGTCATTCTTCTGTTCTTGCAGACAAAACAAAGCAAAACAAAACATCCACCCTTCTTTTACAGGTTGGGTGAATTGTCTGTGGACATTTAATAATCCTAAAGTCGGCACCGTTTTTGTCTCAGTATCAAGTCAGTTAAACTTTTAGTCATCAGTCCGTCACAGTCCAGTCACATGCATACATTCACACACATTCATACCAGATATTGCTGATAATGGAGTCTCACGCGCAACCTATTCGAGGCTCCATCACCAGCAAGATGACGTCATCATTTTAAAGGAAACAGCTCCTTGTTTGTTTTTCCTTCTTTGGACTGGATTGACTCGCTGCAATCTTTTTAGGCTTCAGGATCAGTGTCCCATATAAGTGAATTTTCTCCCAAGCTCATTATAATCATGGAGAAAAATACTTCGCGACTGTTTTCAGTAAGAATATTTTATAACACTTTAAAATTCACTCTCTCAGGCCTGGATTAAGGAGCCGATTTGTTAAATCAGGAGCTCACAAAATACCAAAATATCACCACCGGTGGATCACACCTCTCAGATGTTCTTATCTCAGTGCACTGTAACGAAAGCAAACACAGACGTAACCAATTAAACACTCATATAATAACAGATACTGGGGCCCATTACAAACATGCCCAAGCATAAAACCATCCTTTTCTCTCTCAGAGAAAGAAAACAATCCAAACCTCACTGATAGAATCAACCTAGTATCAAACAAAACCCAAAGATCAACCAAAACTCCTTTTTGCACCAACAAAACATGTTGGATTTACTTGACTCAATAGTGGACACTAGTTACACACCAACTCTTTACTTTGGCAAAAACGTAAACAACTAAGTTGAATCAACACAACCTTTTCATAATCTCTTCGAAATAAAACTCACACCATTCATTCATCATTTTCGCTCTGTACCACTGCTCCTTGTTAGACTGTGTGAAGCACAGTAAACAATTCAGTGGAGGCTTTGAGCCATAAACAGACATCACGCACAGACATTGTTTTCATTATCAAAGTGCTTCAGACCATGTCCTCTAAATCTACACAAATGCCCTCTGCGTGGCATGAAATACATTTAAGCAATAAATAATCAATCAGTTCTTGCTGTTGTAACCAACTCCGTATTTGGATGTTTGTGTGCAGCATTTGTTAGTAAAGCATTCTTCATTGCATCAGCGTGTGTGTGTGTGGATCACTTCTCAGTTCATTGAATCAACATTTTAATTTGTGTGTGTGTGTGTGTCATTTCTCCCTCAATCAACGAGTGCATATGTTCATATGTATGTTTCTTTTCACTCTGAGTCGGTGCATGTAGATGTGTGTGTTTGTGTGGGTGTTTGTGTTCATCACTTTCCTGTTGTAGTGTTCTGGGTAAACCACGGCCTGAAGCGTGCCCTGGGTCCTGCCCTCCTCCTTTTCAGTCTGTTTGCATCCATTGGTGCTGCTGCTCAGAGTTCTGTCCATACTGGTTCTGGCCCCAATTGAGGCAGTCCTTTTCTCCAGTGTCCAGCATCTTCTCCTTATTTCGCTCCTCCTTAACTTGACCCTTTTGCTTCGGTCTTCCTTCAGGGTTTTGATACGCAGCTCAATTGTCTGGATGTCCGTTTGTTGCTTGCAGAAGTGCGACTGCTGTCCGTTTGTTTGCAGGTGGAACGGCTGACATCCAGAAGGTGTATAGGAGAGTCTGCAGCTTCCACCTCCCCAGTGGAAGACCTCAATCTTTGTTCTGTTAGTTTAACACAGGCCTCAAGGCTCTCTGGGATCCCTGCTTGCACTTTCAAGCCCACGGCTCAGGTCGTAGTCGTGGTCCCATTCCAGGGGAATGGAGTCCATGGTTGTTTGGGTGTCTCGGCCCGAGCGTTCAGTCCGGAGCTGGGCAGCCCAGGACGCTGAACGATCGGAGGACGGCAGAGGCGACAGGAAGCCATCCCCCTAACGTTTGCTCCATAGCAGACCGGACAAATCACACTGCTCATCTAGCTCCAGGATGCTCCGGCCTGATTTCAAGTCCGGTGTCTTGGACTCCAAGCCTGATGGGTTCGATTTTCAGCTAGCTCCTCCTGGGCCATGCTCAGTTTCTGCTCTGATGCCTCGAAGTCTTATTGAGGGCAGAAACCTCAGAGTCTTTTCCGTAGAAATCAGATTAAAGTCCATTGATGTTTTCCTTGCTTTGCTCCACGGCCTTTTGCGGCTCTGCTGTTCGGCTCTTCTCAGAGGTCAGCTCCTGGCCGAGCCCCGACACCTGTGCCTTCAGCTTATTTTCTCCTGGTGTTTTGTCCATTCTGAGGTGCCTCCTGACCTCAGTTACTCCTCCTGTCTCTGGCACGCCCTTTTTGCTGCCCGATGGTCATTGTTGGTCCGTCACTGTCCTGCACAGTTTTAATGCAGAGTGGTTAAGGTCAGCATGGTTTTGCTCGGCCTCACTTTTCATCTGGGCTTAATGGGCGTCTCGTCACAGCTCTGTCAGCTGAAGCTGTCTTTTTCCATATGGCAAGAGTGTGAAGAGTGTGTGAGAGGGGTGTGTCCGATCAGGCACAATGCTGGTGGCTTTGCGAGTGCCTCGTTTTCCAAATCCAGATGTTTATTTGTCACGTACACAGCAACAGAGAGAACAGTCTGTTGTTGGGATGGCTGAGGTCTTTCACGATCTTCCTGGTCTTGGTCCAGCACCGCCTGCTGTAGATTGAGTGCAGGTCAGGGTGCTCGGAGCGGATGGTGCGCTCAGCTGATTGCACAACCCTCTGTAGAGCTTGTCTGTCCGGCATGGTGCTGTTCCCGAACCAGACAGTGATATAGCTGCTCAGGATGCTCTCAATAGTTCCTTTATATAAGGTGGTCAGAATCGGTGGTGGGAGCCGGGCCTTTCTCAGTCTTCTCAGAAAGAAAAGACGCTGACGGAAATCTCCCCGTGTAGTGAAACGGGCCTTGGATTTAACTCTCTCCGTCTCTGCTGCCTGAGATCGTTTTCCTGCAGCACTGTTGACAGTTTCAAGTTGTTGTGGGTCCAGCTGCTTTAGCATTTAGTCAGAGTCACATCGAAGATGGTAAAGGAGAGAGCAACGATGGTAGAGGGGAGAGCAGGAGTCCAGGGTCAGCCTCGACTTTTCCGGGCCGACAAAGCAGCCTGTAATCAAGCATAAAGAGAAAAAACAAAACAAAACAAAAACAAACGAACAGGAAAATCATGTTGTATTGGCTGTGTTACTCAGAGAGGGGAAAAACAACGGGACCAGGCCCTGTGTCAGCCTTCTCTCCCCCTTTTTTTGTTTTTTCTCACCATATAATCCTCTCATAACCCACCAAGCTGACAGGACAACACAGGTACATGTTAAAATTCTTAAGATCATGTTTAAAGCACAAAAATGGAATTTCCTTTCATTCAGTAATCACTTGTATTAATCAATCAGAAGAAAACATGTCACAATTTGACTTTTATTAACCACTAAATTTGTCGTGTTATCACTGGTTGTGATTTTTTTTTTTTGAAGTTAAGTTGTTGTCCTGCAACCCAGAGGGTTTATTTGTTAGTAGTGGATAAACTTTATTGTGTAACGGCGGGTGTATGTTAAGCTTCACTGCTTTAAAGTTGCTGGAAAATCTTCACATGTTCATGGGTGTAAGCTGTTTCTTCATTGCGTGTATGTGCGTTTGTACATGGGCTAATTTAACGTTTTTTCTCAAACGAGGCATTTCTCTAGCACGTGCCTCTCTCTCACATTTCTCTGCTTGTGTGTGTTTTTATTTCACCTTTTTGTTGTGATGCTCCAGGCGCCTTCCCAACCTCCACAAGTCTGTTGGCCGCAATTTTATGTGTTAAAACTTCTCTTAATTTCTCCTTTAATTCTCTGCTAGCTGCTGTCTTTTCCACAGCTGCTGATTCTTGCTGAGTTTGGTTTCCATTACTATAATTTTGCTTCGGCCACCGTGCTTGTGGGGGCAGTTGGTCCAGCCCCATAGCCACCTGTATCAACACACTGAGAGATTTATTTAATATCATTTTCATCACTGTTAAATAGACCAGCAGGCAAGACGCCCACCTTTGCACTGCAGACTACATGCCAGTCTCCCAACACACTCCTCTCTGAGTTTCAGCTTTAAAACCCAACCTCATTCACACCCTAGTCATTCAAAACCTTATTTGTAGTATCATAATCAGCAAAATCAGCGTTTTAATTACAGGCATGTATCATTGTTTGCAAATCAAAATTATAAAACTCAAAAACACGCTAAACAGCAACAAAAGTCCTCTGTGCGTGTCACCGCTCATTTGCATGTTCACACACCGTCTAAAAATAGCTCGCAGCGCTGCAGCTGCACGTCACACAGAGTCTCACACCAAGCTCAGGCAAAACTCTATTATTTTATATTACAAAAGACGTCTTGTATTTACAATCACTGACAGGCCTGACAGATTCAGCACCTAACAAATTTCGACAAATTTAAAATAACGGGTCTCACCGAAGAAAGTCCAACTTTTTTGTAGTCAATCAAACAGTATCTGTTACTTCTGGGAACAGTTTCTGACCTAACTTCTAAAGAGCGCCTATACAATTTCGACAAATTTAAAATAACGGGTCTCACCGAAGAAAGTCTCACTTTTTTGTAATCAATCAAACAGTATCTGTTACTTCTGGGAACAGTTTCTGACCTAACTTCTAAATCCCTAACTCAATTTAACAGTATCCAAACAAGCACATGACACCGTTTAAAACAGTGAGGAGACTCGGTAACTCCTAGCTTATTTCAGGATGCCCTGTACCCCACAGATAAGCCAAACTGAACTAACCCTGTTCGCCGACAGGTCAAAGCCGCGCGTCCACGACTAGGAGGGGGCGTAACCCCCGGGCTATGTGCTTCTTAGCAGACTTCTGGGCTGCCGTCCTATAACAATTTTCACCTAACCGATTTTGAGAAATTTTACCATAACGGGTCTCACCGAAGAAAGATAACTTTTTTACGACCAATTAAACAGTCTCTGTTACTTCTGGGAACAGTTTCTGACCTAATTTGTAAAACTATTAACCAGTCTCTGTTACTTCTGGGAACAGTTTCTGTCCTAATTTCCCTACCAAACTACCTGAGCCTTCAGCTCAATATCCAGGGACTCAAACCCAACATTCTCTGTTACTTCTGGGAACAGTTTCATATTTCTTCAACTTCATTAAATACTGTTAAGCAACTTTAACTGCATAACACACGGTGATTCTCATCAAAATCAAAACAGACACTCTACCAGTAATTTCAGTGAGTAGACTTTAATTTAGTCATATCCAATTTGGCACATTTTGGAAATAATTCAACAGGTAGTGCCTTACCTTTAGATAAGCCGGCTTTTGTCCACTCAAATCAGACCACTGGCTCATGCCTGTCCGTTCGACAACCTCGGACCGTCCAAACTTTTAAATTCCACCCCAATACCACAGGACGAGCCCCCAAAATGTTAAGGTTCAAAATATTGGGGATGGAGACAAGAGAAAAACCACAATAACAACACGGGTCCGGTCGGGTTGAGTCAAACGATGATTTAATGATCACACACGTGGGAGATGGACACTGATGCAGACAGCCTCAAAATCTCAAAATGGTGGAGCATTGCTCAAACTTTTATAGCCTCTGGTGCCTCCACCTTATCATACAAAGCCTAAACATTCACATGCTTTCTCTCACACAGCGCCTAAGCTACGACCTTGGCTCCCTGTTTATCTGCTCCTGCTGAAATGGGGCAGAAAACTCCAGCACACTCTGTTCTCTTCTACTCAGACAAATTAGATTTCTTATAACTCAGCAGTATAATGCATCATAAAACAATATCATTCATTCACAACAAGTCAGCAGTTTAATGTAATGCAAATCAGTTTAACTAATGCAATAGTTATCAGCTTCTTCTAATTCAGGAGAATAATGCAAACTAAAACTACATAATAATTTACAATCTTTAATTAGGGGTATAACATGGCATAAAATAATATTATAATCTAACACTTGTTAATTAGTTAGTTACTTTGTTTGCTTGTTCAAATCAATTTGCAATCATGCTTTTTATTTGTTTTTGTTTCTAATGTCTCTGTAAAGCACTTTGAATCACCTTGTTGTTGAATTGTCTGTGAAGGTTCTCAGTTATCCAGGTCATAGTAGTCAATGGAGCTTGCAAAGAAAAGCGTCTGGACTTCTTTAAGTTGCTTGAAGACGTTTCACTTCACAGCAGGGGCCCTTGACTCCAGCAGGGGCCCTTGACCAAAGCAGGGGCCCTTGACTCCAGGGACGCATCACTGGAGGCGCAGGGGCCCTTGACTCCAGCAGGGGCCCTTGACCAAAGCAGGGGCCCTTGACTCCAGCAGGTGCCCATGACTCCAGGGATGCGTCACTGGAGGCGCAGGGGCTCTTGACTCCAGCAGGGGCCCCATGACTCAAGCAGGGGCCCTTGAATCCACGGACGCATCATTTGAGGTGCAGGGGCCCTTGACTCCAGCAGGGGCCCTTTACTCCAGCAGGGGCCCCATGACTCCAGGGATGCGTCACTGGAGGCGCAGGGGCCCTTGACTCCAGCAGGGGCACTTCACTCCAGCAGGGGCCCTTGAGTAAAGCAGGGGCCCTTGACTCCAGCAGGGGCCCTTGACTAAAGAAGGGGCCCTTTACTCCAGCAGGGGCCCTTGACTCCAGCAGGGGCCCCATGACTCCAGGGATGCGTCACTGGAGGCGCAGGGGCCCTTGACTCCAGCAGGGGCACTTCACTCCAGCAGGGGCCCTTGAGTAAAGCAGGGGCCCTTGACTCCAGCAGGGGCCCTTGACTAAAGAAGGGGCCCTTTACTCCAGCAGGGGCCCTTGACTCCAGCAGGGGCCCCATGACTCCAGGGATGCGTCACTGGAGGCGCAGGGGCCCTTGACTCCATCAGGGGCCCTTGAGTCAAGCATGGGCCCTTGACTAAAGAAGGGGCCCTTGACTCAAGCAGGGTCCCTTGACTCCAGCAGGGGCCCTTTACTCCAGGGACGCGTCACTGTAGGCGCAGGGGCCCTTGACTCCAGCCTCCAGGGATGCGTCACTGGAGGCGCAGGGGCCCTTGACTCCAGCAGGGGCACTTCACTCCAGCAGGGGCCCTTGACTAAAGAAGGGGCCCTTTACTCCAGCAGGGGCCCTTGACTCCAGCAGTGGCCCCATGACTGAAGCAGGAGCCCTTGACTCCAGCAGGGGCCCTTGACTCCAGCAGGGGCCCCATGACTCCAGGGATGCGTCACTGGAGGCGCAGGGGCCCTTGACTCCATCAGGGGCCTTTGAGTCAAGCATGGGCCCTTGACTAAAGAAGGGGCCCTTCACTCAAGCAGGGTCCCTTGACTCCAGCAGGGGCCCTTTACTCCAGGGAAGCGTCACTGTAGGCGCAGGGGCCCTTGACTCCAGCCTCCAGGGATGCGTCACTGGAGGCGCAGGGGCCCTTGACTCCAGCAGGGGCCCTTGAGTAAAGCAGGGGCGCTTGACTCCAGCAGGGGCGCTTGACTCCAGGGACTCGTCACTGGAGGCGCAGGGGCCCTTGACTCCAGCAGGGGCCCTTGACTCCAGCAGGGGCCCTTGACTCCAGCAGGGGCCCTTGACCCATGCAGGGGCCCTTGACCCAAGCAGGGGCCCTTGACTCCCGGGACGCGTCACTGGAGGCGCAGGGGCCCTTGACTCCAGCAGGGGCCCTTGAATCCAGGGACGCGTCATTGGAGGCGTCTCTATCAGTCTTAGTTTCACTGGATCTCAATGCAGCATTTGACACAGTTGACCACAACATATTACTCAAACGACTGGAGAACTGGGCAGGTTTTTCAGGAACTGTACTAAACTCGTTAAAAAACATACTTGAAGACTCACCTGTTCTCAGCTGCATTTGAATAAAGCACCAAATCCACACTTTTAAGCTTAAATTTCAAAACTAACATTTTAACTACTGATTTTATCTATTTCTGATTTTATTTGTTTTGATTTTATATACTGTTTTTGTTTGTTTGTTTTTTTGCTTGTTAATTAGTTAGTTACTTTGTTTGCTTGTTTAAATCAATTTTAAATCATGCTTTTTATTTGTTTTTGTTTCTAATATCTCTGTAAAGCACTTTGAATCACCTTGTTGTTGAATTGTCTGTTTAGGTTCTCAGTCATCCAGGTCATCGTAGTCAATGGAGCTTGCAAAGAAAAGCGTCTGGACTTCTTTAAGTTGCTTGAAGACGTTTCACTTCACAGCAGGGGCCCTTGACTCCATCAGGGGCCCTTGACTCCAGCAGGGGCCCCATGACTCAAGCAGGGGCCCTTGACTCCAACAGGGGCCCTTGACTCCAGGGACGCGTCATTTGAGGTGCAGGGACCCTTCACTCCAGCAGGGGCCCTTCACTCCAGCAGGGACCCTTGAGTCAAGCAGGGGCCCTTGACTCAAGCAGGGGCCCCATGACTCCAGGGACGCGTCACTGGAGGCGCAGGGGCCCTTGACTCCAGCAGGGGCCCATGACTCCAGGGATGCGTCACTGGAGGCGCAGGTGCCTTTGACTCCAGCAGGGGCCCTTGACTCCAGGAACGCTTCACTTGAGGAGCAGGGGCCCTTGACTCCAGCAGGGGCCCTTTAGTCCAGGAACGCGTCATTGGAGGCGCAGGGCCCCTTGATTCAATCAGGGGCCCTTGACTCCAGCAGGGGCCCATGACTCTAGGGATGCGTCACTGGAGGCGCAGGGGCCTTTGACTCCAGCAGGGGCCCTTGACTCCAGGAACGCTTGACTTGAGGCGCAGGGGCCCTTGACTCCAGCAGGGGCCCATGACTCGAGGGACGCGTCACTGGAGGCGCAGGGGCCCTTGACTCCAGGGACGCGTCACTGGAGGCGCAGGGGCCCTTGACTCCAGCAGGGGCTCTTGACTCAAGTTGGTGCCCATGACTCCAGGTATGCGTCACTGGAGGCGCAGGGGCCCTTGACTCACGCAGGGGCCCTTGACTCCAGCAGGGGCCCTTGACTCCAGCAGGGGCCCTTGACTAAAGAAGGGGCCCTTGACTAAAGAAGGGGCCCTTAACTCCAGCAGGGGCGCTTGACTCAAGCAGGGGCCCTTGACTCCAGCAGGGGCCCTTGAGTAAAGCAGGGGCCCTTGACTCCAGCCGGGGCCCTTGACTCACGCAGGGGCCCTTGACTCCAGCAGGGGCCCTTGACTAAAGCAGGGGCCATTGACTCCAGCAGGGGCCCTTCACTCCAGCAGGGGCCCCATGACTCAAGCAGGGGCCCTTCACTCCAGCAGGGGCCCTTCACTCCAGCAGGGGCCCCATGACTCCAGGGATGCGTCACTGGAGGCGCAGGGGCCCTTGACTCCAGCAGGGGCCCTTGACTCAAGCAGGGGCCCTTAACTCCAGCAGGGGCCCTTGACTAAAGAAGGGGCCCTTGACTAAAGAAGGGGCCCTTTACTCAAGCAGGGGCCCTTAACTCAAGCAGGGGCGCTTGACTCAAGCAGGGGCCCTTGACTCCAGCAGGGGCCCTTGACTCCAGCAGGGGCCCCATTACTCAAGCAGGGGCCCTTCACTCCAGCAGGGGCCCTTCACTCCAGCAGGGGCCCCATGACTCCAGGGATGCGTCACTGGAGGCGCAGGGGCCCTTGACTCCAGCAGGGGCCCTTGACCCAAGCAGGGGCCCTTGACTCCCGGGACGCGTCACTGGAGGCGTCTCTATCAGTCTTAGTTTCACTGGATCTCAGTGCAGCATTTGACACAGTTGACCACAACATATTACTCAAACGACTGGAGAACTGGGCAGGTTTTTCAGGAACTGTACTAAACTCGTTAAAAAACATACTTGAAGACTCACCTGTTCTCAGCTGCATTTGAATAAAGCACCAAATCCACACTTTTAAGCTTAAATTTCAAAACTAACATTTTAACAACTGATTTTATCCATTTCTGATTTTTTTTGTTTTGATTTTATATACTGTTTTTGTTTGTTTGTTTTTTTGCTTGTTAATTAGTTAGTTACTTTGTTTGCTTGTTTAAATCAATTTTAAATCATGTTTTTTATTTGTTTTTGTTTCTAATGTCTCTGTAAAGCACTTTGAATCACCTTGTTGTTGAATTGTCTGTTTAGGTTCTCAGTCATCCAGGTCATCGTAGTCAATGGAGCTTGCAAAGAAAAGCGTCTGGACTTCTTTAAGTTGCTTGAAGACGTTTCACTTCACAGCAGGGGCCCTTGACTCCATCAGGGGCCCTTGACTCCAGCAGGGGCCCCATGACTCAAGCAGGGGCCCTTGACTCCAACAGGGGCCCTTGACTCCAGGGACGCGTCATTTGAGGTGCAGGGACCCTTCACTCCAGCAGGGGCCCTTCACTCCAGCAGGGGCCCTTGAGTCAAGCAGGGGCCCTTGACTCAAGCAGGGGCCCCATGACTCCAGGGACGCGTCACTGGAGGCGCAGGGGCCCTTGACTCCAGCAGGGGCCCATGACTCCAGGGATGCGTCACTGGAGGCGCAGGTGCCTTTGACTCCAGCAGGGGCCCTTGACTCCAGGAACGCTTCACTTGAGGAGCAGGGGCCCTTGACTCCAGCAGGGGCCCTTGACTCCAGGGACGCGTCACTGGAGGCGCAGGGGCCCTTGACTCCAGCAGGGGCCCTTGACTCAAGCAGGGGCCCTTGACTCAAGCAGGGGCCCTTGACTCCAGCAGGGGCCCTTTACTCCAGGGACGCGTCATTGGAGGCGCAGGGCCCCTTGACTCAAGCAGGGGCCCTTGACTCCAGCTGGGGCCCTTGACTCAAGCAGGGGCCATTGACTCCAGCAGGGGCCCTTGACTCCAGCAGGGGCCCCATTACTCAAGCAGGGGCCCTTGACTCCAGCAGGGGCCCTTCACTCCAGCAGGGGCCCCATGACTCCAGGGATGCGTCACTGGAGGCGCAGGGGCCCTTGACTCCAGCAGGGGCCCTTGACCCAAGCAGGGGCCCTTGACTCCCGGGACGCGTCACTGGAGGCGTCTCTATCAGTCTTAGTTTCACTGGATCTCAGTGCAGCATTTGACACAGTTGACCACAACATATTACTCAAACGACTGGAGAACTGGGCAGGTTTTTCAGGAACTGTACTAAGCTCGTTAAAAAACATACTTGAAGACTCACCTGTTCTCAGCTGCATTTGAATAAAGCACCAAATCCACACTTTTAAGCTTAAATTTCAAAACTAACATTTTAACTACTGATTTTATCTATTTCTGATTTTATTTGTTTGCTTGTTTAAATCACTTTTAAATCATGCTTTTTATTTGTTTTTGTTTCTAATGTCTCTGTAAAGCACTTTGAATCACCTTGTTGTTGAATTGTCTGTGAAGGTTCTCAGTCATCCAGGTCATCGTAGTCAATGGAGCTTGCAAAGAAAAGCGTCTGGACTTCTTTAAGTTGCTTGAAGACGTTTCACTTCACAGCAGGGGCCCTTGACTCCAGCAGGGGCCCTTGACTCAAGCAGGGGCCCTTGACTCCAGCAGGGGCCCTTTACTCCAGCAGGGGCCCTTGACTAAAGAAGGGGCCCTTGACTCAAGCAGGGGCCCTTGACTCCAGGGACGCGTCACTGGAGGCGCAGGGGCCCTTGACTCCAGCAGGGGCTCTTCACTCAAGTTGGTGCCCATGACTCCAGGTATGCGTCACTGGAGGCGCAGGGGCCCTTGACTCACGCAGGGGCCCTTGACTCCAGCAGGGGCCCTTGACTCCAGCAGGGGCCCTTGACTAAAGAAGGGGCCCTTGACTAAAGAAGTGGCCCTTGACTCAAGCAGGGGCCCTTAACTCCAGCAGGAGCGCTTGACACAAGCAGGGGCCCTTCACTCCAGCAGGGGCCCTTGAGTAAAGCAGGGGCCCTTGACTTCAGCCGGGGCCCTTGACTCCAGCAGGGGCCCTTGACTAAAGCAGGGACCCTTGACTCCAGCAGGGGCCCCATTACTCAAGCAGGGGCCCTTCACTCCCGGGACGCGTCACTGGAGGCGCAGGGGCCCTTGACTCCAGCAGGGGCCCTTGACTCCAGGGACGCGTCACTGTAGGAGCAGGGACCCTTGACTCCAGCAGGGGCCCTTCACTCCAGCAGGGGCCCTTGAGTCAAGCAGGGGCCCTTGACTCAAGCAGGGGCCCCATGACTCCAGGGACGCGTCACTGGAGGCGCAGGGGCCCTTGACTCCAGCAGGGGCCCATGACTCCAGGGATGCGTCACTGGAGGCGCAGGTGCCTTTGACTCCAGCAGGGGCCCTTGACTCCAGGAACGCTTCACTTGAGGAGCAGGGGCCCTTGACTCCAGCAGGGGCCCTTGACTCCAGGGACGCGTCACTGGAGGCGCAGGGGCCCTTGACTCCAGCAGGGGCCCTTGACTCAAGCAGGGGCCCTTGACTCAAGCAGGGGCCCTTGACTCCAGCAGGGGCCCTTTACTCCAGGGACGCGTCATTGGAGGCGCAGGGCCCCTTGACTCAAGCAGGGGCCCTTGACTCCAGCTGGGGCCCTTGACTCAAGCAGGGGCCATTGACTCCAGCAGGGGCCCTTGACTCCAGCAGGGGCCCCATTACTCAAGCAGGGGCCCTTGACTCCAGCAGGGGCCCTTAACTCCAGCAGGGGCCCTTGACTCCAGCAGGGGCCCTTGACTAAAGAAGGGGCCCTTTACTCAAGCAGGGGCCCTTAACTCAAGCAGGGGCGCTTGACTCAAGCAGGGGCCCTTGACTCCAGCAGGGGCCCTTGAGTAAAGCAGGGGCCCTTGACTCCAGCTGGGGCCCTTGACTCACGCAGGGGCCCTTGACTCCAGCAGGGGCCCTTGACTAAAGCAGGGGCCATTGACTCCAGCAGGGGCCCTTGACTCCAGCAGGGGCCCCATTACTCAAGCAGGGGCCCTTGACTCCAGCAGGGGCCCTTCACTCCAGCAGGGGCCCCATGACTCCAGGGATGCGTCACTGGAGGCGCAGGGGCCCTTGACTCCATTAGGGGCCCTTGACCCAAGCAGGGGCCCTTGACTCCCGGGACGCGTCACTGGAGGCGTCTCTATTAGTCTTAGTTTCACTGGATCTCAGTGCAGCATTTGACACAGTTGACCACAACATATTACTCAAACGACTGGAGAACTGGGCAGGTTTTTCAGGAGCTGTACTAAACTCGTTAAAAAACATACTTGAAGACTCACCTGTTCTCAGCTGCATTTGAATAAAGCACCAAATCCACACTTTCAAGCTTAAATTTCAAAACTAACATTTTAACTACTGATTTTATCTATTTCTGATTTTATTTGTTTGCTTGTTTAAATCACTTTTAAATCATGCTTTTTATTTGTTTTTGTTTCTAATGTCTCTGTAAAGCACTTTGAATCACCTTGTTGTTGAATTGTCTGTGAAGGTTCTCAGTCATCCAGGTCATCGTAGTCAATGGAGCTTACAAAGAAAAGCGTCTGGACTTCTTTAAGTTGCTTGAAGACGTTTCACTTCACAGCAGGGGCCCTTGACTCCAGCAGGGGCCCTTGACTCCAGCAGGGGCCCTTGACTCACGCAGGGGCCCTTGACTCAAGCAGGGGCCCTTGACTCCAGCAGGGGCCCTTTACTCCAGGGACGCGTCATTGGAGGCGCAGGGCCCCTTGACTCAAGCAGGGGCCCTTGACTCAAGTTGGTGCCCATGACTCCAGGTATGCGTCACTGGAGGCGCAGGGGCCCTTGACTCACGCAGGGGCCCTTGACTCCAGCAGGGGCCCTTGACTCCAGCAGGGGCCCTTGACTAAAGAAGGGGCCCTTGACTAAAGAAGGGGCCCTTGACTCAAGCAGGGACCCTTAACTCCAGCAGGGGCCCTTGACTCCAGCAGGGGCCCTTGACTAAAGAAGGGGCCCTTGACTAAAGAAGGGGCCCTTTACTCAAGCAGGGGCCCTTAACTCAAGCAGGGGCGCTTGACTCAAGCAGGGGCCCTTGACTCCAGCAGGGGCCCTTGAGTAAAGCAGGGGCCCTTGACTCCAGCCGGGGCCCTTTACTCACGCAGGGGCCCTTGACTCCAGCAGGGGCCCTTGACTAAAGCAGGGGCCATTGACTCCAGCAGGGGCCCTTGACTCCAGCAGGGGCCCCATTACTCAAGCAGAGGCCCTTGACTCAAGCAGGGGCCCTTGACTCCAGCAGGGGCCCTTGAGTAAAGCAGGGGCCCTTGACTCCAGCTGGGGCCCTTGACTCACGCAGGGGCCCTTGACTCCAGCAGGGGCCCTTCACTCCAGCAGGGGCCCCATTACTCAAGCAGGGGCCCTTGACTCCAGCAGGGGCCCTTCACTCCAGCAGGGGCCCCATGACTCCAGGGATGCGTCACTGGAGGCGCAGGGGCCCTTGACTCCAGCAGGGGCCCTTGACCCAAGCAGGGGCCCTTGACTCCCGGGACGCGTCACTGGAGGCGTCTCTATCAGTCTTAGTTTCACTGGATCTCAGTGCAGCATTTGACACAGTTGACCACAACATATTACTCAAACGACTGGAGAACTGGGCAGGTTTTTCAGGAACTGTACTAAACTCGTTAAAAAACATACTTGAAGACTCACCTGTTCTCAGCTGCATTTGAATAAAGCACCAAATCCACACTTTTAAGCTTAAATTTCAAAACTAACATTTTAACTACTGATTTTATCTATTTCTGATTTTATTTGTTTGCTTGTTTAAATCACTTTTAAATCATGCTTTTTATTTGTTTTTGTTTCTAATGTCTCTGTAAAGCACTTTGAATCACCTTGTTGTTGAATTGTCTGTGAAGGTTCTCAGTCATCCAGGTCATCGTAGTCAATGGAGCTTGCAAAGAAAAGCGTCTGGACTTCTTTAAGTTGCTTGAAGACGTTTCACTTCACAGCAGGGGCCCTTGACTCCAGCAGGGGCCCTTGACTCCAGCAGGGGCCCTTGACTCCAGCAGGGGCCCCATTACTCAAGCAGGGGCCCTTGACTCCAGCAGGGGCCCTTCACTCCAGCAGGGGCCCCATGACTCCAGGGATGCGTCACTGGAGGCGCAGGGGCCCTTGACTCCAGCAGGGGCCCTTGAACCAAGCAGGGGCCCTTGACTCAAGCAGGGGCGCTTGACTCAAGCAGGGGCCCTTGACTCCAGGGATGCGTCATTTGAGGTGCAGGGACCCTTCACTCCAGCAGGGGCCCTTCACTCCAGCAGGGGCCCTTGAGTCAAGCAGGGGCCCTTGACTCAAGCAGGGGCCATTGACTCCAGCAGGGGCCCTTGACTCCAGCAGGGGCCCCATGACTCCAGGTATGCGTCACTGGAGGAGCAGGGGCCCTTGACTCACGCAGGGGCCCTTGACTCACGCAGGGGCCCTTGACTCCAGCAGGGGCCCTTGAGTAAAGCAGGGGCCCTTGACTCCAGCCGGGGCCCTTTACTCACGCAGGGGCCCTTGACTCCAGCAGGGGCCCTTGACTAAAGCAGGGGCCATTGACTCCAGCAGGGGCCCTTGACTCCAGCAGGGGCCCCATTACTCAAGCAGGGGCCCTTGACTCCAGCAGGGGCCCTTGACTCCAGCAGGGGCCCTTGAGTAAAGCAGGGGCCCTTGACTCCAGCTGGGGCCCTTGACTCACGCAGGGGCCCTTGACTCCAGCAGGGGCCCTTCACTCCAGCAGGGGCCCCATTACTCAAGCAGGGGCCCTTGACTCCAGCAGGGGCCCTTCACTCCAGCAGGGGCCCCATGACTCCAGGGATGCGTCACTGGAGGCGCAGGGGCCCTTGACTCCAGCAGGGGCCCTTGACCCAAGCAGGGGCCCTTGACTCCCGGGACGCGTCACTGGAGGCGTCTCTATCAGTCTTAGTTTCAATGGATCTCAGTGCAGCATTTGACACAGTTGACCACAACATATTACTCAAACGACTGGAGAACTGGGCAGGTTTTTCAGGAACTGTACTAAACTCGTTAAAAAACATACTTGAAGACTCACCTGTTCTCAGCTGCATTTGAATAAAGCACCAAATCCACACTTTTAAGCTTAAATTTCAAAACTAACATTTTAACTACTGATTTTTATCTATTTCTGATTTTATTTGTTTGCTTGTTTAAATCACTTTTAAATCATGCTTTTTATTTGTTTTTGTTTCTAATGTCTCTGTAAAGCACTTTGAATCACCTTGTTGTTGAATTGTCTGTGAAGGTTCTCAGTCATCCAGGTCATCGTAGTCAATGGAGCTTGCAAAGAAAAGCGTCTGGACTTCTTTAAGTTGCTTGAAGACGTTTCACTTCACAGCAGGGGCCCTTGACTCCAGCAGGGGCCCTTGACTCCAGCAGGGGCCCTTGACTCCAGGGACGCGTCACTGGAGGCGCAGGGGCCCTTGACTCCAGCAGGGGCCCTTGACTCCAGCAGGGGCCCTTGACTAAAGAAGGGGCCCTTGACTAAAGAAGGGGCCCTTGACTCAAGCAGGGGCCCTTGACTCCAGCAGGGGCCCTTGACTCCAGCAGGGGCCCTTGACTAAAGAAGGGGCCCTTGACTAAAGAAGGGGCCCTTTACTCAAGCAGGGGCCCTTAACTCAAGCAGGGGCGCTTGACTCAAGCAGGGGCCCTTGAGTAAAGCAGGGGCCCTTGACTCCAGCTGGGGCCCTTGACTCACGCAGGGGCCCTTGACTCCAGCAGGGGCCCTTGACTCCAGCAGGGGCCATTGACTCCAGCAGGGGCCCTTGACTCCAGCAGGGGCCCCATTACTCAAGCAGGGGCCCTTGACTCCAGCAGGGGCCCTTCACTCCAGCAGGGGCCCCATCACTCCAGGGATGCGTCACTGGAGGCGCAGGGGCCCTTGACTCCAGCAGGGGCCCTTGACCCAAGCAGGGGCCCTTGACTCAAGCAGGGGCGCTTGACTCAAGCAGGGGCCCTTGACTCCAGGGATGCGTCATTTGAGGTGCAGGGACCCTTCACTCCAGCAGGGGCCCTTCACTCCAGCAGGGGCCCTTGAGTCAAGCAGGGGCCCTTGACTCAAGCAGGGGCCATTGACTCCAGCAGGGGCCCTTCACTCCAGCAGGGGCCCCATGACTCCAGGTATGCGTCACTGGAGGAGCAGGGGCCCTTGACTCACGCAGGGGCCCTTGACTCACGCAGGGGCCCTTGACTCCAGCAGGGGCCCCATGACTCCAGGGATGCGTCACTGGAGGAGCAGGGGCCCTTGACTCACGCAGGGGCCCTTGACTCACGCAGGGGCCCTTGACTCCAGCAGGGGCCCTTGACTAAAGAAGGGGCCCTTGATTCAATCAGGGGCCCTTGACACCAGCAGGGGCCCATGACTCCAGGGATGCGTCACTGGAGGCGCAGGGGCCTTTGACTCCAGCAGGGGCCCTTGACTCCAGGAACGCTTCACTTGAGGAGCAGGGGCCCTTGACTCCAGCAGGGGCCCTTGACTCCAGGGACGCGTCACTGGAAGCGCAGGGGCCCTTGACTCCAGCAGGGGCCCTTGACTCAAGCAGGGGCCCTTGACTCAAGCAGGGGCCCTTGACTCCAGCAGGGGCCCTTGACTCCAGCAGGGGCCCTTGACTAAAGAAGGGGCCCTTGACTAAAGAAGGGGCCCTTTACTCAAGCAGGGGCCCTTAACTCAAGCAGGGGCCCTTGACTCAAGCAGGGGCCCTTGACTCCAGCAGGGGCCCTTGAGTAAAGCAGGGGCCCTTGACTCCAGCTGGGGCCCTTGACTCACGCAGGGGCCCTTGACTCCAGCAGGGGCCCTTGACTAAAGCAGGGGCCATTGACTCCAGCAGGGGCCCTTGACTCCAGCAGGGGCCCCATTACTCAAGCAGGGGCCCTTGACTCCAGCAGGGGCCCTTCACTCCAGCAGGGGCCCTTGACCCAAGCAGGGGCCCTTTACTCCAGGGACGCGTCATTGGAGGCGCAGGGCCCCTTGACTCAAGCAGGGGCCCTTGACTCCAGCAGGGGCCCATGACTCGAGGGACGCGTCACTGGAGGCGCAGGGGCCCTTGACTCCAGCAGGGGCGCTTGACTCAAGCAGGGGCCCTTGACTCCAGCAGGGGCCCTTGAGTAAAGCAGGGGCCCTTGACTCCAGCCGGGGCCCTTGACTCACGCAGGGGCCCTTGACTCCAGCAGGGGCCCTTGACTAAAGCAGGGGCCATTGACTCCAGCAGGGGCCCTTGACTCCAGCAGGGGCCCTTGACTCCAGCAGGGGCCCCATGACTCCAGGGATGCGTCACTGGAGGCGCAGGGGCCCTTGACTCCAGCAGGGGCCCTTGACCCAAGCAGGGGCCCTTGACTCCCGGGACGCGTCACTGGAGGCGTCTCTATCAGTCTTAGTTTCACTGGATCTCAGTGCAGCATTTGACACAGTTGACCACAACATATTACTCAAACGACTGGAAAACTGGGCAGGTTTTTCAGGAACTGTACTAAACTCGTTAAAAAACATACTTGAAGACTCACCTGTTCTCAGCTGCATTTGAATAAAGCACCAAATCCACACTTTTAAGCTTAAATTTCAAAACTAACATTTTAACTACTGATTTTATCTATTTCTGATTTTATTTGTTTGCTTGTTTAAATCACTTTTAAATCATGCTTTTTATTTGTTTTTGTTTCTAATGTCTCTGTAAAGCACTTTGAATCACCTTGTTGTTGAATTGTCTGTGAAGGTTCTCAGTCATCCAGGTCATCGTAGTCAATGGAGCTTGCAAAGAAAAGCGTCTGGACTTCTTTAAGTTGCTTGAAGACGTTTCATTTCACAGCAGGGGCCCTTGACTCCAGCAGGGGCCCTTGACTCCAGCAGGGGCCCTTGACTCCAGCAGGGGCCCTTGACTCAAGTTGGTGCCCATGACTCCAGGTATGCGTCACTGGAGGCGCAGGGGCCCTTGACTCACGCAGGGGCCCTTGACTCCAGCAGGGGCCCTTGACTCCAGCAGGGGCCCTTGACTAAAGAAGGGGCCCTTGACTAAAGAAGGGGCCCTTGACTCAAGCAGGGGCCCTTAACTCCAGCAGGGGCCCTTGACTCCAGCAGGTGCCCTTGACTAAAGAAGGGGCCCTTGACTAAAGAAGGGGCCCTTTACTCAAGCAGGGGCCCTTAACTCAAGCAGGGGCGCTTGACTCAAGCAGGGGCCCTTGACTCCAGCAGGGGCCCTTGAGTAAAGCAGGGGCCCTTGACTCCAGCTGGGGCCCTTGACTCACGCAGGGGCCCTTGACTCCAGCAGGGGCCCTTGACTCCAGCAGGGGCCCCATTACTCAAGCAGGGGCCCTTGACTCAAGCAGGGGCCCTTCACTCCAGCAGGGGCCCCATGACTCCAGGGATGCGTCACTGGAGGCGCAGGGGCCCTTGACTCCAGCAGGGGCCCTTGACCCAAGCAGGGGCCCTTGACTCCCGGGACGCGTCACTGGAGGCGTCTCTATCAGTCTTAGTTTCACTGGATCTCAGTGCAGCATTTGACACAGTTGACCACAACATATTACTCAAACGACTGGAGAACTGGGCAGGTTTTTCAGGAACTGTACTAAACTCGTTAAAAAACATACTTGAAGACTCACCTGTTCTCAGCTGCATTTGAATAAAGCACCAAATCCACACTTTTAAGCTTAAATTTCAAAACTAACATTTTAACTACTGATTTTATCTATTTGTGATTTTATTTGTTTTGATTTTATATACTGTTTTGTTTGTTTGCTTGTTAATTAGTTAGTTACTTTGTTTGTTTGTTTAAATCAATTTTAAATCATGCTTTTTATTTGTTTTTATTTCTAATGTCTCTGTAAAGCACTTTGAATCACCTTGTTGTTGAATTGTCTGTGAAGGTTCTCAGTCATCCAGGTCATCGTAGTCAATGGGGCTTGCAAAGAAAAGCGTCTGGACTTCTTTAAGTTGCTTGAAGACGTTTCACTTCACAGCAGGGGCCCTTGACTCCAGCAGGGGCCTTTGACTCAAGCAGGGGCCCTTGACTCCAGCAGGGGCCCTTGACTCCAGCAGGGGCCCTTGACTAAAGAAGGGGCCCTTGACTCAAGCAGGGGCCCTTGACTCCAGGGACGCATCACTGGAGGCGCCTGGGCCCTTGACTCCAGCAGGGGCCCTTGACCCATGCAGGGGCCCTTGACCCAAGCAGGGGCCCTTGACTCCCGGGACGCGTCACTGGAGGCGCAGGGGCCCTTGACTCAAGCAGGGGCCCTTGACTCCAGCAGGGGCCCTTTACTCCAGGGACGCGTCATTGGAGGCGCAGGGCCCCTTGACTCAAGCAGGGGCCCTTGACTCAAGTTGGTGCCCATGACTCCAGGTATGCGTCACTGGAGGCGCAGGGGCCCTTGACTCACGCAGGGGCCCTTGACTCCAGCAGGGGCCCTTGACTCCAGCAGGGGCCCTTGACTAAAGAAGGGGCCCTTGACTAAAGAAGGGGCCCTTGACTCAAGCAGGGACCCTTAACTCCAGCAGGGGCCCTTGACTCCAGCAGGGGCCCTTGACTAAAGAAGGGGCCCTTGACTAAAGAAGGGGCCCTTTACTCAAGCAGGGGCCCTTAACTCAAGCAGGGGCGCTTGACTCAAGCAGGGGCCCTTGACTCCAGCAGGGGCCCTTGAGTAAAGAAGGGGCCCTTGACTCCAGCCGGGGCCCTTGACTCACGCAGGGGCCCTTGACTCCAGCAGGGGCCCTTGACTAAAGCAGGGGCCATTGACTCCAGCAGGGGCCCTTGACTCCAGCAGGGGCCCCATTACTCAAGCAGGGGCCCTTGACTCCAGCAGGGGCCCTTGACTCCAGCAGGGGCCCTTGAGTAAAGCAGGGGCCCTTGACTCCAGCTGGGGCCCTTGACTCACGCAGGGGCCCTTGACTCCAGCAGGGGCCCTTCACTCCAGCAGGGGCCCCATTACTCAAGCAGGGGCCCTTGACTCCAGCAGGGGCCCTTCACTCCAGCAGGGGCCCCATGACTCCAGGGATGCGTCACTGGAGGCGCAGGGGCCCTTGACTCCAGCAGGGGCCCTTGACCCAAGCAGGGGCCCTTGACTCCCGGGACGCGTCACTGGAGGCGTCTCTATCAGTCTTAGTTTCACTGGATCTCAGTGCAGCATTTGACACAGTTGACCACAACATATTACTCAAACGACTGGAGAACTGGGCAGGTTTTTCAGGAACTGTACTAAACTCGTTAAAAAACATACTTGAAGACTCACCTGTTCTCAGCTGCATTTGAATAAAGCACCAAATCCACACTTTTAAGCTTAAATTTCAAAACTAACATTTTAACTACTGATTTTATCTATTTATGATTTTATTTGTTTGCTTGTTTAAATCACTTTTAAATCATGCTTTTTATTTGTTTTTGTTTCTAATGTCTCTGTAAAGCACTTTGAATCACCTTGTTGTTGAATTGTCTGTGAAGGTTCTCAGTCATCCAGGTCATCGTAGTCAATGGAGCTTGCAAAGAAAAGCGTCTGGACTTCTTTAAGTTGCTTGAAGACGTTTCACTTAACAGCAGGGGCCCTTGACTCCAGCAGGGGCCCTTGACTCAAGCAGGGGCCCTTGACTCCAGTAAGGGCCCTTAACTCAAGCAGGGGCCCTTGACTCCAGCAGCTGCCCATGACTCCAGGGATGCGTCATTGGAGGCGCAGGGGCCCTTGACTCAAGCAGGGGCCATTGACTCCAGCAGGGGCCCTTTACCCCAGGGACGCGTCATTTGAGGCGCAGGGGCCCTTGACTCCAGCAGGGGCCCCATGACTCCAGGGATGCGTCACTGGAGGCGCAGGGGCCCTTGACTCCAGCAGGGGCCCTTGACTAAAGAAGGGGCCCTTGATTCAATCAGGGGCCCTTGACTCCAGCAGGGGCCCATGACTCTAGGGATGCGTCACTGGAGGCGCAGGGGCCTTTGACTCCAGCAGGGGCCCTTGACTCCAGGAACGCTTGACTTGAGGCGCAGGGGCCCTTGACTCCAGCAGGGGCCCCATGACTCCAGGGATGCGTCACTGGAGGCGCAGGGGCCCTTGACTCCAGCAGGGGCCCTTGACCCAAGCAGGGGCCCTTGACTCCCGGGACGCGTCACTGGAGGCGTCTCTATCAGTCTTAGTTTCACTGGATCTCAGTGCAGCATTTGACACAGTTGACCACAACATATTACTCAAACGACTGGAGAACTGGGCAGGTTTTGCAGGAACTGTACTAAACTCGTTAAAAAACATACTTGAAGACTCACCTGTTCTCAGCTGCATTTGAATAAAGCACCAAATCCACACTTTCAAGCTTAAATTTCAAAACTAACATTTTAACTACTGATTTTATCTATTTCTGATTTTATTTGTTTGCTTGTTTAAATCACTTTTAAATCATGCTTTTTATTTGTTTTTGTTTCTAATGTCTCTGTAAAGCACTTTGAATCACCTTGTTGTTGAATTGTCTGTGAAGGTTCTCAGTCATCCAGGTCATCGTAGTCAATGGAGCTTACAAAGAAAAGTGTCTGGACTTCTTTAAGTTGCTTGAAGACGTTTCACTTCACAGCAGGGGCCCTTGACTCCAGCAGGGGCCCTTGACTCCAGCAGGGGCCCTTGACTCCAGGGACGCGTCACTGGAGGCGCAGGGGCCCTTGACTCCAGCAGGGGCCCTTGACTCACGCAGGGGCCCTTGACTCAAGCAGGGGCCCTTGACTCCAGCAGGGGCCCTTTACTCCAGGGACGCGTCATTGGAGGCGCAGGGCCCCTTGACTCAAGCAGGGGCCCTTGACTCAAGTTGGTGCCCATGACTCCAGGTATGCGTCACTGGAGGCGCAGGGGCCCTTGACTCACGCAGGGGCCCTTGACTCCAGCAGGGGCCCTTGACTCCAGCAGGGGCCCTTGACTAAAGAAGGGGCCCTTGACTAAAGAAGGGGCCCTTGACTCAAGCAGGGACCCTTAACTCCAGCAGGGGCCCTTGACTCCAGCAGGGGCCCTTGACTAAAGAAGGGGCCCTTGACTAAAGAAGGGGCCCTTTACTCAAGCAGGGGCCCTTAACTCAAGCAGGGGCGCTTGACTCAAGCAGGGGCCCTTGACTCCAGCAGGGGCCCTTGAGTAAAGCAGGGGCCCTTGACTCCAGCCGGGGCCCTTGACTCACGCAGGGGCCCTTGACTCCAGCAGGGGCCCTTGACTAAAGCAGGGGCCATTGACTCCAGCAGGGGCCCTTGACTCCAGCAGGGGCCCTTCACTCCAGCAGGGGCCCCATGACTCCAGGGATGCGTCACTGGAGGCGCAGGGGCCCTTGACTCCAGCAGGGGCCCTTGACCCAAGCAGGGGCCCTTGACTCAAGCAGGGGCGCTTGACTCAAGCAGGGGCCCTTGACTCCAGGGATGCGTCATTTGAGGTGCAGGGACCCTTCACTCCAGCAGGGGCCCTTCACTCCAGCAGGGGCCCTTGAGTCAAGCAGGGGCCCTTGACTCAAGCAGGGGCCATTGACTCCAGCAACGGCCCTTGACTCCAGCAGGGGCCCTTGACTCCAGCAGGGGCCCCATTACTCAAGCAGGGGCCCTTGACTCCAGCAGGGGCCCTTCACTCCAGCAGGGGCCCCATGACTCCAGGGATGCGTCACTGGAGGCGCAGGGGCCCTTGACTCCAGCAGGGGCCCTTGACTCCAGCCGGGGCCCTTGACTCACGCAGGGGCCCTTGACTCCAGCAGGGGCCCTTGACTAAAGCAGGGGCCATTGACTCCAGCAGGGGCCCTTGACTCCAGCAGGGGCCCCATTACTCAAGCAGGGGCCCTTGACTCCAGCAGGGGCCCTTCACTCCAGCAGGGGCCCCATGACTCCAGGGATGCGTCACTGGAGGCGCAGGGGCCCTTGACTCCAGCAGGGGCCCTTGACCCAAGCAGGGGCCCTTGACTCCCGGGACGCGTCACTGGAGGCGTCTCTATCAGTCTTAGTTTCATTGGATCTCAGTGCAGCATTTGACACAGTTGACCACAACATATTACTCAAACGACTGGAAAACTGGGCAGGTTTTTCAGGAACTGTACTAAACTCGTTAAAAAACATACTTGAAGACTCACCTGTTCTCAGCTGCATTTGAATAAAGCACCAAATCCACACTTTTAAGCTTAAATTTCAAAACTAACATTTTAACTACTGATTTTATCTATTTCTGATTTTATTTGTTTGCTTGTTTAAATCACTTTTAAATCATGCTTTTTATTTGTTTTTGTTTCTAATGTCTCTGTAAAGCACTTTGAATCACCTTGTTGTTGAATTGTCTGTGAAGGTTCTCAGTCATCCAGGTCATCGTAGTCAATGGAGCTTGCAAAGAAAAGCGTCTGGACTTCTTTAAGTTGCTTGAAGACGTTTCACTTCACAGCAGGGGCCCTTGACTCCAGCAGGGGCCCTTGACTCCAGGGACGCGTCACTGGAGGCGCAGGGGCCCTTGACTCCAGCAGGGGCCCTTGACTCCAGCAGGGGCCCTTTACTCCAGGGACGCGTCATTGGAGGCGCAGGGCCCCTTGACTCAAGCAGGGGCCCTTGACTCCAGCAGGGGCCCATGACTCGAGGGACGCGTCACTGGAGGCGCAGGGGCCCTTGACTCCAGCAGGGGCCCTTGACTCAAGTTGGTGCCCATGACTCCAGGTATGAGTCACTGGAGGCGCAGGGGCCCTTGACTCACGCAGGGGCCCTTGACTCACGCAGGGGCCCTTGACTCCAGCAGGGGCCCAATGACTCCAGGGATGCGTCACTGGAGGCGCAGGGGCCCTTGACTCCAGCAGGGGCCCTTGACTAAAGAAGGGGCCCTTGATTCAATCAGGGGCCCTTGACTCCAGCAGGGGCCCATGACTCCAGGGATGCGTCACTGGAGGCGCAGGGGCCTTTGACTCCAGCAGGGGCCCTTGACTCCAGGAACGCTTCACTTGAGGAGCAGGGGCCCTTGACTCCAGCAGGGGCCCTTGACTCCAGGGACGCGTCACTGGAAGCGCAGGGGCCCTTGACTCCAGCAGGGGCCCTTGACTCAAGCAGGGGCCCTTGACTCAAGCAGGGGCCCTTGACTCCAGCAGGGGCCCTTGACTAAAGAAGGGGTCCTTGACTAAAGAAGGGGCCCTTGACTCAAGCAGGGGCCCTTAACTCCAGCAGGGGCCCTTGACTCCAGCAGGGGCCCTTGACTAAAGAAGGGGCCCTTGACTAAAGAAGGGGCCCTTTACTCAAGCAGGGGCCCTTAACTCAAGCAGGGGCGCTTGACTCAAGCAGGGGCCCTTGACTCCAGCAGGGGCCCTTGAGTAAAGCAGGGGCCCTTGACTCCAGCTGGGGCCCTTGACTCACGCAGGGGCCCTTGACTAAAGCAGGGGCCATTGACTCCAGCAGGGGCCCTTGACTCCAGCAGGGGCCCCATTACTCAAGCAGGGGCCCTTGACTCCAGCAGGGGCCCTTCACTCCAGCAGGGGCCCTTGACCCAAGCAGGGGCCCTTGACTCCCGGGACGCGTCACTGGAGGCGTCTCTATCAGTCTTAGTTTCACTGGATCTCAGTGCAGCATTTGACACAGTTGACCACAACATATTACTCAAACGACTGGAGAACTGGGCAGGTTTTTCAGGAACTGTACTAAATTCGTTAAAAAACATACTTGAAGACTCACCTGTTCTCAGCTGCATTTGAATAAAGCACCAAATCCACACTTTTAAGCTTAAATTTCAAAACTAACATTTTAACTACTGATTTTATCTATTTCTGATTTTATTTGTTTGCTTGTTTAAATCACTTTTAAATCATGCTTTTTATTTGTTTTTGTTTCTAATGTCTCTGTAAAGCACTTTGAATCACCTTGTTGTTGAATTGTCTGTGAAGGTTCTCAGTCATCCAGGTCATCGTAGTCAATGGAGCTTACAAAGAAAAGCGTCTGGACTTCTTTAAGTTGCTTGAAGACGTTTCACTTCACAGCAGGGGCCCTTGACTCCAGCAGGGGCCCTTGACTCCAGCAGGGGCCCTTGACTCCAGGGACGCGTCACTGGAGGCGCAGGGGCCCTTGACTCCAGCAGGGGCCCTTGACTCCAGGGACGCGTCACTGGAGGCGCAGGGGCCCTTGACTCCAGCAGGGGCCCTTGACTCACGCAGGGGCCCTTGACTCAAGCAGGGGCCCTTGACTCCAGCAGGGGCCCTTTACTCCAGGGACGCGTCATTGGAGGCGCAGGGCCCCTTGACTCAAGCAGGGGCCCTTGACTCCAGCAGGGGCCCATGACTCGAGGGACGCGTCACTGGAGGCGCAGGGGCCCTTGACTCCAGCAGGGGCCCTTGACTCAAGTTGGTGCCCATGACTCCAGGTATGCGTCACTGGAGGCGCAGGGGCCCTTGACTCACGCAGGGGCCCTTGACTCCAGCAGGGGCCCTTGACTCCAGCAGGGGCCCTTGACTAAAGAAGGGGCCCTTGACTAAAGAAGGGGCCCTTGACTCAAGCAGGGGCCCTTAACTCCAGCAGGGGCCCTTGACTCCAGCAGGGGCCCTTGACTAAAGAAGGGGCCCTTGACTAAAGAAGGGGCCCTTTACTCAAGCAGGGGCCCTTAACTCAAGCAGGGGCGCTTGACTCAAGCAGGGGCCCTTGACTCCAGCAGGGGCCCTTGAGTACAGCAGGGGCCCTTGACTCCAGCCGGGGCCCTTGACTCACGCAGGGGCCCTTGACTCCAGCAGGGGCCCTTGACTAAAGCAGGGGCCATTGACTCCAGCAGGGGCCCTTGACTCCAGCAGGGGCCCCATTACTCAAGCAGGGGCCCTTGACTCCAGCAGGGGCCCTTGACTCCAGCAGGGGCCCCATGACTCCAGGGATGCGTCACTGGAGGCGCAGGGGCCCTTGACTCCAGCAGGGGCCCTTGACCCAAGCAGGGGCCCTTGACTCCCGGGACGCGTCACTGGAGGCGTCTCTATCAGTCTTAGTTTCACTGGATCTCAGTGCAGCATTTGACACAGTTGACCACAACATATTACTCAAACGACTGGAAAACTGGGCAGGTTTTTCAGGAACTGTACTAAACTCGTTAAAAAACATACTTGAAGACTCACCTGTTCTCAGCTGCATTTGAATAAAGCACCAAATCCACACTTTTAAGCTTAAATTTCAAAACTAACATTTTAACTACTGATTTTATCTATTTCTGATTTTATTTGTTTGCTTGTTTAAATCACTTTTAAATCATGCTTTTTATTTGTTTTTGTTTCTAATGTCTCTGTAAAGCACTTTGAATCACCTTGTTGTTGAATTGTCTGTGAAGGTTCTCAGTCATCCAGGTCATCGTAGTCAATGGAGCTTGCAAAGAAAAGCGTCTGGACTTCTTTAAGTTGCTTGAAGACGTTTCATTTCACAGCAGGGGCCCTTGACTCCAGCAGGGGCCCTTGACTCCAGCAGGGGCCCTTGACTCCAGCAGGGGCCCTTGACTAAAGAAGGGGCCCTTGACTAAAGAAGGGGCCCTTGACTCAAGCAGGGGCCCTTAACTCCAGCAGGGGCCCTTGACTCCAGCAGGTGCCCTTGACTAAAGAAGGGGCCCTTGACTAAAGAAGGGGCCCTTTACTCAAGCAGGGGCCCTTAACTCAAGCAGGGGCGCTTGACTCAAGCAGGGGCCCTTGACTCCAGCAGGGGCCCTTGAGTAAAGCAGGGGCCCTTGACTCCAGCTGGGGCCCTTGACTCACGCAGGGGCCCTTGACTCCAGCAGGGGCCCTTGACTCCAGCAGGGGCCCCATTACTCAAGCAGGGGCCCTTGACTCCAGCAGGGGCCCTTCACTCCAGCAGGGGCCCCATGACTCCAGGGATGCGTCACTGGAGGCGCAGGGGCCCTTGACTCCAGCAGGGGCCCTTGACCCAAGCAGGGGCCCTTGACTCCCGGGACGCGTCACTGGAGGCGTCTCTATCAGTCTTAGTTTCACTGGATCTCAGTGCAGCATTTGACACAGTTGACCACAACATATTACTCAAACGACTGGAGAACTGGGCAGGTTTTTCAGGAACTGTACTAAACTCGTTAAAAAACATACTTGAAGACTCACCTGTTCTCAGCTGCATTTGAATAAAGCACCAAATCCACACTTTTAAGCTTAAATTTCAAAACTAACATTTTAACTACTGATTTTATCTATTTCTGATTTTATTTGTTTGCTTGTTTAAATCACTTTTAAATCATGCTTTTTATTTGTTTTTGTTTCTAATGTCTCTGTAAAGCACTTTGAATCACCTTGTTGTTGAATTGTCTGTGAAGGTTCTCAGTCATCCAGGTCATCGTAGTCAATGGAGCTTACAAAGAAAAGCGTCTGGACTTCTTTAAGTTGCTTGAAGACGTTTCACTTCACAGCAGGGGCCCTTGACTCCAGCAGGGGCCCTTGACTCCAGCAGGGGCCCTTGACTCACGCAGGGGCCCTTGACTCAAGCAGGGGCCCTTGACTCCAGCAGGGGCCCTTTACTCCAGGGACGCGTCATTGGAGGCGCAGGGCCCCTTGACTCAAGCAGGGGCCCTTGACTCAAGTTGGTGCCCATGACTCCAGGTATGCGTCACTGGAGGCGCAGGGGCCCTTGACTCACGCAGGGGCCCTTGACTCCAGCAGGGGCCCTTGACTCCAGCAGGGGCCCTTGACTAAAGAAGGGGCCCTTGACTAAAGAAGGGGCCCTTGACTCAAGCAGGGACCCTTAACTCCAGCAGGGGCCCTTGACTCCAGCAGGGGCCCTTGACTAAAGAAGGGGCCCTTGACTAAAGAAGGGGCCCTTTACTCAAGCAGGGGCCCTTAACTCAAGCAGGGGCGCTTGACTCAAGCAGGGGCCCTTGACTCCAGCAGGGGCCCTTGAGTAAAGCAGGGGCCCTTGACTCCAGCCGGGGCCCTTTACTCACGCAGGGGCCCTTGACTCCAGCAGGGGCCCTTGACTAAAGCAGGGGCCATTGACTCCAGCAGGGGCCCTTGACTCCAGCAGGGGCCCCATTACTCAAGCAGAGGCCCTTGACTCAAGCAGGGGCCCTTGACTCCAGCAGGGGCCCTTGAGTAAAGCAGGGGCCCTTGACTCCAGCTGGGGCCCTTGACTCACGCAGGGGCCCTTGACTCCAGCAGGGGCCCTTCACTCCAGCAGGGGCCCCATTACTCAAGCAGGGGCCCTTGACTCCAGCAGGGGCCCTTCACTCCAGCAGGGGCCCCATGACTCCAGGGATGCGTCACTGGAGGCGCAGGGGCCCTTGACTCCAGCAGGGGCCCTTGACCCAAGCAGGGGCCCTTGACTCCCGGGACGCGTCACTGGAGGCGTCTCTATCAGTCTTAGTTTCACTGGATCTCAGTGCAGCATTTGACACAGTTGACCACAACATATTACTCAAACGACTGGAGAACTGGGCAGGTTTTTCAGGAACTGTACTAAACTCGTTAAAAAACATACTTGAAGACTCACCTGTTCTCAGCTGCATTTGAATAAAGCACCAAATCCACACTTTTAAGCTTAAATTTCAAAACTAACATTTTAACTACTGATTTTATCTATTTATGATTTTATTTGTTTGCTTGTTTAAATCACTTTTAAATCATGCTTTTTATTTGTTTTTGTTTCTAATGTCTCTGTAAAGCACTTTGAATCACCTTGTTGTTGAATTGTCTGTGAAGGTTCTCAGTCATCCAGGTCATCGTAGTCAATGGAGCTTGCAAAGAAAAGCGTCTGGACTTCTTTAAGTTGCTTGAAGACGTTTCACTTCACAGCAGGGGCCCTTGACTCCAGCAGGGGCCCTTGACTCCAGCAGGGGCCATTGACTCCAGCAGGGGCCCTTGACTCCAGCAGGGGCCCCATTACTCAAGCAGGGGCCCTTGACTCCAGCAGGGGCCCTTCACTCCAGCAGGGGCCCCATGACTCCAGGGATGCGTCACTGGAGGCGCAGGGGCCCTTGACTCCAGCAGGGGCCCTTGAACCAAGCAGGGGCCCTTGACTCAAGCAGGGGCGCTTGACTCAAGCAGGGGCCCTTGACTCCAGGGATGCGTCATTTGAGGTGCAGGGACCCTTCACTCCAGCAGGGGCCCTTCACTCCAGCAGGGGCCCTTGAGTCAAGCAGGGGCCCTTGACTCAAGCAGGGGCCATTGACTCCAGCAGGGGCCCTTGACTCCAGCAGGGGCCCCATGACTCCAGGTATGCGTCACTGGAGGAGCAGGGGCCCTTGACTCACGCAGGGGCCCTTGACTCACGCAGGGGCCCTTGACTCCAGCAGGGGCCCTTGAGTAAAGCAGGGGCCCTTGACTCCAGCTGGGGCCCTTTACTCACGCAGGGGCCCTTGACTCCAGCAGGGGCCCTTGACTAAAGCAGGGGCCATTGACTCCAGCAGGGGCCCTTGACTCCAGCAGGGGCCCCATTACTCAAGCAGGGGCCCTTGACTCCAGCAGGGGCCCTTGACTCCAGCAGGGGCCCTTGAGTAAAGCAGGGGCCCTTGACTCCAGCTGGGGCCCTTGACTCACGCAGGGGCCCTTGACTCCAGCAGGGGCCCTTCACTCCAGCAGGGGCCCCATTACTCAAGCAGGGGCCCTTGACTCCAGCAGGGGCCCTTCACTCCAGCAGGGGCCCCATGACTCCAGGGATGCGTCACTGGAGGCGCAGGGGCCCTTGACTCCAGCAGGGGCCCTTGACCCAAGCAGGGGCCCTTGACTCCCGGGACGCGTCACTGGAGGCGTCTCTATCAGTCTTAGTTTCAATGGATCTCAGTGCAGCATTTGACACAGTTGACCACAACATATTACTCAAACGACTGGAGAACTGGGCAGGTTTTTCAGGAACTGTACTAAACTCGTTAAAAAACATACTTGAAGACTCACCTGTTCTCAGCTGCATTTGAATAAAGCACCAAATCCACACTTTTAAGCTTAAATTTCAAAACTAACATTTTAACTACTGATTTTTATCTATTTCTGATTTTATTTGTTTGCTTGTTTAAATCACTTTTAAATCATGCTTTTTATTTGTTTTTGTTTCTAATGTCTCTGTAAAGCACTTTGAATCACCTTGTTGTTGAATTGTCTGTGAAGGTTCTCAGTCATCCAGGTCATCGTAGTCAATGGAGCTTGCAAAGAAAAGCGTCTGGACTTCTTTAAGTTGCTTGAAGACGTTTCACTTCACAGCAGGGGCCCTTGACTCCAGCAGGGGCCCTTGACTCCAGCAGGGGCCCTTGACTCCAGGGACGCGTCACTGGAGGCGCAGGGGCCCTTGACTCCAGCAGGGGCCCTTGACTCCAGCAGGGGCCCTTGACTAAAGAAGGGGCCCTTGACTAAAGAAGGGGCCCTTGACTCAAGCAGGGGCCCTTGACTCCAGCAGGGGCCCTTGACTCCAGCAGGGGCCCTTGACTAAAGAAGGGGCCCTTGACTAAAGAAGGGGCCCTTTACTCAAGCAGGGGCCCTTAACTCAAGCAGGGGCGCTTGACTCAAGCAGGGGCCCTTGAGTAAAGCAGGGGCCCTTGACTCCAGCTGGGGCCCTTGACTCACGCAGGGGCCCTTGACTCCAGCAGGGGCCCTTGACTCCAGCAGGGGCCATTGACTCCAGCAGGGGCCCTTGACTCCAGCAGGGGCCCCATTACTCAAGCAGGGGCCCTTGACTCCAGCAGGGGCCCTTCACTCCAGCAGGGGCCCCATGACTCCAGGGATGCGTCACTGGAGGCGCAGGGGCCCTTGACTCCAGCAGGGGCCCTTGACCCAAGCAGGGGCCCTTGACTCAAGCAGGGGCGCTTGACTCAAGCAGGGGCCCTTGACTCCAGGGATGCGTCATTTGAGGTGCAGGGACCCTTCACTCCAGCAGGGGCCCTTCACTCCAGCAGGGGCCCTTGAGTCAAGCAGGGGCCCTTGACTCAAGCAGGGGCCATTGACTCCAGCAGGGGCCCTTGACTCCAGCAGGGGCCCCATGACTCCAGGTATGCGTCACTGGAGGAGCAGGGGCCCTTGACTCACGCAGGGGCCCTTGACTCACGCAGGGGCCCTTGACTCCAGCAGGGGCCCCATGACTCCAGGGATGCGTCACTGGAGGCGCAGGGGCCCTTGACTCCAGCAGGGGCCCTTGACTAAAGAAGGGGCCCTTGATTCAATCAGGGGCCCTTGACACCAGCAGGGGCCCATGACTCCAGGGATGCGTCACTGGAGGCGCAGGGGCCTTTGACTCCAGCAGGGGCCCTTGACTCCAGGAACGCTTCACTTGAGGAGCAGGGGCCCTTGACTCCAGCAGGGGCCCTTGACTCCAGGGACGCGTCACTGGAAGCGCAGGGGCCCTTGACTCCAGCAGGGGCCCTTGACTCAAGCAGGGGCCCTTGACTCAAGCAGGGGCCCTTGACTCCAGCAGGGGCCCTTGACTCCAGCAGGGGCCCTTGACTAAAGAAGGGGCCCTTGACTAAAGAAGGGGCCCTTTACTCAAGCAGGGGCCCTTAACTCAAGCAGGGGCCCTTGACTCAAGCAGGGGCCCTTGACTCCAGCAGGGGCCCTTGAGTAAAGCAGGGGCCCTTGACTCCAGCTGGGGCCCTTGACTCACGCAGGGGCCCTTGACTCCAGCAGGGGCCCTTGACTAAAGCAGGGGCCATTGACTCCAGCAGGGGCCCTTGACTCCAGCAGGGGCCCCATTACTCAAGCAGGGGCCCTTGACTCCAGCAGGGGCCCTTCACTCCAGCAGGGGCCCTTGACCCAAGCAGGGGCCCTTTACTCCAGGGACGCGTCATTGGAGGCGCAGGGCCCCTTGACTCAAGCAGGGGCCCTTGACTCCAGCAGGGGCCCATGACTCGAGGGACGCGTCACTGGAGGCGCAGGGGCCCTTGACTCCAGCAGGGGCGCTTGACTCAAGCAGGGGCCCTTGACTCCAGCAGGGGCCCTTGAGTAAAGCAGGGGCCCTTGACTCCAGCCGGGGCCCTTGACTCACGCAGGGGCCCTTGACTCCAGCAGGGGCCCTTGACTAAAGCAGGGGCCATTGACTCCAGCAGGGGCCCTTGACTCCAGCAGGGGCCCTTGACTCCAGCAGGGGCCCCATGACTCCAGGGATGCGTCACTGGAGGCGCAGGGGCCCTTGACTCCAGCAGGGGCCCTTGACCCAAGCAGGGGCCCTTGACTCCCGGGACGCGTCACTGGAGGCGTCTCTATCAGTCTTAGTTTCACTGGATCTCAGTGCAGCATTTGACACAGTTGACCACAACATATTACTCAAACGACTGGAAAACTGGGCAGGTTTTTCAGGAACTGTACTAAACTCGTTAAAAAACATACTTGAAGACTCACCTGTTCTCAGCTGCATTTGAATAAAGCACCAAATCCACACTTTTAAGCTTAAATTTCAAAACTAACATTTTAACTACTGATTTTATCTATTTCTGATTTTATTTGTTTGCTTGTTTAAATCACTTTTAAATCATGCTTTTTATTTGTTTTTGTTTCTAATGTCTCTGTAAAGCACTTTGAATCACCTTGTTGTTGAATTGTCTGTGAAGGTTCTCAGTCATCCAGGTCATCGTAGTCAATGGAGCTTGCAAAGAAAAGCGTCTGGACTTCTTTAAGTTGCTTGAAGACGTTTCATTTCACAGCAGGGGCCCTTGACTCCAGCAGGGGCCCTTGACTCCAGCAGGGGCCCTTGACTCCAGCAGGGGCCCTTGACTCAAGTTGGTGCCCATGACTCCAGGTATGCGTCACTGGAGGCGCAGGGGCCCTTGACTCACGCAGGGGCCCTTGACTCCAGCAGGGGCCCTTGACTCCAGCAGGGGCCCTTGACTAAAGAAGGGGCCCTTGACTAAAGAAGGGGCCCTTGACTCAAGCAGGGGCCCTTAACTCCAGCAGGGGCCCTTGACTCCAGCAGGTGCCCTTGACTAAAGAAGGGGCCCTTGACTAAAGAAGGGGCCCTTTACTCAAGCAGGGGCCCTTAACTCAAGCAGGGGCGCTTGACTCAAGCAGGGGCCCTTGACTCCAGCAGGGGCCCTTGAGTAAAGCAGGGGCCCTTGACTCCAGCTGGGGCCCTTGACTCACGCAGGGGCCCTTGACTCCAGCAGGGGCCCTTGACTCCAGCAGGGGCCCCATTACTCAAGCAGGGGCCCTTGACTCAAGCAGGGGCCCTTCACTCCAGCAGGGGCCCCATGACTCCAGGGATGCGTCACTGGAGGCGCAGGGGCCCTTGACTCCAGCAGGGGCCCTTGACCCAAGCAGGGGCCCTTGACTCCCGGGACGCGTCACTGGAGGCGTCTCTATCAGTCTTAGTTTCACTGGATCTCAGTGCAGCATTTGACACAGTTGACCACAACATATTACTCAAACGACTGGAGAACTGGGCAGGTTTTTCAGGAACTGTACTAAACTCGTTAAAAAACATACTTGAAGACTCACCTGTTCTCAGCTGCATTTGAATAAAGCACCAAATCCACACTTTTAAGCTTAAATTTCAAAACTAACATTTTAACTACTGATTTTATCTATTTGTGATTTTATTTGTTTTGATTTTATATACTGTTTTGTTTGTTTGCTTGTTAATTAGTTAGTTACTTTGTTTGTTTGTTTAAATCAATTTTAAATCATGCTTTTTATTTGTTTTTATTTCTAATGTCTCTGTAAAGCACTTTGAATCACCTTGTTGTTGAATTGTCTGTGAAGGTTCTCAGTCATCCAGGTCATCGTAGTCAATGGGGCTTGCAAAGAAAAGCGTCTGGACTTCTTTAAGTTGCTTGAAGACGTTTCACTTCACAGCAGGGGCCCTTGACTCCAGCAGGGGCCTTTGACTCAAGCAGGGGCCCTTGACTCCAGCAGGGGCCCTTGACTCCAGCAGGGGCCCTTGACTAAAGAAGGGGCCCTTGACTCAAGCAGGGGCCCTTGACTCCAGGGACGCATCACTGGAGGCGCCTGGGCCCTTGACTCCAGCAGGGGCCCTTGACCCATGCAGGGGCCCTTGACCCAAGCAGGGGCCCTTGACTCCCGGGACGCGTCACTGGAGGCGCAGGGGCCCTTGACTCAAGCAGGGGCCCTTGACTCCAGCAGGGGCCCTTTACTCCAGGGACGCGTCATTGGAGGCGCAGGGCCCCTTGACTCAAGCAGGGGCCCTTGACTCAAGTTGGTGCCCATGACTCCAGGTATGCGTCACTGGAGGCGCAGGGGCCCTTGACTCACGCAGGGGCCCTTGACTCCAGCAGGGGCCCTTGACTCCAGCAGGGGCCCTTGACTAAAGAAGGGGCCCTTGACTAAAGAAGGGGCCCTTGACTCAAGCAGGGACCCTTAACTCCAGCAGGGGCCCTTGACTCCAGCAGGGGCCCTTGACTAAAGAAGGGGCCCTTGACTAAAGAAGGGGCCCTTTACTCAAGCAGGGGCCCTTAACTCAAGCAGGGGCGCTTGACTCAAGCAGGGGCCCTTGACTCCAGCAGGGGCCCTTGAGTAAAGAAGGGGCCCTTGACTCCAGCCGGGGCCCTTGACTCACGCAGGGGCCCTTGACTCCAGCAGGGGCCCTTGACTAAAGCAGGGGCCATTGACTCCAGCAGGGGCCCTTGACTCCAGCAGGGGCCCCATTACTCAAGCAGGGGCCCTTGACTCCAGCAGGGGCCCTTGACTCCAGCAGGGGCCCTTGAGTAAAGCAGGGGCCCTTGACTCCAGCTGGGGCCCTTGACTCACGCAGGGGCCCTTGACTCCAGCAGGGGCCCTTCACTCCAGCAGGGGCCCCATTACTCAAGCAGGGGCCCTTGACTCCAGCAGGGGCCCTTCACTCCAGCAGGGGCCCCATGACTCCAGGGATGCGTCACTGGAGGCGCAGGGGCCCTTGACTCCAGCAGGGGCCCTTGACCCAAGCAGGGGCCCTTGACTCCCGGGACGCGTCACTGGAGGCGTCTCTATCAGTCTTAGTTTCACTGGATCTCAGTGCAGCATTTGACACAGTTGACCACAACATATTACTCAAACGACTGGAGAACTGGGCAGGTTTTTCAGGAACTGTACTAAACTCGTTAAAAAACATACTTGAAGACTCACCTGTTCTCAGCTGCATTTGAATAAAGCACCAAATCCACACTTTTAAGCTTAAATTTCAAAACTAACATTTTAACTACTGATTTTATCTATTTATGATTTTATTTGTTTGCTTGTTTAAATCACTTTTAAATCATGCTTTTTATTTGTTTTTGTTTCTAATGTCTCTGTAAAGCACTTTGAATCACCTTGTTGTTGAATTGTCTGTGAAGGTTCTCAGTCATCCAGGTCATCGTAGTCAATGGAGCTTGCAAAGAAAAGCGTCTGGACTTCTTTAAGTTGCTTGAAGACGTTTCACTTAACAGCAGGGGCCCTTGACTCCAGCAGGGGCCCTTGACTCAAGCAGGGGCCCTTGACTCCAGTAAGGGCCCTTAACTCAAGCAGGGGCCCTTGACTCCAGCAGCTGCCCATGACTCCAGGGATGCGTCATTGGAGGCGCAGGGGCCCTTGACTCAAGCAGGGGCCATTGACTCCAGCAGGGGCCCTTTACCCCAGGGACGCGTCATTTGAGGCGCAGGGGCCCTTGACTCCAGCAGGGGCCCCATGACTCCAGGGATGCGTCACTGGAGGCGCAGGGGCCCTTGACTCCAGCAGGGGCCCTTGACTAAAGAAGGGGCCCTTGATTCAATCAGGGGCCCTTGACTCCAGCAGGGGCCCATGACTCTAGGGATGCGTCACTGGAGGCGCAGGGGCCTTTGACTCCAGCAGGGGCCCTTGACTCCAGGAACGCTTGACTTGAGGCGCAGGGGCCCTTGACTCCAGCAGGGGCCCCATGACTCCAGGGATGCGTCACTGGAGGCGCAGGGGCCCTTGACTCCAGCAGGGGCCCTTGACCCAAGCAGGGGCCCTTGACTCCCGGGACGCGTCACTGGAGGCGTCTCTATCAGTCTTAGTTTCACTGGATCTCAGTGCAGCATTTGACACAGTTGACCACAACATATTACTCAAACGACTGGAGAACTGGGCAGGTTTTGCAGGAACTGTACTAAACTCGTTAAAAAACATACTTGAAGACTCACCTGTTCTCAGCTGCATTTGAATAAAGCACCAAATCCACACTTTCAAGCTTAAATTTCAAAACTAACATTTTAACTACTGATTTTATCTATTTCTGATTTTATTTGTTTGCTTGTTTAAATCACTTTTAAATCATGCTTTTTATTTGTTTTTGTTTCTAATGTCTCTGTAAAGCACTTTGAATCACCTTGTTGTTGAATTGTCTGTGAAGGTTCTCAGTCATCCAGGTCATCGTAGTCAATGGAGCTTACAAAGAAAAGTGTCTGGACTTCTTTAAGTTGCTTGAAGACGTTTCACTTCACAGCAGGGGCCCTTGACTCCAGCAGGGGCCCTTGACTCCAGCAGGGGCCCTTGACTCCAGGGACGCGTCACTGGAGGCGCAGGGGCCCTTGACTCCAGCAGGGGCCCTTGACTCACGCAGGGGCCCTTGACTCAAGCAGGGGCCCTTGACTCCAGCAGGGGCCCTTTACTCCAGGGACGCGTCATTGGAGGCGCAGGGCCCCTTGACTCAAGCAGGGGCCCTTGACTCAAGTTGGTGCCCATGACTCCAGGTATGCGTCACTGGAGGCGCAGGGGCCCTTGACTCACGCAGGGGCCCTTGACTCCAGCAGGGGCCCTTGACTCCAGCAGGGGCCCTTGACTAAAGAAGGGGCCCTTGACTAAAGAAGGGGCCCTTGACTCAAGCAGGGACCCTTAACTCCAGCAGGGGCCCTTGACTCCAGCAGGGGCCCTTGACTAAAGAAGGGGCCCTTGACTAAAGAAGGGGCCCTTTACTCAAGCAGGGGCCCTTAACTCAAGCAGGGGCGCTTGACTCAAGCAGGGGCCCTTGACTCCAGCAGGGGCCCTTGAGTAAAGCAGGGGCCCTTGACTCCAGCCGGGGCCCTTGACTCACGCAGGGGCCCTTGACTCCAGCAGGGGCCCTTGACTAAAGCAGGGGCCATTGACTCCAGCAGGGGCCCTTGACTCCAGCAGGGGCCCTTCACTCCAGCAGGGGCCCCATGACTCCAGGGATGCGTCACTGGAGGCGCAGGGGCCCTTGACTCCAGCAGGGGCCCTTGACCCAAGCAGGGGCCCTTGACTCAAGCAGGGGCGCTTGACTCAAGCAGGGGCCCTTGACTCCAGGGATGCGTCATTTGAGGTGCAGGGACCCTTCACTCCAGCAGGGGCCCTTCACTCCAGCAGGGGCCCTTGAGTCAAGCAGGGGCCCTTGACTCAAGCAGGGGCCATTGACTCCAGCAACGGCCCTTGACTCCAGCAGGGGCCCTTGACTCCAGCAGGGGCCCCATTACTCAAGCAGGGGCCCTTGACTCCAGCAGGGGCCCTTCACTCCAGCAGGGGCCCCATGACTCCAGGGATGCGTCACTGGAGGCGCAGGGGCCCTTGACTCCAGCAGGGGCCCTTGACTCCAGCCGGGGCCCTTGACTCACGCAGGGGCCCTTGACTCCAGCAGGGGCCCTTGACTAAAGCAGGGGCCATTGACTCCAGCAGGGGCCCTTGACTCCAGCAGGGGCCCCATTACTCAAGCAGGGGCCCTTGACTCCAGCAGGGGCCCTTCACTCCAGCAGGGGCCCCATGACTCCAGGGATGCGTCACTGGAGGCGCAGGGGCCCTTGACTCCAGCAGGGGCCCTTGACCCAAGCAGGGGCCCTTGACTCCCGGGACGCGTCACTGGAGGCGTCTCTATCAGTCTTAGTTTCATTGGATCTCAGTGCAGCATTTGACACAGTTGACCACAACATATTACTCAAACGACTGGAAAACTGGGCAGGTTTTTCAGGAACTGTACTAAACTCGTTAAAAAACATACTTGAAGACTCACCTGTTCTCAGCTGCATTTGAATAAAGCACCAAATCCACACTTTTAAGCTTAAATTTCAAAACTAACATTTTAACTACTGATTTTATCTATTTCTGATTTTATTTGTTTGCTTGTTTAAATCACTTTTAAATCATGCTTTTTATTTGTTTTTGTTTCTAATGTCTCTGTAAAGCACTTTGAATCACCTTGTTGTTGAATTGTCTGTGAAGGTTCTCAGTCATCCAGGTCATCGTAGTCAATGGAGCTTGCAAAGAAAAGCGTCTGGACTTCTTTAAGTTGCTTGAAGACGTTTCACTTCACAGCAGGGGCCCTTGACTCCAGCAGGGGCCCTTGACTCCAGGGACGCGTCACTGGAGGCGCAGGGGCCCTTGACTCCAGCAGGGGCCCTTGACTCCAGCAGGGGCCCTTTACTCCAGGGACGCGTCATTGGAGGCGCAGGGCCCCTTGACTCAAGCAGGGGCCCTTGACTCCAGCAGGGGCCCATGACTCGAGGGACGCGTCACTGGAGGCGCAGGGGCCCTTGACTCCAGCAGGGGCCCTTGACTCAAGTTGGTGCCCATGACTCCAGGTATGAGTCACTGGAGGCGCAGGGGCCCTTGACTCACGCAGGGGCCCTTGACTCACGCAGGGGCCCTTGACTCCAGCAGGGGCCCAATGACTCCAGGGATGCGTCACTGGAGGCGCAGGGGCCCTTGACTCCAGCAGGGGCCCTTGACTAAAGAAGGGGCCCTTGATTCAATCAGGGGCCCTTGACTCCAGCAGGGGCCCATGACTCCAGGGATGCGTCACTGGAGGCGCAGGGGCCTTTGACTCCAGCAGGGGCCCTTGACTCCAGGAACGCTTCACTTGAGGAGCAGGGGCCCTTGACTCCAGCAGGGGCCCTTGACTCCAGGGACGCGTCACTGGAAGCGCAGGGGCCCTTGACTCCAGCAGGGGCCCTTGACTCAAGCAGGGGCCCTTGACTCAAGCAGGGGCCCTTGACTCCAGCAGGGGCCCTTGACTAAAGAAGGGGTCCTTGACTAAAGAAGGGGCCCTTGACTCAAGCAGGGGCCCTTAACTCCAGCAGGGGCCCTTGACTCCAGCAGGGGCCCTTGACTAAAGAAGGGGCCCTTGACTAAAGAAGGGGCCCTTTACTCAAGCAGGGGCCCTTAACTCAAGCAGGGGCGCTTGACTCAAGCAGGGGCCCTTGACTCCAGCAGGGGCCCTTGAGTAAAGCAGGGGCCCTTGACTCCAGCTGGGGCCCTTGACTCACGCAGGGGCCCTTGACTAAAGCAGGGGCCATTGACTCCAGCAGGGGCCCTTGACTCCAGCAGGGGCCCCATTACTCAAGCAGGGGCCCTTGACTCCAGCAGGGGCCCTTCACTCCAGCAGGGGCCCTTGACCCAAGCAGGGGCCCTTGACTCCCGGGACGCGTCACTGGAGGCGTCTCTATCAGTCTTAGTTTCACTGGATCTCAGTGCAGCATTTGACACAGTTGACCACAACATATTACTCAAACGACTGGAGAACTGGGCAGGTTTTTCAGGAACTGTACTAAATTCGTTAAAAAACATACTTGAAGACTCACCTGTTCTCAGCTGCATTTGAATAAAGCACCAAATCCACACTTTTAAGCTTAAATTTCAAAACTAACATTTTAACTACTGATTTTATCTATTTCTGATTTTATTTGTTTGCTTGTTTAAATCACTTTTAAATCATGCTTTTTATTTGTTTTTGTTTCTAATGTCTCTGTAAAGCACTTTGAATCACCTTGTTGTTGAATTGTCTGTGAAGGTTCTCAGTCATCCAGGTCATCGTAGTCAATGGAGCTTACAAAGAAAAGCGTCTGGACTTCTTTAAGTTGCTTGAAGACGTTTCACTTCACAGCAGGGGCCCTTGACTCCAGCAGGGGCCCTTGACTCCAGCAGGGGCCCTTGACTCCAGGGACGCGTCACTGGAGGCGCAGGGGCCCTTGACTCCAGCAGGGGCCCTTGACTCCAGGGACGCGTCACTGGAGGCGCAGGGGCCCTTGACTCCAGCAGGGGCCCTTGACTCACGCAGGGGCCCTTGACTCAAGCAGGGGCCCTTGACTCCAGCAGGGGCCCTTTACTCCAGGGACGCGTCATTGGAGGCGCAGGGCCCCTTGACTCAAGCAGGGGCCCTTGACTCCAGCAGGGGCCCATGACTCGAGGGACGCGTCACTGGAGGCGCAGGGGCCCTTGACTCCAGCAGGGGCCCTTGACTCAAGTTGGTGCCCATGACTCCAGGTATGCGTCACTGGAGGCGCAGGGGCCCTTGACTCACGCAGGGGCCCTTGACTCCAGCAGGGGCCCTTGACTCCAGCAGGGGCCCTTGACTAAAGAAGGGGCCCTTGACTAAAGAAGGGGCCCTTGACTCAAGCAGGGGCCCTTAACTCCAGCAGGGGCCCTTGACTCCAGCAGGGGCCCTTGACTAAAGAAGGGGCCCTTGACTAAAGAAGGGGCCCTTTACTCAAGCAGGGGCCCTTAACTCAAGCAGGGGCGCTTGACTCAAGCAGGGGCCCTTGACTCCAGCAGGGGCCCTTGAGTACAGCAGGGGCCCTTGACTCCAGCCGGGGCCCTTGACTCACGCAGGGGCCCTTGACTCCAGCAGGGGCCCTTGACTAAAGCAGGGGCCATTGACTCCAGCAGGGGCCCTTGACTCCAGCAGGGGCCCCATTACTCAAGCAGGGGCCCTTGACTCCAGCAGGGGCCCTTGACTCCAGCAGGGGCCCCATGACTCCAGGGATGCGTCACTGGAGGCGCAGGGGCCCTTGACTCCAGCAGGGGCCCTTGACCCAAGCAGGGGCCCTTGACTCCCGGGACGCGTCACTGGAGGCGTCTCTATCAGTCTTAGTTTCACTGGATCTCAGTGCAGCATTTGACACAGTTGACCACAACATATTACTCAAACGACTGGAAAACTGGGCAGGTTTTTCAGGAACTGTACTAAACTCGTTAAAAAACATACTTGAAGACTCACCTGTTCTCAGCTGCATTTGAATAAAGCACCAAATCCACACTTTTAAGCTTAAATTTCAAAACTAACATTTTAACTACTGATTTTATCTATTTCTGATTTTATTTGTTTGCTTGTTTAAATCACTTTTAAATCATGCTTTTTATTTGTTTTTGTTTCTAATGTCTCTGTAAAGCACTTTGAATCACCTTGTTGTTGAATTGTCTGTGAAGGTTCTCAGTCATCCAGGTCATCGTAGTCAATGGAGCTTGCAAAGAAAAGCGTCTGGACTTCTTTAAGTTGCTTGAAGACGTTTCATTTCACAGCAGGGGCCCTTGACTCCAGCAGGGGCCCTTGACTCCAGCAGGGGCCCTTGACTCCAGCAGGGGCCCTTGACTAAAGAAGGGGCCCTTGACTAAAGAAGGGGCCCTTGACTCAAGCAGGGGCCCTTAACTCCAGCAGGGGCCCTTGACTCCAGCAGGTGCCCTTGACTAAAGAAGGGGCCCTTGACTAAAGAAGGGGCCCTTTACTCAAGCAGGGGCCCTTAACTCAAGCAGGGGCGCTTGACTCAAGCAGGGGCCCTTGACTCCAGCAGGGGCCCTTGAGTAAAGCAGGGGCCCTTGACTCCAGCTGGGGCCCTTGACTCACGCAGGGGCCCTTGACTCCAGCAGGGGCCCTTGACTCCAGCAGGGGCCCCATTACTCAAGCAGGGGCCCTTGACTCCAGCAGGGGCCCTTCACTCCAGCAGGGGCCCCATGACTCCAGGGATGCGTCACTGGAGGCGCAGGGGCCCTTGACTCCAGCAGGGGCCCTTGACCCAAGCAGGGGCCCTTGACTCCCGGGACGCGTCACTGGAGGCGTCTCTATCAGTCTTAGTTTCACTGGATCTCAGTGCAGCATTTGACACAGTTGACCACAACATATTACTCAAACGACTGGAGAACTGGGCAGGTTTTTCAGGAACTGTACTAAACTCGTTAAAAAACATACTTGAAGACTCACCTGTTCTCAGCTGCATTTGAATAAAGCACCAAATCCACACTTTTAAGCTTAAATTTCAAAACTAACATTTTAACTACTGATTTTATCTATTTCTGATTTTATTTGTTTGCTTGTTTAAATCACTTTTAAATCATGCTTTTTATTTGTTTTTGTTTCTAATGTCTCTGTAAAGCACTTTGAATCACCTTGTTGTTGAATTGTCTGTGAAGGTTCTCAGTCATCCAGGTCATCGTAGTCAATGGAGCTTACAAAGAAAAGCGTCTGGACTTCTTTAAGTTGCTTGAAGACGTTTCACTTCACAGCAGGGGCCCTTGACTCCAGCAGGGGCCCTTGACTCCAGCAGGGGCCCTTGACTCACGCAGGGGCCCTTGACTCAAGCAGGGGCCCTTGACTCCAGCAGGGGCCCTTTACTCCAGGGACGCGTCATTGGAGGCGCAGGGCCCCTTGACTCAAGCAGGGGCCCTTGACTCAAGTTGGTGCCCATGACTCCAGGTATGCGTCACTGGAGGCGCAGGGGCCCTTGACTCACGCAGGGGCCCTTGACTCCAGCAGGGGCCCTTGACTCCAGCAGGGGCCCTTGACTAAAGAAGGGGCCCTTGACTAAAGAAGGGGCCCTTGACTCAAGCAGGGACCCTTAACTCCAGCAGGGGCCCTTGACTCCAGCAGGGGCCCTTGACTAAAGAAGGGGCCCTTGACTAAAGAAGGGGCCCTTTACTCAAGCAGGGGCCCTTAACTCAAGCAGGGGCGCTTGACTCAAGCAGGGGCCCTTGACTCCAGCAGGGGCCCTTGAGTAAAGCAGGGGCCCTTGACTCCAGCCGGGGCCCTTTACTCACGCAGGGGCCCTTGACTCCAGCAGGGGCCCTTGACTAAAGCAGGGGCCATTGACTCCAGCAGGGGCCCTTGACTCCAGCAGGGGCCCCATTACTCAAGCAGAGGCCCTTGACTCAAGCAGGGGCCCTTGACTCCAGCAGGGGCCCTTGAGTAAAGCAGGGGCCCTTGACTCCAGCTGGGGCCCTTGACTCACGCAGGGGCCCTTGACTCCAGCAGGGGCCCTTCACTCCAGCAGGGGCCCCATTACTCAAGCAGGGGCCCTTGACTCCAGCAGGGGCCCTTCACTCCAGCAGGGGCCCCATGACTCCAGGGATGCGTCACTGGAGGCGCAGGGGCCCTTGACTCCAGCAGGGGCCCTTGACCCAAGCAGGGGCCCTTGACTCCCGGGACGCGTCACTGGAGGCGTCTCTATCAGTCTTAGTTTCACTGGATCTCAGTGCAGCATTTGACACAGTTGACCACAACATATTACTCAAACGACTGGAGAACTGGGCAGGTTTTTCAGGAACTGTACTAAACTCGTTAAAAAACATACTTGAAGACTCACCTGTTCTCAGCTGCATTTGAATAAAGCACCAAATCCACACTTTTAAGCTTAAATTTCAAAACTAACATTTTAACTACTGATTTTATCTATTTATGATTTTATTTGTTTGCTTGTTTAAATCACTTTTAAATCATGCTTTTTATTTGTTTTTGTTTCTAATGTCTCTGTAAAGCACTTTGAATCACCTTGTTGTTGAATTGTCTGTGAAGGTTCTCAGTCATCCAGGTCATCGTAGTCAATGGAGCTTGCAAAGAAAAGCGTCTGGACTTCTTTAAGTTGCTTGAAGACGTTTCACTTCACAGCAGGGGCCCTTGACTCCAGCAGGGGCCCTTGACTCCAGCAGGGGCCATTGACTCCAGCAGGGGCCCTTGACTCCAGCAGGGGCCCCATTACTCAAGCAGGGGCCCTTGACTCCAGCAGGGGCCCTTCACTCCAGCAGGGGCCCCATGACTCCAGGGATGCGTCACTGGAGGCGCAGGGGCCCTTGACTCCAGCAGGGGCCCTTGAACCAAGCAGGGGCCCTTGACTCAAGCAGGGGCGCTTGACTCAAGCAGGGGCCCTTGACTCCAGGGATGCGTCATTTGAGGTGCAGGGACCCTTCACTCCAGCAGGGGCCCTTCACTCCAGCAGGGGCCCTTGAGTCAAGCAGGGGCCCTTGACTCAAGCAGGGGCCATTGACTCCAGCAGGGGCCCTTGACTCCAGCAGGGGCCCCATGACTCCAGGTATGCGTCACTGGAGGAGCAGGGGCCCTTGACTCACGCAGGGGCCCTTGACTCACGCAGGGGCCCTTGACTCCAGCAGGGGCCCTTGAGTAAAGCAGGGGCCCTTGACTCCAGCTGGGGCCCTTTACTCACGCAGGGGCCCTTGACTCCAGCAGGGGCCCTTGACTAAAGCAGGGGCCATTGACTCCAGCAGGGGCCCTTGACTCCAGCAGGGGCCCCATTACTCAAGCAGGGGCCCTTGACTCCAGCAGGGGCCCTTGACTCCAGCAGGGGCCCTTGAGTAAAGCAGGGGCCCTTGACTCCAGCTGGGGCCCTTGACTCACGCAGGGGCCCTTGACTCCAGCAGGGGCCCTTCACTCCAGCAGGGGCCCCATTACTCAAGCAGGGGCCCTTGACTCCAGCAGGGGCCCTTCACTCCAGCAGGGGCCCCATGACTCCAGGGATGCGTCACTGGAGGCGCAGGGGCCCTTGACTCCAGCAGGGGCCCTTGACCCAAGCAGGGGCCCTTGACTCCCGGGACGCGTCACTGGAGGCGTCTCTATCAGTCTTAGTTTCAATGGATCTCAGTGCAGCATTTGACACAGTTGACCACAACATATTACTCAAACGACTGGAGAACTGGGCAGGTTTTTCAGGAACTGTACTAAACTCGTTAAAAAACATACTTGAAGACTCACCTGTTCTCAGCTGCATTTGAATAAAGCACCAAATCCACACTTTTAAGCTTAAATTTCAAAACTAACATTTTAACTACTGATTTTTATCTATTTCTGATTTTATTTGTTTGCTTGTTTAAATCACTTTTAAATCATGCTTTTTATTTGTTTTTGTTTCTAATGTCTCTGTAAAGCACTTTGAATCACCTTGTTGTTGAATTGTCTGTGAAGGTTCTCAGTCATCCAGGTCATCGTAGTCAATGGAGCTTGCAAAGAAAAGCGTCTGGACTTCTTTAAGTTGCTTGAAGACGTTTCACTTCACAGCAGGGGCCCTTGACTCCAGCAGGGGCCCTTGACTCCAGCAGGGGCCCTTGACTCCAGGGACGCGTCACTGGAGGCGCAGGGGCCCTTGACTCCAGCAGGGGCCCTTGACTCCAGCAGGGGCCCTTGACTAAAGAAGGGGCCCTTGACTAAAGAAGGGGCCCTTGACTCAAGCAGGGGCCCTTGACTCCAGCAGGGGCCCTTGACTCCAGCAGGGGCCCTTGACTAAAGAAGGGGCCCTTGACTAAAGAAGGGGCCCTTTACTCAAGCAGGGGCCCTTAACTCAAGCAGGGGCGCTTGACTCAAGCAGGGGCCCTTGAGTAAAGCAGGGGCCCTTGACTCCAGCTGGGGCCCTTGACTCACGCAGGGGCCCTTGACTCCAGCAGGGGCCCTTGACTCCAGCAGGGGCCATTGACTCCAGCAGGGGCCCTTGACTCCAGCAGGGGCCCCATTACTCAAGCAGGGGCCCTTGACTCCAGCAGGGGCCCTTCACTCCAGCAGGGGCCCCATGACTCCAGGGATGCGTCACTGGAGGCGCAGGGGCCCTTGACTCCAGCAGGGGCCCTTGACCCAAGCAGGGGCCCTTGACTCAAGCAGGGGCGCTTGACTCAAGCAGGGGCCCTTGACTCCAGGGATGCGTCATTTGAGGTGCAGGGACCCTTCACTCCAGCAGGGGCCCTTCACTCCAGCAGGGGCCCTTGAGTCAAGCAGGGGCCCTTGACTCAAGCAGGGGCCATTGACTCCAGCAGGGGCCCTTGACTCCAGCAGGGGCCCCATGACTCCAGGTATGCGTCACTGGAGGAGCAGGGGCCCTTGACTCACGCAGGGGCCCTTGACTCACGCAGGGGCCCTTGACTCCAGCAGGGGCCCCATGACTCCAGGGATGCGTCACTGGAGGCGCAGGGGCCCTTGACTCCAGCAGGGGCCCTTGACTAAAGAAGGGGCCCTTGATTCAATCAGGGGCCCTTGACACCAGCAGGGGCCCATGACTCCAGGGATGCGTCACTGGAGGCGCAGGGGCCTTTGACTCCAGCAGGGGCCCTTGACTCCAGGAACGCTTCACTTGAGGAGCAGGGGCCCTTGACTCCAGCAGGGGCCCTTGACTCCAGGGACGCGTCACTGGAAGCGCAGGGGCCCTTGACTCCAGCAGGGGCCCTTGACTCAAGCAGGGGCCCTTGACTCAAGCAGGGGCCCTTGACTCCAGCAGGGGCCCTTGACTAAAGAAGGGGCCCTTGACTAAAGAAGGGGCCCTTTACTCAAGCAGGGGCCCTTAACTCAAGCAGGGGCCCTTGACTCAAGCAGGGGCCCTTGACTCCAGCAGGGGCCCTTGAGTAAAGCAGGGGCCCTTGACTCCAGCTGGGGCCCTTGACTCACGCAGGGGCCCTTGACTCCAGCAGGGGCCCTTGACTAAAGCAGGGGCCATTGACTCCAGCAGGGGCCCTTGACTCCAGCAGGGGCCCCATTACTCAAGCAGGGGCCCTTGACTCCAGCAGGGGCCCTTGACTCCAGCAGGGGCCCTTGACCCAAGCAGGGGCCCTTTACTCCAGGGACGCGTCATTGGAGGCGCAGGGCCCCTTGACTCAAGCAGGGGCCCTTGACTCCAGCAGGGGCCCATGACTCGAGGGACGCGTCACTGGAGGCGCAGGGGCCCTTGACTCCAGCAGGGGCGCTTGACTCAAGCAGGGGCCCTTGACTCCAGCAGGGGCCCTTGAGTAAAGCAGGGGCCCTTGACTCCAGCCGGGGCCCTTGACTCACGCAGGGGCCCTTGACTCCAGCAGGGGCCCTTGACTAAAGCAGGGGCCATTGACTCCAGCAGGGGCCCTTGACTCCAGCAGGGGCCCTTGACTCCAGCAGGGGCCCCATGACTCCAGGGATGCGTCACTGGAGGCGCAGGGGCCCTTGACTCCAGCAGGGGCCCTTGACCCAAGCAGGGGCCCTTGACTCCCGGGACGCGTCACTGGAGGCGTCTCTATCAGTCTTAGTTTCACTGGATCTCAGTGCAGCATTTGACACAGTTGACCACAACATATTACTCAAACGACTGGAAAACTGGGCAGGTTTTTCAGGAACTGTACTAAACTCGTTAAAAAACATACTTGAAGACTCACCTGTTCTCAGCTGCATTTGAATAAAGCACCAAATCCACACTTTTAAGCTTAAATTTCAAAACTAACATTTTAACTACTGATTTTATCTATTTCTGATTTTATTTGTTTGCTTGTTTAAATCACTTTTAAATCATGCTTTTTATTTGTTTTTGTTTCTAATGTCTCTGTAAAGCACTTTGAATCACCTTGTTGTTGAATTGTCTGTGAAGGTTCTCAGTCATCCAGGTCATCGTAGTCAATGGAGCTTGCAAAGAAAAGCGTCTGGACTTCTTTAAGTTGCTTGAAGACGTTTCATTTCACAGCAGGGGCCCTTGACTCCAGCAGGGGCCCTTGACTCCAGCAGGGGCCCTTGACTCCAGCAGGGGCCCTTGACTCAAGTTGGTGCCCATGACTCCAGGTATGCGTCACTGGAGGCGCAGGGGCCCTTGACTCACGCAGGGGCCCTTGACTCCAGCAGGGGCCCTTGACTCCAGCAGGGGCCCTTGACTAAAGAAGGGGCCCTTGACTAAAGAAGGGGCCCTTGACTCAAGCAGGGGCCCTTAACTCCAGCAGGGGCCCTTGACTCCAGCAGGTGCCCTTGACTAAAGAAGGGGCCCTTGACTAAAGAAGGGGCCCTTTACTCAAGCAGGGGCCCTTAACTCAAGCAGGGGCGCTTGACTCAAGCAGGGGCCCTTGACTCCAGCAGGGGCCCTTGAGTAAAGCAGGGGCCCTTGACTCCAGCTGGGGCCCTTGACTCACGCAGGGGCCCTTGACTCCAGCAGGGGCCCTTGACTCCAGCAGGGGCCCCATTACTCAAGCAGGGGCCCTTGACTCCAGCAGGGGCCCTTCACTCCAGCAGGGGCCCCATGACTCCAGGGATGCGTCACTGGAGGCGCAGGGGCCCTTGACTCCAGCAGGGGCCCTTGACCCAAGCAGGGGCCCTTGACTCCCGGGACGCGTCACTGGAGGCGTCTCTATCAGTCTTAGTTTCACTGGATCTCAGTGCAGCATTTGACACAGTTGACCACAACATATTACTCAAACGACTGGAGAACTGGGCAGGTTTTTCAGGAACTGTACTAAACTCGTTAAAAAACATACTTGAAGACTCACCTGTTCTCAGCTGCATTTGAATAAAGCACCAAATCCACACTTTTAAGCTTAAATTTCAAAACTAACATTTTAACTACTGATTTTATCTATTTGTGATTTTATTTGTTTTGATTTTATATACTGTTTTGTTTGTTTGCTTGTTAATTAGTTAGTTACTTTGTTTGTTTGTTTAAATCAATTTTAAATCATGCTTTTTATTTGTTTTTATTTCTAATGTCTCTGTAAAGCACTTTGAATCACCTTGTTGTTGAATTGTCTGTGAAGGTTCTCAGTCATCCAGGTCATCGTAGTCAATGGGGCTTGCAAAGAAAAGCGTCTGGACTTCTTTAAGTTGCTTGAAGACGTTTCACTTCACAGCAGGGGCCCTTGACTCCAGCAGGGGCCTTTGACTCAAGCAGGGGCCCTTGACTCCAGCAGGGGCCCTTGACTCCAGCAGGGGCCCTTGACTAAAGAAGGGGCCCTTGACTCAAGCAGGGGCCCTTGACTCCAGGGACGCATCACTGGAGGCGCCTGGGCCCTTGACTCCAGCAGGGGCCCTTGACCCATGCAGGGGCCCTTGACCCAAGCAGGGGCCCTTGACTCCCGGGACGCGTCACTGGAGGCGCAGGGGCCCTTGACTCAAGCAGGGGCCCTTGACTCCAGCAGGGGCCCTTTACTCCAGGGACGCGTCATTGGAGGCGCAGGGCCCCTTGACTCAAGCAGGGGCCCTTGACTCAAGTTGGTGCCCATGACTCCAGGTATGCGTCACTGGAGGCGCAGGGGCCCTTGACTCACGCAGGGGCCCTTGACTCCAGCAGGGGCCCTTGACTCCAGCAGGGGCCCTTGACTAAAGAAGGGGCCCTTGACTAAAGAAGGGGCCCTTGACTCAAGCAGGGACCCTTAACTCCAGCAGGGGCCCTTGACTCCAGCAGGGGCCCTTGACTAAAGAAGGGGCCCTTGACTAAAGAAGGGGCCCTTTACTCAAGCAGGGGCCCTTAACTCAAGCAGGGGCGCTTGACTCAAGCAGGGGCCCTTGACTCCAGCAGGGGCCCTTGAGTAAAGAAGGGGCCCTTGACTCCAGCCGGGGCCCTTGACTCACGCAGGGGCCCTTGACTCCAGCAGGGGCCCTTGACTAAAGCAGGGGCCATTGACTCCAGCAGGGGCCCTTGACTCCAGCAGGGGCCCCATTACTCAAGCAGGGGCCCTTGACTCCAGCAGGGGCCCTTGACTCCAGCAGGGGCCCTTGAGTAAAGCAGGGGCCCTTGACTCCAGCTGGGGCCCTTGACTCACGCAGGGGCCCTTGACTCCAGCAGGGGCCCTTCACTCCAGCAGGGGCCCCATTACTCAAGCAGGGGCCCTTGACTCCAGCAGGGGCCCTTCACTCCAGCAGGGGCCCCATGACTCCAGGGATGCGTCACTGGAGGCGCAGGGGCCCTTGACTCCAGCAGGGGCCCTTGACCCAAGCAGGGGCCCTTGACTCCCGGGACGCGTCACTGGAGGCGTCTCTATCAGTCTTAGTTTCACTGGATCTCAGTGCAGCATTTGACACAGTTGACCACAACATATTACTCAAACGACTGGAGAACTGGGCAGGTTTTTCAGGAACTGTACTAAACTCGTTAAAAAACATACTTGAAGACTCACCTGTTCTCAGCTGCATTTGAATAAAGCACCAAATCCACACTTTTAAGCTTAAATTTCAAAACTAACATTTTAACTACTGATTTTATCTATTTATGATTTTATTTGTTTGCTTGTTTAAATTACTTTTAAATCATGCTTTTTATTTGTTTTTGTTTCTAATGTCTCTGTAAAGCACTTTGAATCACCTTGTTGTTGAATTGTCTGTGAAGGTTCTCAGTCATCCAGGTCATCGTAGTCAATGGAGCTTGCAAAGAAAAGCGTCTGGACTTCTTTAAGTTGCTTGAAGACGTTTCACTTAACAGCAGGGGCCCTTGACTCCAGCAGGGGCCCTTGACTCCAGCAGGGGCCCTTGACTAAAGCAGGGGCCCTTGACTCCAGTAAGGGCCCTTAACTCAAGCAGGGGCCCTTGACTCCAGCAGCTGCCCATGACTCCAGGGATGCGTCATTGGAGGCGCAGGGGCCCTTGACTCAAGCAGGGGCCATTGACTCCAGCAGGGGCCCTTTACCCCAGGGACGCGTCATTTGAGGCGCAGGGGCCCTTGACTCCAGCAGGGGCCCCATGACTCCAGGGATGCGTCACTGGAGGCGCAGGGGCCCTTGACTCCAGCAGGGGCCCTTGACTAAAGAAGGGGCCCTTGATTCAATCAGGGGCCCTTGACTCCAGCAGGGGCCCATGACTCTAGGGATGCGTCACTGGAGGCGCAGGGGCCTTTGACTCCAGCAGGGGCCCTTGACTCCAGGAACGCTTGACTTGAGGCGCAGGGGCCCTTGACTCCAGCAGGGGCCCCATGACTCCAGGGATGCGTCACTGGAGGCGCAGGGGCCCTTGACTCCAGCAGGGGCCCTTGACCCAAGCAGGGGCCCTTGACTCCCGGGACGCGTCACTGGAGGCGTCTCTATCAGTCTTAGTTTCACTGGATCTCAGTGCAGCATTTGACACAGTTGACCACAACATATTACTCAAACGACTGGAGAACTGGGCAGGTTTTGCAGGAACTGTACTAAACTCGTTAAAAAACATACTTGAAGACTCACCTGTTCTCAGCTGCATTTGAATAAAGCACCAAATCCACACTTTCAAGCTTAAATTTCAAAACTAACATTTTAACTACTGATTTTATCTATTTCTGATTTTATTTGTTTGCTTGTTTAAATCACTTTTAAATCATGCTTTTTATTTGTTTTTGTTTCTAATGTCTCTGTAAAGCACTTTGAATCACCTTGTTGTTGAATTGTCTGTGAAGGTTCTCAGTCATCCAGGTCATCGTAGTCAATGGAGCTTACAAAGAAAAGTGTCTGGACTTCTTTAAGTTGCTTGAAGACGTTTCACTTCACAGCAGGGGCCCTTGACTCCAGCAGGGGCCCTTGACTCCAGCAGGGGCCCTTGACTCCAGGGACGCGTCACTGGAGGCGCAGGGGCCCTTGACTCCAGCAGGGGCCCTTGACTCACGCAGGGGCCCTTGACTCAAGCAGGGGCCCTTGACTCCAGCAGGGGCCCTTTACTCCAGGGACGCGTCATTGGAGGCGCAGGGCCCCTTGACTCAAGCAGGGGCCCTTGACTCAAGTTGGTGCCCATGACTCCAGGTATGCGTCACTGGAGGCGCAGGGGCCCTTGACTCACGCAGGGGCCCTTGACTCCAGCAGGGGCCCTTGACTCCAGCAGGGGCCCTTGACTAAAGAAGGGGCCCTTGACTAAAGAAGGGGCCCTTGACTCAAGCAGGGACCCTTAACTCCAGCAGGGGCCCTTGACTCCAGCAGGGGCCCTTGACTAAAGAAGGGGCCCTTGACTAAAGAAGGGGCCCTTTACTCAAGCAGGGGCCCTTAACTCAAGCAGGGGCGCTTGACTCAAGCAGGGGCCCTTGACTCCAGCAGGGGCCCTTGAGTAAAGCAGGGGCCCTTGACTCCAGCCGGGGCCCTTGACTCACGCAGGGGCCCTTGACTCCAGCAGGGGCCCTTGACTAAAGCAGGGGCCATTGACTCCAGCAGGGGCCCTTGACTCCAGCAGGGGCCCTTCACTCCAGCAGGGGCCCCATGACTCCAGGGATGCGTCACTGGAGGCGCAGGGGCCCTTGACTCCAGCAGGGGCCCTTGACCCAAGCAGGGGCCCTTGACTCAAGCAGGGGCGCTTGACTCAAGCAGGGGCCCTTGACTCCAGGGATGCGTCATTTGAGGTGCAGGGACCCTTCACTCCAGCAGGGGCCCTTCACTCCAGCAGGGGCCCTTGAGTCAAGCAGGGGCCCTTGACTCAAGCAGGGGCCATTGACTCCAGCAACGGCCCTTGACTCCAGCAGGGGCCCTTGACTCCAGCAGGGGCCCCATTACTCAAGCAGGGGCCCTTGACTCCAGCAGGGGCCCTTCACTCCAGCAGGGGCCCCATGACTCCAGGGATGCGTCACTGGAGGCGCAGGGGCCCTTGACTCCAGCAGGGGCCCTTGACTCCAGCCGGGGCCCTTGACTCACGCAGGGGCCCTTGACTCCAGCAGGGGCCCTTGACTAAAGCAGGGGCCATTGACTCCAGCAGGGGCCCTTGACTCCAGCAGGGGCCCCATTACTCAAGCAGGGGCCCTTGACTCCAGCAGGGGCCCTTCACTCCAGCAGGGGCCCCATGACTCCAGGGATGCGTCACTGGAGGCGCAGGGGCCCTTGACTCCAGCAGGGGCCCTTGACCCAAGCAGGGGCCCTTGACTCCCGGGACGCGTCACTGGAGGCGTCTCTATCAGTCTTAGTTTCATTGGATCTCAGTGCAGCATTTGACACAGTTGACCACAACATATTACTCAAACGACTGGAAAACTGGGCAGGTTTTTGAGGAACTGTACTAAACTCGTTAAAAAACATACTTGAAGACTCACCTGTTCTCAGCTGCATTTGAATAAAGCACCAAATCCACACTTTTAAGCTTAAATTTCAAAACTAACATTTTAACTACTGATTTTATCTATTTCTGATTTTATTTGTTTGCTTGTTTAAATCACTTTTAAATCATGCTTTTTATTTGTTTTTGTTTCTAATGTCTCTGTAAAGCACTTTGAATCACCTTGTTGTTGAATTGTCTGTGAAGGTTCTCAGTCATCCAGGTCATCGTAGTCAATGGAGCTTGCAAAGAAAAGCGTCTGGACTTCTTTAAGTTGCTTGAAGACGTTTCACTTCACAGCAGGGGCCCTTGACTCCAGCAGGGGCCCTTGACTCCAGGGACGCGTCACTGGAGGCGCAGGGGCCCTTGACTCCAGCAGGGGCCCCATGACTCCAGGGATGCGTCACTGGAGGCGCAGGGGCCCTTGACTCCAGCAGGGGCCCTTGACCCAAGCAGGGGCCCTTGACTCCCGGGACGCGTCACTGGAGGCGTCTCTATCAGTCTTAGTTTCACTGGATCTCAGTGCAGCATTTGACACAGTTGACCACAACATATTACTCAAACGACTGGAAAACTGGGCAGGTTTTTCAGGAACTGTACTAAACTCGTTAAAAAACATACTTGAAGACTCACCTGTTCTCAGCTGCATTTGAATAAAGCACCAAATCCACACTTTTAAGCTTAAATTTCAAAACTAACATTTTAACTACTGATTTTATCTATTTCTGATTTTATTTGTTTGCTTGTTTAAATCACTTTTAAATCATGCTTTTTATTTGTTTTTGTTTCTAATGTCTCTGTAAAGCACTTTGAATCACCTTGTTGTTGAATTGTCTGTGAAGGTTCTCAGTCATCCAGGTCATCGTAGTCAATGGAGCTTGCAAAGAAAAGCGTCTGGACTTCTTTAAGTTGCTTGAAGACGTTTCATTTCACAGCAGGGGCCCTTGACTCCAGCAGGGGCCCTTGACTCCAGCAGGGGCCCTTGACTCCAGCAGGGGCCCTTGACTAAAGAAGGGGCCCTTGACTAAAGAAGGGGCCCTTGACTCAAGCAGGGGCCCTTAACTCCAGCAGGGGCCCTTGACTCCAGCAGGTGCCCTTGACTAAAGAAGGGGCCCTTGACTAAAGAAGGGGCCCTTTACTCAAGCAGGGGCCCTTAACTCAAGCAGGGGCGCTTGACTCAAGCAGGGGCCCTTGACTCCAGCAGGGGCCCTTGAGTAAAGCAGGGGCCCTTGACTCCAGCTGGGGCCCTTGACTCACGCAGGGGCCCTTGACTCCAGCAGGGGCCCTTGACTCCAGCAGGGGCCCCATTACTCAAGCAGGGGCCCTTGACTCCAGCAGGGGCCCTTCACTCCAGCAGGGGCCCCATGACTCCAGGGATGCGTCACTGGAGGCGCAGGGGCCCTTGACTCCAGCAGGGGCCCTTGACCCAAGCAGGGGCCCTTGACTCCCGGGACGCGTCACTGGAGGCGTCTCTATCAGTCTTAGTTTCACTGGATCTCAGTGCAGCATTTGACACAGTTGACCACAACATATTACTCAAACGACTGGAGAACTGGGCAGGTTTTTCAGGAACTGTACTAAACTCGTTAAAAAACATACTTGAAGACTCACCTGTTCTCAGCTGCATTTGAATAAAGCACCAAATCCACACTTTTAAGCTTAAATTTCAAAACTAACATTTTAACTACTGATTTTATCTATTTCTGATTTTATTTGTTTGCTTGTTTAAATCACTTTTAAATCATGCTTTTTATTTGTTTTTGTTTCTAATGTCTCTGTAAAGCACTTTGAATCACCTTGTTGTTGAATTGTCTGTGAAGGTTCTCAGTCATCCAGGTCATCGTAGTCAATGGAGCTTACAAAGAAAAGCGTCTGGACTTCTTTAAGTTGCTTGAAGACGTTTCACTTCACAGCAGGGGCCCTTGACTCCAGCAGGGGCCCTTGACTCCAGCAGGGGCCCTTGACTCACGCAGGGGCCCTTGACTCAAGCAGGGGCCCTTGACTCCAGCAGGGGCCCTTTACTCCAGGGACGCGTCATTGGAGGCGCAGGGCCCCTTGACTCAAGCAGGGGCCCTTGACTCAAGTTGGTGCCCATGACTCCAGGTATGCGTCACTGGAGGCGCAGGGGCCCTTGACTCACGCAGGGGCCCTTGACTCCAGCAGGGGCCCTTGACTCCAGCAGGGGCCCTTGACTAAAGAAGGGGCCCTTGACTAAAGAAGGGGCCCTTGACTCAAGCAGGGACCCTTAACTCCAGCAGGGGCCCTTGACTCCAGCAGGGGCCCTTGACTAAAGAAGGGGCCCTTGACTAAAGAAGGGGCCCTTTACTCAAGCAGGGGCCCTTAACTCAAGCAGGGGCGCTTGACTCAAGCAGGGGCCCTTGACTCCAGCAGGGGCCCTTGAGTAAAGCAGGGGCCCTTGACTCCAGCCGGGGCCCTTTACTCACGCAGGGGCCCTTGACTCCAGCAGGGGCCCTTGACTAAAGCAGGGGCCATTGACTCCAGCAGGGGCCCTTGACTCCAGCAGGGGCCCCATTACTCAAGCAGAGGCCCTTGACTCAAGCAGGGGCCCTTGACTCCAGCAGGGGCCCTTGAGTAAAGCAGGGGCCCTTGACTCCAGCTGGGGCCCTTGACTCACGCAGGGGCCCTTGACTCCAGCAGGGGCCCTTCACTCCAGCAGGGGCCCCATTACTCAAGCAGGGGCCCTTGACTCCAGCAGGGGCCCTTCACTCCAGCAGGGGCCCCATGACTCCAGGGATGCGTCACTGGAGGCGCAGGGGCCCTTGACTCCAGCAGGGGCCCTTGACCCAAGCAGGGGCCCTTGACTCCCGGGACGCGTCACTGGAGGCGTCTCTATCAGTCTTAGTTTCACTGGATCTCAGTGCAGCATTTGACACAGTTGACCACAACATATTACTCAAACGACTGGAGAACTGGGCAGGTTTTTCAGGAACTGTACTAAACTCGTTAAAAAACATACTTGAAGACTCACCTGTTCTCAGCTGCATTTGAATAAAGCACCAAATCCACACTTTTAAGCTTAAATTTCAAAACTAACATTTTAACTACTGATTTTATCTATTTATGATTTTATTTGTTTGCTTGTTTAAATCACTTTTAAATCATGCTTTTTATTTGTTTTTGTTTCTAATGTCTCTGTAAAGCACTTTGAATCACCTTGTTGTTGAATTGTCTGTGAAGGTTCTCAGTCATCCAGGTCATCGTAGTCAATGGAGCTTGCAAAGAAAAGCGTCTGGACTTCTTTAAGTTGCTTGAAGACGTTTCACTTCACAGCAGGGGCCCTTGACTCCAGCAGGGGCCCTTGACTCCAGCAGGGGCCATTGACTCCAGCAGGGGCCCTTGACTCCAGCAGGGGCCCCATTACTCAAGCAGGGGCCCTTGACTCCAGCAGGGGCCCTTCACTCCAGCAGGGGCCCCATGACTCCAGGGATGCGTCACTGGAGGCGCAGGGGCCCTTGACTCCAGCAGGGGCCCTTGAACCAAGCAGGGGCCCTTGACTCAAGCAGGGGCGCTTGACTCAAGCAGGGGCCCTTGACTCCAGGGATGCGTCATTTGAGGTGCAGGGACCCTTCACTCCAGCAGGGGCCCTTCACTCCAGCAGGGGCCCTTGAGTCAAGCAGGGGCCCTTGACTCAAGCAGGGGCCATTGACTCCAGCAGGGGCCCTTGACTCCAGCAGGGGCCCCATGACTCCAGGTATGCGTCACTGGAGGAGCAGGGGCCCTTGACTCACGCAGGGGCCCTTGACTCACGCAGGGGCCCTTGACTCCAGCAGGGGCCCTTGAGTAAAGCAGGGGCCCTTGACTCCAGCTGGGGCCCTTTACTCACGCAGGGGCCCTTGACTCCAGCAGGGGCCCTTGACTAAAGCAGGGGCCATTGACTCCAGCAGGGGCCCTTGACTCCAGCAGGGGCCCCATTACTCAAGCAGGGGCCCTTGACTCCAGCAGGGGCCCTTGACTCCAGCAGGGGCCCTTGAGTAAAGCAGGGGCCCTTGACTCCAGCTGGGGCCCTTGACTCACGCAGGGGCCCTTGACTCCAGCAGGGGCCCTTCACTCCAGCAGGGGCCCCATTACTCAAGCAGGGGCCCTTGACTCCAGCAGGGGCCCTTCACTCCAGCAGGGGCCCCATGACTCCAGGGATGCGTCACTGGAGGCGCAGGGGCCCTTGACTCCAGCAGGGGCCCTTGACCCAAGCAGGGGCCCTTGACTCCCGGGACGCGTCACTGGAGGCGTCTCTATCAGTCTTAGTTTCAATGGATCTCAGTGCAGCATTTGACACAGTTGACCACAACATATTACTCAAACGACTGGAGAACTGGGCAGGTTTTTCAGGAACTGTACTAAACTCGTTAAAAAACATACTTGAAGACTCACCTGTTCTCAGCTGCATTTGAATAAAGCACCAAATCCACACTTTTAAGCTTAAATTTCAAAACTAACATTTTAACTACTGATTTTTATCTATTTCTGATTTTATTTGTTTGCTTGTTTAAATCACTTTTAAATCATGCTTTTTATTTGTTTTTGTTTCTAATGTCTCTGTAAAGCACTTTGAATCACCTTGTTGTTGAATTGTCTGTGAAGGTTCTCAGTCATCCAGGTCATCGTAGTCAATGGAGCTTGCAAAGAAAAGCGTCTGGACTTCTTTAAGTTGCTTGAAGACGTTTCACTTCACAGCAGGGGCCCTTGACTCCAGCAGGGGCCCTTGACTCCAGCAGGGGCCCTTGACTCCAGGGACGCGTCACTGGAGGCGCAGGGGCCCTTGACTCCAGCAGGGGCCCTTGACTCCAGCAGGGGCCCTTGACTAAAGAAGGGGCCCTTGACTAAAGAAGGGGCCCTTGACTCAAGCAGGGGCCCTTGACTCCAGCAGGGGCCCTTGACTCCAGCAGGGGCCCTTGACTAAAGAAGGGGCCCTTGACTAAAGAAGGGGCCCTTTACTCAAGCAGGGGCCCTTAACTCAAGCAGGGGCGCTTGACTCAAGCAGGGGCCCTTGAGTAAAGCAGGGGCCCTTGACTCCAGCTGGGGCCCTTGACTCACGCAGGGGCCCTTGACTCCAGCAGGGGCCCTTGACTCCAGCAGGGGCCATTGACTCCAGCAGGGGCCCTTGACTCCAGCAGGGGCCCCATTACTCAAGCAGGGGCCCTTGACTCCAGCAGGGGCCCTTCACTCCAGCAGGGGCCCCATGACTCCAGGGATGCGTCACTGGAGGCGCAGGGGCCCTTGACTCCAGCAGGGGCCCTTGACCCAAGCAGGGGCCCTTGACTCAAGCAGGGGCGCTTGACTCAAGCAGGGGCCCTTGACTCCAGGGATGCGTCATTTGAGGTGCAGGGACCCTTCACTCCAGCAGGGGCCCTTCACTCCAGCAGGGGCCCTTGAGTCAAGCAGGGGCCCTTGACTCAAGCAGGGGCCATTGACTCCAGCAGGGGCCCTTGACTCCAGCAGGGGCCCCATGACTCCAGGTATGCGTCACTGGAGGAGCAGGGGCCCTTGACTCACGCAGGGGCCCTTGACTCACGCAGGGGCCCTTGACTCCAGCAGGGGCCCCATGACTCCAGGGATGCGTCACTGGAGGCGCAGGGGCCCTTGACTCCAGCAGGGGCCCTTGACTAAAGAAGGGGCCCTTGATTCAATCAGGGGCCCTTGACACCAGCAGGGGCCCATGACTCCAGGGATGCGTCACTGGAGGCGCAGGGGCCTTTGACTCCAGCAGGGGCCCTTGACTCCAGGAACGCTTCACTTGAGGAGCAGGGGCCCTTGACTCCAGCAGGGGCCCTTGACTCCAGGGACGCGTCACTGGAAGCGCAGGGGCCCTTGACTCCAGCAGGGGCCCTTGACTCAAGCAGGGGCCCTTGACTCAAGCAGGGGCCCTTGACTCCAGCAGGGGCCCTTGACTAAAGAAGGGGCCCTTGACTAAAGAAGGGGCCCTTTACTCAAGCAGGGGCCCTTAACTCAAGCAGGGGCCCTTGACTCAAGCAGGGGCCCTTGACTCCAGCAGGGGCCCTTGAGTAAAGCAGGGGCCCTTGACTCCAGCTGGGGCCCTTGACTCACGCAGGGGCCCTTGACTCCAGCAGGGGCCCTTGACTAAAGCAGGGGCCATTGACTCCAGCAGGGGCCCTTGACTCCAGCAGGGGCCCCATTACTCAAGCAGGGGCCCTTGACTCCAGCAGGGGCCCTTGACTCCAGCAGGGGCCCTTGACCCAAGCAGGGGCCCTTTACTCCAGGGACGCGTCATTGGAGGCGCAGGGCCCCTTGACTCAAGCAGGGGCCCTTGACTCCAGCAGGGGCCCATGACTCGAGGGACGCGTCACTGGAGGCGCAGGGGCCCTTGACTCCAGCAGGGGCGCTTGACTCAAGCAGGGGCCCTTGACTCCAGCAGGGGCCCTTGAGTAAAGCAGGGGCCCTTGACTCCAGCCGGGGCCCTTGACTCACGCAGGGGCCCTTGACTCCAGCAGGGGCCCTTGACTAAAGCAGGGGCCATTGACTCCAGCAGGGGCCCTTGACTCCAGCAGGGGCCCTTGACTCCAGCAGGGGCCCCATGACTCCAGGGATGCGTCACTGGAGGCGCAGGGGCCCTTGACTCCAGCAGGGGCCCTTGACCCAAGCAGGGGCCCTTGACTCCCGGGACGCGTCACTGGAGGCGTCTCTATCAGTCTTAGTTTCACTGGATCTCAGTGCAGCATTTGACACAGTTGACCACAACATATTACTCAAACGACTGGAAAACTGGGCAGGTTTTTCAGGAACTGTACTAAACTCGTTAAAAAACATACTTGAAGACTCACCTGTTCTCAGCTGCATTTGAATAAAGCACCAAATCCACACTTTTAAGCTTAAATTTCAAAACTAACATTTTAACTACTGATTTTATCTATTTCTGATTTTATTTGTTTGCTTGTTTAAATCACTTTTAAATCATGCTTTTTATTTGTTTTTGTTTCTAATGTCTCTGTAAAGCACTTTGAATCACCTTGTTGTTGAATTGTCTGTGAAGGTTCTCAGTCATCCAGGTCATCGTAGTCAATGGAGCTTGCAAAGAAAAGCGTCTGGACTTCTTTAAGTTGCTTGAAGACGTTTCATTTCACAGCAGGGGCCCTTGACTCCAGCAGGGGCCCTTGACTCCAGCAGGGGCCCTTGACTCCAGCAGGGGCCCTTGACTCAAGTTGGTGCCCATGACTCCAGGTATGCGTCACTGGAGGCGCAGGGGCCCTTGACTCACGCAGGGGCCCTTGACTCCAGCAGGGGCCCTTGACTCCAGCAGGGGCCCTTGACTAAAGAAGGGGCCCTTGACTAAAGAAGGGGCCCTTGACTCAAGCAGGGGCCCTTAACTCCAGCAGGGGCCCTTGACTCCAGCAGGTGCCCTTGACTAAAGAAGGGGCCCTTGACTAAAGAAGGGGCCCTTTACTCAAGCAGGGGCCCTTAACTCAAGCAGGGGCGCTTGACTCAAGCAGGGGCCCTTGACTCCAGCAGGGGCCCTTGAGTAAAGCAGGGGCCCTTGACTCCAGCTGGGGCCCTTGACTCACGCAGGGGCCCTTGACTCCAGCAGGGGCCCTTGACTCCAGCAGGGGCCCCATTACTCAAGCAGGGGCCCTTGACTCCAGCAGGGGCCCTTCACTCCAGCAGGGGCCCCATGACTCCAGGGATGCGTCACTGGAGGCGCAGGGGCCCTTGACTCCAGCAGGGGCCCTTGACCCAAGCAGGGGCCCTTGACTCCCGGGACGCGTCACTGGAGGCGTCTCTATCAGTCTTAGTTTCACTGGATCTCAGTGCAGCATTTGACACAGTTGACCACAACATATTACTCAAACGACTGGAGAACTGGGCAGGTTTTTCAGGAACTGTACTAAACTCGTTAAAAAACATACTTGAAGACTCACCTGTTCTCAGCTGCATTTGAATAAAGCACCAAATCCACACTTTTAAGCTTAAATTTCAAAACTAACATTTTAACTACTGATTTTATCTATTTGTGATTTTATTTGTTTTGATTTTATATACTGTTTTGTTTGTTTGCTTGTTAATTAGTTAGTTACTTTGTTTGTTTGTTTAAATCAATTTTAAATCATGCTTTTTATTTGTTTTTATTTCTAATGTCTCTGTAAAGCACTTTGAATCACCTTGTTGTTGAATTGTCTGTGAAGGTTCTCAGTCATCCAGGTCATCGTAGTCAATGGGGCTTGCAAAGAAAAGCGTCTGGACTTCTTTAAGTTGCTTGAAGACGTTTCACTTCACAGCAGGGGCCCTTGACTCCAGCAGGGGCCTTTGACTCAAGCAGGGGCCCTTGACTCCAGCAGGGGCCCTTGACTCCAGCAGGGGCCCTTGACTAAAGAAGGGGCCCTTGACTCAAGCAGGGGCCCTTGACTCCAGGGACGCATCACTGGAGGCGCCTGGGCCCTTGACTCCAGCAGGGGCCCTTGACCCATGCAGGGGCCCTTGACCCAAGCAGGGGCCCTTGACTCCCGGGACGCGTCACTGGAGGCGCAGGGGCCCTTGACTCAAGCAGGGGCCCTTGACTCCAGCAGGGGCCCTTTACTCCAGGGACGCGTCATTGGAGGCGCAGGGCCCCTTGACTCAAGCAGGGGCCCTTGACTCAAGTTGGTGCCCATGACTCCAGGTATGCGTCACTGGAGGCGCAGGGGCCCTTGACTCACGCAGGGGCCCTTGACTCCAGCAGGGGCCCTTGACTCCAGCAGGGGCCCTTGACTAAAGAAGGGGCCCTTGACTAAAGAAGGGGCCCTTGACTCAAGCAGGGACCCTTAACTCCAGCAGGGGCCCTTGACTCCAGCAGGGGCCCTTGACTAAAGAAGGGGCCCTTGACTAAAGAAGGGGCCCTTTACTCAAGCAGGGGCCCTTAACTCAAGCAGGGGCGCTTGACTCAAGCAGGGGCCCTTGACTCCAGCAGGGGCCCTTGAGTAAAGAAGGGGCCCTTGACTCCAGCCGGGGCCCTTGACTCACGCAGGGGCCCTTGACTCCAGCAGGGGCCCTTGACTAAAGCAGGGGCCATTGACTCCAGCAGGGGCCCTTGACTCCAGCAGGGGCCCCATTACTCAAGCAGGGGCCCTTGACTCCAGCAGGGGCCCTTGACTCCAGCAGGGGCCCTTGAGTAAAGCAGGGGCCCTTGACTCCAGCTGGGGCCCTTGACTCACGCAGGGGCCCTTGACTCCAGCAGGGGCCCTTCACTCCAGCAGGGGCCCCATTACTCAAGCAGGGGCCCTTGACTCCAGCAGGGGCCCTTCACTCCAGCAGGGGCCCCATGACTCCAGGGATGCGTCACTGGAGGCGCAGGGGCCCTTGACTCCAGCAGGGGCCCTTGACCCAAGCAGGGGCCCTTGACTCCCGGGACGCGTCACTGGAGGCGTCTCTATCAGTCTTAGTTTCACTGGATCTCAGTGCAGCATTTGACACAGTTGACCACAACATATTACTCAAACGACTGGAGAACTGGGCAGGTTTTTCAGGAACTGTACTAAACTCGTTAAAAAACATACTTGAAGACTCACCTGTTCTCAGCTGCATTTGAATAAAGCACCAAATCCACACTTTTAAGCTTAAATTTCAAAACTAACATTTTAACTACTGATTTTATCTATTTCTGATTTTATTTGTTTGCTTGTTTAAATCACTTTTAAATCATGCTTTTTATTTGTTTTTGTTTCTAATGTCTCTGTAAAGCACTTTGAATCACCTTGTTGTTGAATTGTCTGTGAAGGTTCTCAGTCATCCAGGTCATCGTAGTCAATGGAGCTTGCAAAGAAAAGCGTCTGGACTTCTTTAAGTTGCTTGAAGACGTTTCACTTAACAGCAGGGGCCCTTGACTCCAGCAGGGGCCCTTGACTCCAGCAGGGGCCCTTGACTAAAGCAGGGGCCCTTGACTCCAGTAAGGGCCCTTAACTCAAGCAGGGGCCCTTGACTCCAGCAGCTGCCCATGACTCCAGGGATGCGTCATTGGAGGCGCAGGGGCCCTTGACTCAAGCAGGGGCCATTGACTCCAGCAGGGGCCCTTTACCCCAGGGACGCGTCATTTGAGGCGCAGGGGCCCTTGACTCCAGCAGGGGCCCCATGACTCCAGGGATGCGTCACTGGAGGCGCAGGGGCCCTTGACTCCAGCAGGGGCCCTTGACTAAAGAAGGGGCCCTTGATTCAATCAGGGGCCCTTGACTCCAGCAGGGGCCCATGACTCTAGGGATGCGTCACTGGAGGCGCAGGGGCCTTTGACTCCAGCAGGGGCCCTTGACTCCAGGAACGCTTGACTTGAGGCGCAGGGGCCCTTGACTCCAGCAGGGGCCCCATGACTCCAGGGATGCGTCACTGGAGGCGCAGGGGCCCTTGACTCCAGCAGGGGCCCTTGACCCAAGCAGGGGCCCTTGACTCCCGGGACGCGTCACTGGAGGCGTCTCTATCAGTCTTAGTTTCACTGGATCTCAGTGCAGCATTTGACACAGTTGACCACAACATATTACTCAAACGACTGGAGAACTGGGCAGGTTTTGCAGGAACTGTACTAAACTCGTTAAAAAACATACTTGAAGACTCACCTGTTCTCAGCTGCATTTGAATAAAGCACCAAATCCACACTTTCAAGCTTAAATTTCAAAACTAACATTTTAACTACTGATTTTATCTATTTCTGATTTTATTTGTTTGCTTGTTTAAATCACTTTTAAATCATGCTTTTTATTTGTTTTTGTTTCTAATGTCTCTGTAAAGCACTTTGAATCACCTTGTTGTTGAATTGTCTGTGAAGGTTCTCAGTCATCCAGGTCATCGTAGTCAATGGAGCTTACAAAGAAAAGTGTCTGGACTTCTTTAAGTTGCTTGAAGACGTTTCACTTCACAGCAGGGGCCCTTGACTCCAGCAGGGGCCCTTGACTCCAGCAGGGGCCCTTGACTCCAGGGACGCGTCACTGGAGGCGCAGGGGCCCTTGACTCCAGCAGGGGCCCTTGACTCCAGGGACGCGTCACTGGAGGCGCAGGGGCCCTTGACTCCAGCAGGGGCCCTTGACTCACGCAGGGGCCCTTGACTCAAGCAGGGGCCCTTGACTCCAGCAGGGGCCCTTTACTCCAGGGACGCGTCATTGGAGGCGCAGGGCCCCTTGACTCAAGCAGGGGCCCTTGACTCCAGCAGGGGCCCATGACTCGAGGGACGCGTCACTGGAGGCGCAGGGGCCCTTGACTCCAGCAGGGGCCCTTGACTCAAGTTGGTGCCCATGACTCCAGGTATGCGTCACTGGAGGCGCAGGGGCCCTTGACTCACGCAGGGGCCCTTGACTCCAGCAGGGGCCCTTGACTCCAGCAGGGGCCCTTGACTAAAGAAGGGGCCCTTGACTAAAGAAGGGGCCCTTGACTCAAGCAGGGGCCCTTAACTCCAGCAGGGGCCCTTGACTCCAGCAGGGGCCCTTGACTAAAGAAGGGGCCCTTGACTAAAGAAGGGGCCCTTTACTCAAGCAGGGGCCCTTAACTCAAGCAGGGGCGCTTGACTCAAGCAGGGGCCCTTGACTCCAGCAGGGGCCCTTGAGTAAAGCAGGGGCCCTTGACTCCAGCCGGGGCCCTTGACTCACGCAGGGGCCCTTGACTCCAGCAGGGGCCCTTGACTAAAGCAGGGGCCATTGACTCCAGCAGGGGCCCTTGACTCCAGCAGGGGCCCCATTACTCAAGCAGGGGCCCTTGACTCCAGCAGGGGCCCTTCACTCCAGCAGGGGCCCCATGACTCCAGGGATGCGTCACTGGAGGCGCAGGGGCCCTTGACTCCAGCAGGGGCCCTTGACCCAAGCAGGGGCCCTTGACTCCCGGGACGCGTCACTGGAGGCGTCTCTATCAGTCTTAGTTTCACTGGATCTCAGTGCAGCATTTGACACAGTTGACCACAACATATTACTCAAACGACTGGAAAACTGGGCAGGTTTTTCAGGAACTGTACTAAACTCGTTAAAAAACATACTTGAAGACTCACCTGTTCTCAGCTGCATTTGAATAAAGCACCAAATCCACACTTTTAAGCTTAAATTTCAAAACTAACATTTTAACTACTGATTTTATCTATTTCTGATTTTATTTGTTTGCTTGTTTAAATCACTTTTAAATCATGCTTTTTATTTGTTTTTGTTTCTAATGTCTCTGTAAAGCACTTTGAATCACCTTGTTGTTGAATTGTCTGTGAAGGTTCTCAGTCATCCAGGTCATCGTAGTCAATGGAGCTTGCAAAGAAAAGCGTCTGGACTTCTTTAAGTTGCTTGAAGACGTTTCATTTCACAGCAGGGGCCCTTGACTCCAGCAGGGGCCCTTGACTCCAGCAGGGGCCCTTGACTCCAGCAGGGGCCCTTGACTAAAGAAGGGGCCCTTGACTAAAGAAGGGGCCCTTGACTCAAGCAGGGGCCCTTAACTCCAGCAGGGGCCCTTGACTCCAGCAGGTGCCCTTGACTAAAGAAGGGGCCCTTGACTAAAGAAGGGGCCCTTTACTCAAGCAGGGGCCCTTAACTCAAGCAGGGGCGCTTGACTCAAGCAGGGGCCCTTGACTCCAGCAGGGGCCCTTGAGTAAAGCAGGGGCCCTTGACTCCAGCTGGGGCCCTTGACTCACGCAGGGGCCCTTGACTCCAGCAGGGGCCCTTGACTCCAGCAGGGGCCCCATTACTCAAGCAGGGGCCCTTGACTCCAGCAGGGGCCCTTCACTCCAGCAGGGGCCCCATGACTCCAGGGATGCGTCACTGGAGGCGCAGGGGCCCTTGACTCCAGCAGGGGCCCTTGACCCAAGCAGGGGCCCTTGACTCCCGGGACGCGTCACTGGAGGCGTCTCTATCAGTCTTAGTTTCACTGGATCTCAGTGCAGCATTTGACACAGTTGACCACAACATATTACTCAAACGACTGGAGAACTGGGCAGGTTTTTCAGGAACTGTACTAAACTCGTTAAAAAACATACTTGAAGACTCACCTGTTCTCAGCTGCATTTGAATAAAGCACCAAATCCACACTTTTAAGCTTAAATTTCAAAACTAACATTTTAACTACTGATTTTTTCTATTTCTGATTTTATTTGTTTGCTTGTTTAAATCACTTTTAAATCATGCTTTTTATTTGTTTTTGTTTCTAATGTCTCTGTAAAGCACTTTGAATCACCTTGTTGTTGAATTGTCTGTGAAGGTTCTCAGTCATCCAGGTCATCGTAGTCAATGGAGCTTGCAAAGAAAAGCGTCTGGACTTCTTTAAGTTGCTTGAAGACGTTTCACTTCACAGCAGGGGCCCTTGACTCCAGCAGGGGCCCTTGACTCCAGCAGGGGCCCTTGACTCCAGGGACGCGTCACTGGAGGCGCAGGGGCCCTTGACTCCAGCAGGGGCCCTTGACTCCAGCAGGGGCCCTTGACTAAAGAAGGGGCCCTTGACTAAAGAAGGGGCCCTTGACTCAAGCAGGGGCCCTTAACTCCAGCAGGGGCCCTTGACTCCAGCAGGGGCCCTTGACTAAAGAAGGGGCCCTTGACTAAAGAAGGGGCCCTTTACTCAAGCAGGGGCCCTTAACTCAAGCAGGGGCCCTTAACTCAAGCAGGGGCGCTTGACTCAAGCAGGGGCCCTTGACTCCAGCAGGGGCCCTTGAGTAAAGCAGGGGCCCTTGACTCCAGCTGGGGCCCTTGACTCACGCAGGGGCCCTTGACTCCAGCAGGGGCCCTTGACTAAAGCAGGGGCCATTGACTCCAGCAGGGGCCCTTGACTCCAGCAGGGGCCCCATTACTCAAGCAGGGGCCCTTGACTCCAGCAGGGGCCCTTGACTCCAGCAGGGGCCCCATGACTCCAGGGATGCGTCACTGGAGGCGCAGGGGCCCTTGACTCCAGCAGGGGCCCTTGACCCAAGCAGGGGCCCTTGACTCCCGGGACGCGTCACTGGAGGCGTCTCTATCAGTCTTAGTTTCACTGGATCTCAGTGCAGCATTTGACACAGTTGACCACAACATATTACTCAAACGACTGGAGAACTGGGCAGGTTTTTCAGGAACTGTACTAAACTCGTTAAAAAACATACTTGAAGACTCACCTGTTCTCAGCTGCATTTGAATAAAGCACCAAATCCACACTTTTAAGCTTAAATTTCAAAACTAACATTTTAACTACTGATTTTATCTATTTCTGATTTTATTTGTTTGCTTGTTTAAATCACTTTTAAATCATGCTTTTTATTTGTTTTTGTTTCTAATGTCTCTGTAAAGCACTTTGAATCACCTTGTTGTTGAATTGTCTGTGAAGGTTCTCAGTCATCCAGGTCATCGTAGTCAATGGAGCTTGCAAAGAAAAGCGTCTGGACTTCTTTAAGTTGCTTGAAGACGTTTCACTTCACAGCAGGGGCCCTTGACTCCAGCAGGGGCCCTTGACTCCAGCAGGGGCCCTTGACTCCAGGGACGCGTCACTGGAGGCGCAGGGGCCCTTGACTCCAGCAGGGGCCCTTGACTCACGCAGGGGCCCTTGACTCAAGCAGGGGCCCTTGACTCCAGCAGGGGCCCTTTACTCCAGGGACGCGTCATTGGAGGCGCAGGGCCCCTTGACTCAAGCAGGGGCCCTTGACTCAAGTTGGTGCCCATGACTCCAGGTATGCGTCACTGGAGGCGCAGGGGCCCTTGACTCACGCAGGGGCCCTTGACTCCAGCAGGGGCCCTTGACTCCAGCAGGGGCCCTTGACTAAAGAAGGGGCCCTTGACTCAAGCAGGGACCCTTAACTCCAGCAGGGGCCCTTGACTCCAGCAGGGGCCCTTGACTAAAGAAGGGGCCCTTGACTAAAGAAGGGGCCCTTTACTCAAGCAGGGGCCCTTAACTCAAGCAGGGGCGCTTGACTCAAGCAGGGGCCCTTGACTCCAGCAGGGGCCCTTGAGTAAAGCAGGGGCCCTTGACTCCAGCCGGGGCCCTTGACTCACGCAGGGGCCCTTGACTCCAGCAGGGGCCCTTGACTAAAGCAGGGGCCATTGACTCCAGCAGGGGCCCTTGACTCCAGCAGGGGCCCCATTACTCAAGCAGGGGCCCTTGACTCCAGCAGGGGCCCTTGACTCCAGCAGGGGCCCTTGAGTAAAGCAGGGGCCCTTGACTCCAGCTGGGGCCCTTGACTCACGCAGGGGCGCTTGACTCCAGCAGGGGCCCTTGACTCCAGCAGGGGCCCCATTACTCAAGCAGGGGCCCTTGACTCCAGCAGGGGCCCTTCACTCCAGCAGGGGCCCCATGACTCCAGGGATGCGTCACTGGAGGCGCAGGGGCCCTTGACTCCAGCAGGGGCCCTTGACCCAAGCAGGGGCCCTTGACTCCCGGGACGCGTCACTGGAGGCGTCTCTATCAGTCTTAGTTTCACTGGATCTCAGTGCAGCATTTGACACAGTTGACCACAACATATTACTCAAACGACTGGAGAACTGGGCAGGTTTTTCAGGAACTGTACTAAACTCGTTAAAAAACATACTTGAAGACTCACCTGTTCTCAGCTGCATTTGAATAAAGCACCAAATCCACACTTTTAAGTTTAAATTTCAAAACTAACATTTTAACTACTGATTTTATCCTTTTATGATTTTATTTGTTTGCTTGTTTAAATCACTTTTAAATCATGCTTTTTATTTGTTTTTGTTTCTAATGTCTCTGTAAAGCACTTTGAATCACCTTGTTGTTGAATTGTCTGTGAAGGTTCTCAGTCATCCAGGTCATCGTAGTCAATGGAGCTTGCAAAGAAAAGCGTCTGGACTTCTTTAAGTTGCTTGAAGACGTTTCACTTCACAGCAGGGGCCCTTGACTCCAGCAGGGGCCCTTGACTCCAGGGACGCGTCACTGGAGGCGCAGGGGCCCTTGACTCCAGCAGGGGCCCTTGACTGCAGCAGGGGCCCTTGACTCCAGCAGGGGCCCTTGACTAAAGAAGGGGCCCTTGACTAAAGAAGGGGCCCTTGACTCAAGCAGGGACCCTTAACTCCAGCAGGGGCCCTTGACTCCAGCAGGGGCCCTTGACTCCAGCAGGGGCCCTTGACTAAAGAAGGGGCCCTTGACTCAAGCAGGGGCCCTTAACTCCAGCAGGGGCCCTTGACTCCAGCAGGGGCCCTTGACTAAAGAAGGGGCCCTTGACTAAAGAAGGGGCCCTTTACTCAAGCAGGGGCGCTTGACTCAAGCAGGGGCCCTTGACTCCAGCAAGGGCCCTTGAGTAAAGCAGGGGCCCTTGACTCCAGCTGGGGCCCTTGACTCACGCAGGGGCCCTTGACTCCAGCAGGGGCCCTTGACTCCAGCAGGGGCCATTGACTCCAGCAGGGGCCCTTGACTCCAGCAGGGGCCCCATTACTCAAGCAGGGGCCATTGACTCCAGCAGGGGCCCTTCACTCCAGCAGGGGCCCCATGACTCCAGGGATGCGTCACTGGAGGCGCAGGGGCCCTTGACTCCAGCAGGGGCCCTTGACCCAAGCAGGGGCCCTTGACTCAAGCAGGGGCGCTTGACTCAAGCAGGGGCCCTTTACTCCAGGGATGCGTCATTTGAGGTGCAGGGACCCTTCACTCCAGCAGGGGCCCTTCACTCCAGCAGGGGCCATTGACTCCAGCAGGGGCCCTTGACTCCAGCAGGGGCCCCATGACTCCAGGTATGCGTCACTGGAGGCGCAGGGGCCCTTGACTCACGCAGGGGCCCTTGACTCACGCAGGGGCCCTTGACTCCAGCAGGGGCCCCATGACTCCAGGGATGCGTCACTGGAGGCGCAGGGGCCCTTGACTCCAGCAGGGGCCCTTGACTTAAGAAGGGGCCCTTGATTCAATCAGGGGCCCTTGACTCCAGCAGGGGCCGATGACTCCAGGGATGCGTCACTGGAGGCGCAGGGGCCTTTGACTCCAGCAGGGGCCCTTGACTCCAGGAACGCTTCACTTGAGGAGCAGGGGCCCTTGACTCCAGCAGGGGCCCTTGACTCCAGGGACGCGTCACTGGAAGCGCAGGGGCCCTTGACTCCAGCAGGGGCCCTTGACTCAAGCAGGGGCCCTTGACTCAAGCAGGGGCCCTTGACTCCAGCAGGGGCCCTTGACTCCAGCAGGGGCCCTTGACCCAAGCAGGGGCCCTTGACTCCCGGGACGCGTCACTGGAGGCGTCTCTATCAGTCTTAGTTTCACTGGATCTCAGTGCAGCATTTGACACAGTTGACCACAACATATTACTCAACGACTGGAAAACTGGGCAGGTTTTTCAGGAACTGTACTAAACTCGTTAAAAAACATACTTGAAGACTCACCTGTTCTCAGCTGCATTTGAATAAAGCACCAAATCCACACTTTTAAGCTTAAATTTCAAAACTAACATTTTAACTACTGATTTTATCTATTTATGATTTTATTTGTTTGCTTGTTTAAATCACTTTTAAATCATGCTTTTTATTTGTTTTTGTTTCTAATGTCTCTGTAAAGCACTTTGAATCACCTTGTTGTTGAATTGTCTGTGAAGGTTCTCAGTCATCCAGGTCATCGTAGTCAATGGAGCTTGCAAAGAAAAGCGTCTGGACTTCTTTAAGTTGCTTGAAGACGTTTCACTTCACAGCAGGGGCCCTTGACTCCAGCAGGGGCCCTTGACTCCAGCAGGGGCCCTTGACTCCAGCAGGGGCCCTTGACTCCAGGTATGCGTCACTGGAGGCGCAGGGGCCCTTGACTCCAGCAGGGGCCCTTGACTCAAGTTGGTGCCCATGACTCCAGGTATGCGTCACTGGAGGCGCAGGGGCCCTTGACTCACGCAGGGGCCCTTAACTCCAGCAGGGGCCCTTGACTCCAGCAGGGGCCCTTGACTAAAGAAGGGGCCCTTGACTCAAGCAGGGGCCCTTAACTCCAGCAGGGGCCCTTGACTCCAGCAGGGGCCCTTGACTAAAGAAGGGGCCCTTGACTAAAGAAGGGGCCCTTTACTCAAGCAGGGGCCCTTAACTCAAGCAGGGGCGCTTGACTCAAGCAGGGGCCCTTGACTCCAGCAGGGGCCCTTGAGTAAAGCAGGGGCCCTTGACTCCAGCTGGGGCCCTTGACTCACGCAGGGGCCCTTGACTCCAGCAGGGGCCCTTGACTAAAGCAGGGGCCCTTGACTCCAGCAGGGGCCCTTCACTCCAGCAGGGGCCCCATGACTCCAGGGATGCGTCACTGGAGGCGCAGGGGCCCTTGACTCCAGCAGGGGCCCTTGACCCAAGCAGGGGCCCTTGACTCCCGGGACGCGTCACTGGAGGCGTCTCTATCAGTCTTAGTTTCACTGGATCTCAGTGCAGCATTTGACACAGTTGACCACAACATATTACTCAAACGACTGGAGAACTGGGCAGGTTTTTCAGGAACTGTACTAAACTCGTTAAAAAACATACTTGAAGACTCACCTGTTCTCAGCTGCATTTGAATAAAGCACCAAATCCACACTTTTAAGCTTAAATTTTAAAACTAACATTTTAACTACTGATTTTATCTATTTCTGATTTTATTTGTTTGCTTGTTTAAATCACTTTTAAATCATGCTTTTTATTTGTTTTTGTTTCTAATGTCTCTGTAAAGCACTTTGAATCACCTTGTTGTTGAATTGTCTGTGAAGGTTCTCAGTCATCCAGGTCATCGTAGTCAATGGAGCTTGCAAAGAAAACCGTCTGGACTTCTTTAAGTTGCTTGAAGACGTTTCACTTCACAGCAGGGGCCCTTGACTCCAGCAGGGGCCCTTGACTCCAGCAGGGGCCCTTGACTCCAGGGACGCGTCACTGGAGGCGCAGGGGCCCTTGACTCCAGCAGGGGCCCTTGACTCCAGCAGGGGCCCTTGACTCCAGCAGGGGCCCTTGACTAAAGAAGGGGTCCTTGACTAAAGAAGGGGCCCTTGACTCAAGCAGGGGCCCTTAACTCCAGCAGGGGCCCTTAACTCAAGCAGGGGCGCTTGACTCAAGCAGGGGCCCTTGACTCCAGCAGGGGCCCTTGAGTAAAGGAGGGGCCCTTGACTCCAGCAGGGGCCCTTGACTCCAGCAGGGGCCATTGACTCCAGCAGGGGCCCTTGACTCCAGCAGGGGCCCCATTACTCAAGCAGCGGCCCTTGACTCCAGCAGGGGCCCTTCACTCCAGCAGGGGCCCCATGACTCCAGGGATGCGTCACTGGAGGCGCAGGGGCCCTTGACTCCAGCAGGGGCCCTTGACCCAAGCAGGGGCCCTTGACTGAAGCAGGGGCGCTTGACTCAAGCAGGGGCCCTTGACTCCAGGGATGCGTCATTTGAGGTGCAGGGACCCTTCACTCCAGCAGGGGCCCTTCACTCCAGCAGGGGCCCTTGAGTCAAGCAGGGGCCCTTGACTCAAGCAGGGGCCATTGACTCCAGCAGGGGCCCTTGACTCCAGCAGGGGCCCCATGACTCCAGGTATGCGTCACTGGAGGCGCAGGGGCCCTTGATTCAATCAGGGGCCCTTGACTCCAGCAGGGGCCCATGACTCCAGGGATGCGTCACTGGAGGCGCAGGGGCCTTTGACTCCAGCAGGGGCCCTTGACTCCAGGAACGCTTCACTTGAGGAGCAGGGGCCCTTGACTCCAGCAGGGGCCCTTGACTCCAGGGACACGTCACTGGAAGCGCAGGGGCCCTTGACTCCAGCAGGGGCCCTTGACTCAAGCAGGGGCCCTTGACTCAAGCAGGGGCCCTTGACTCCAGCAGGGGCCCTTTACTCCAGGGACGCGTCATTGGAGGCGCAGGGCCCCTTGACTCAAGCAGGGGCCCTTGACTCCAGCAGGGGCCCATGACTCGAGGGACGCGTCACTGGAGGCGCAGGGGCCCTTGACTCCAGCAGGGGCCCTTGACTCAAGTTGGTGCCCATGACTCCAGGTATGCGTCACTGGAGGCGCAGGGGCCCTTGACTCACGCAGGGGCCCTTGACTCCAGCAGGGGCCCTTGACTCCAGCAGGGGCCCTTGACTAAAGAAGGGGCCCTTGACTAAAGAAGGGGCCCTTGACTCAAGCAGGGGCCCTTAACTCCAGCAGGGGCCCTTGACTCCAGCAGGGGCCCTTGACTAAAGAAGGGGCCCTTGACTAAAGAAGGGGCCCTTTACTCAAGCAGGGGCCCTTAACTCAAGCAGGGGCGCTTGACTCAAGCAGGGGCCCTTGACTCCAGCAGGGGCCCTTGACTAAAGAAGGGGCCCTTTACTCAAGCAGGGGCCCTTAACTCAAGCAGGGGCGCTTGACTCAAGCAGGGGCCCTTGACTCCAGCAGGGGCCCTTGAGTAAAGCAGGGGCCCTTGACTCCAGCTGGGGCCCTTGACTCACGCAGGGGCCCTTGACTCCAGCAGGGGCCCTTGACTAAAGCAGGGGCCCTTGACTCCAGCAGGGGCCCTTCACTCCAGCAGGGGCCCCATGACTCCAGGGATGCATCACTGGAGGCGCAGGGGCCCTTGACTCCAGCAGGGGCCCTTGACCCAAGCAGGGGCCCTTGACTCCCGGGACGCGTCACTGGAGGCGTCTCTATCAGTCTTAGTTTCACTGGATCTCAGTGCAGCATTTGACACAGTTGACCACAACATATTACTCAAACGACTGGAGAACTGGGCAGGTTTTTCAGGAACTGTACTAAACTCGTTAAAAAACATACTTGAAGACTCACCTGTTCTCAGCTGCATTTGAATAAAGCACCAAATCCACACTTTTAAGCTTAAATTTCAAAACTAACATTTTAACTACTGATTTTATCTATTTCTGATTTTATTTGTTTGCTTGTTTAAATCACTTTTAAATCATGCTTTTTATTTGTTTTTGTTTCTAATGTCTCTGTAAAGCACTTTGAATCACCTTGTTGTTGAATTGTCTGTGAAGGTTCTCAGTCATCCAGGTCATCGTACTCAATGGAGCTTGCAAAGAAAAGCGTCTGGACTTCTTTAAGTTGCTTGAAGACGTTTCACTTCACAGCAGGGGCCCTTGACTCCAGCAGGGGCCCTTGACTCCAGCAGGGGCCCTTGACTCCAGCAGGGGCCCTTGACTCCAGGGACGCGTCACTGGAGGCGCAGGGGCCCTTGACTCAAGCAGGGGCCCTTGACTCCAGCAGGGGCCCTTGAGTAAAGCAGGGGCCCTTGACTCCAGCCGGGGCCCTTGACTCACGCAGGGGCCCTTGACTCCAGCAGGGGCCCTTGACTAAAGCAGGGGCCATTGACTCCAGCAGGGGCCCTTGACTCCAGCAGGGGCCCCATTACTCAAGCAGGGGCCCTTGACTCCAGCAGGGGCCCTTCACTCCAGCAGGGGCCCCATGACTCCAGGGATGCGTCACTGGAGGCGCAGGGGCCCTTGACTCCAGCAGGGGCCCTTGACCCAAGCAGGGGCCCTTGACTCCCGGGACGCGTCACTGGAGGCGTCTCTATCAGTCTTAGTTTCACTGGATCTCAGTGCAGCATTTGACACAGTTGACCACAACATATTACTCAAACGACTGGAGAACTGGGCAGGTTTTTCAGGAACTGTACTAAACTCGTTAAAAAACATACTTGAAGACTCACCTGTTCTCAGCTGCATTTGAATAAAGCACCAAATCCACACTTTTAAGCTTAAATTTTAAAACTAACATTTTAACTACTGATTTTATCTATTTCTGATTTTATTTGTTTGCTTGTTTAAATCACTTTTAAATCATGCTTTTTATTTGTTTTTGTTTCTAATGTCTCTGTAAAGCACTTTGAATCACCTTGTTGTTGAATTGTCTGTGAAGGTTCTCAGTCATCCAGGTCATCGTAGTCAATGGAGCTTGCAAAGAAAAGCGTCTGGACTTCTTTAAGTTGCTTGAAGACGTTTCACTTCACAGCAGGGGCCCTTGACTCCAGCAGGGGCCCTTGACTCCAGGGACGCGTCACTGGAGGCGCAGGGGCCCTTGACTCCAGCAGGGGCCCTTGACTGCAGCAGGGGCCCTTGACTCCAGCAGGGGCCCTTGACTAAAGAAGGGGCCCTTGACTAAAGAAGGGGCCCTTGACTCAAGCAGGGACCCTTAACTCCAGCAGGGGCCCTTGACTCCAGCAGGGGCCCTTGACTCCAGCAGGGGCCCTTGACTAAAGAAGGGGCCCTTGACTCAAGCAGGGGCCCTTAACTCCAGCAGGGGCCCTTGACTCCAGCAGGGGCCCTTGACTAAAGAAGGGGCCCTTGACTAAAGAAGGGGCCCTTTACTCAAGCAGGGGCGCTTGACTCAAGCAGGGGCCCTTGACTCCAGCAGGGGCCCTTGAGTAAAGCAGGGGCCCTTGACTCCAGCTGGGGCCCTTGACTCACGCAGGGGCCCTTGACTCCAGCAGGGGCCATTGACTCCAGCAGGGGCCCTTGACTCCAGCAGGGGCCCCATTACTCAAGCAGGGGCCATTGACTCCAGCAGGGGCCCTTCACTCCAGCAGGGGCCCCATGACTCCAGGGATGCGTCACTGGAGGCGCAGGGGCCCTTGACTCCAGCAGGGGCCCTTGACCCAAGCAGGGGCCCTTGACTCAAGCAGGGGCGCTTGACTCAAGCAGGGGCCCTTTACTCCAGGGATGCGTCATTTGAGGTGCAGGGACCCTTCACTCCAGCAGGGGCCCTTCACTCCAGCAGGGGCCATTGACTCCAGCAGGGGCCCTTGACTCCAGCAGGGGCCCCATGACTCCAGGTATGCGTCACTGGAGGCGCAGGGGCCCTTGACTCACGCAGGGGCCCTTGACTCACGCAGGGGCCCTTGACTCCAGCAGGGGCCCCATGACTCCAGGGATGCGTCACTGGAGGCGCAGGGGCCCTTGACTCCAGCAGGGGCCCTTGACTTAAGAAGGGGCCCTTGATTCAATCAGGGGCCCTTGACTCCAGCAGGGGCCGATGACTCCAGGGATGCGTCACTGGAGGCGCAGGGGCCTTTGACTCCAGCAGGGGCCCTTGACTCCAGGAACGCTTCACTTGAGGAGCAGGGGCCCTTGACTCCAGCAGGGGCCCTTGACTCCAGGGACGCGTCACTGGAAGCGCAGGGGCCCTTGACTCCAGCAGGGGCCCTTGACTCAAGCAGGGGCCCTTGACTCAAGCAGGGGCCCTTGACTCCAGCAGGGGCCCTTGACTCCAGCAGGGGCCCTTGACCCAAGCAGGGGCCCTTGACTCCCGGGACGCGTCACTGGAGGCGTCTCTATCAGTCTTAGTTTCACTGGATCTCAGTGCAGCATTTGACACAGTTGACCACAACATATTACTCAACGACTGGAAAACTGGGCAGGTTTTTCAGGAACTGTACTAAACTCGTTAAAAAACATACTTGAAGACTCACCTGTTCTCAGCTGCATTTGAATAAAGCACCAAATCCACACTTTTAAGCTTAAATTTCAAAACTAACATTTTAACTACTGATTTTATCTATTTCTGATTTTATTTGTTTGCTTGTTTAAATCACTTTTAAATCATGCTTTTTATTTGTTTTTGTTTCTAATGTCTCTGTAAAGCACTTTGAATCACCTTGTTGTTGAATTGTCTGTGAAGGTTCTCAGTCATCCAGGTCATCGTAGTCAATGGAGCTTGCAAAGAAAAGCGTCTGGACTTCTTTAAGTTGCTTGAAGACGTTTCACTTCACAGCAGGGGCCCTTGACTCCAGCAGGGGCCCTTGACTCCAGCAGGGGCCCTTGACTCCAGCAGGGGCCCTTGACTCCAGGTATGCGTCACTGGAGGCGCAGGGGCCCTTGACTCCAGCAGGGGCCCTTGACTCAAGTTGGTGCCCATGACTCCAGGTATGCGTCACTGGAGGCGCAGGGGCCCTTGACTCACGCAGGGGCCCTTAACTCCAGCAGGGGCCCTTGACTCCAGCAGGGGCCCTTGACTAAAGAAGGGGCCCTTGACTCAAGCAGGGGCCCTTAACTCCAGCAGGGGCCCTTGACTCCAGCAGGGGCCCTTGACTAAAGAAGGGGCCCTTGACTAAAGAAGGGGCCCTTTACTCAAGCAGGGGCCCTTAACTCAAGCAGGGGCGCTTGACTCAAGCAGGGGCCCTTGACTCCAGCAGGGGCCCTTGAGTAAAGCAGGGGCCCTTGACTCCAGCTGGGGCCCTTGACTCACGCAGGGGCCCTTGACTCCAGCAGGGGCCCTTGACTAAAGCAGGGGCCCTTGACTCCAGCAGGGGCCCTTCACTCCAGCAGGGGCCCCATGACTCCAGGGATGCGTCACTGGAGGCGCAGGGGCCCTTGACTCCAGCAGGGGCCCTTGACCCAAGCAGGGGCCCTTGACTCCCGGGACGCGTCACTGGAGGCGTCTCTATCAGTCTTAGTTTCACTGGATCTCAGTGCAGCATTTGACACAGTTGACCACAACATATTACTCAAACGACTGGAGAACTGGGCAGGTTTTTCAGGAACTGTACTAAACTCGTTAAAAAACATACTTGAAGACTCACCTGTTCTCAGCTGCATTTGAATAAAGCACCAAATCCACACTTTTAAGCTTAAATTTTAAAACTAACATTTTAACTACTGATTTTATCTATTTCTGATTTTATTTGTTTGCTTGTTTAAATCACTTTTAAATCATGCTTTTTATTTGTTTTTGTTTCTAATGTCTCTGTAAAGCACTTTGAATCACCTTGTTGTTGAATTGTCTGTGAAGGTTCTCAGTCATCCAGGTCATCGTAGTCAATGGAGCTTGCAAAGAAAACCGTCTGGACTTCTTTAAGTTGCTTGAAGACGTTTCACTTCACAGCAGGGGCCCTTGACTCCAGCAGGGGCCCTTGACTCCAGCAGGGGCCCTTGACTCCAGGGACGCGTCACTGGAGGCGCAGGGGCCCTTGACTCCAGCAGGGGCCCTTGACTCCAGCAGGGGCCCTTGACTCCAGCAGGGGCCCTTGACTAAAGAAGGGGTCCTTGACTAAAGAAGGGGCCCTTGACTCAAGCAGGGGCCCTTAACTCCAGCAGGGGCCCTTAACTCAAGCAGGGGCGCTTGACTCAAGCAGGGGCCCTTGACTCCAGCAGGGGCCCTTGAGTAAAGGAGGGGCCCTTGACTCCAGCAGGGGCCCTTGACTCCAGCAGGGGCCATTGACTCCAGCAGGGGCCCTTGACTCCAGCAGGGGCCCCATTACTCAAGCAGCGGCCCTTGACTCCAGCAGGGGCCCTTCACTCCAGCAGGGGCCCCATGACTCCAGGGATGCGTCACTGGAGGCGCAGGGGCCCTTGACTCCAGCAGGGGCCCTTGACCCAAGCAGGGGCCCTTGACTGAAGCAGGGGCGCTTGACTCAAGCAGGGGCCCTTGACTCCAGGGATGCGTCATTTGAGGTGCAGGGACCCTTCACTCCAGCAGGGGCCCTTCACTCCAGCAGGGGCCCTTGAGTCAAGCAGGGGCCCTTGACTCAAGCAGGGGCCATTGACTCCAGCAGGGGCCCTTGACTCCAGCAGGGGCCCCATGACTCCAGGTATGCGTCACTGGAGGCGCAGGGGCCCTTGATTCAATCAGGGGCCCTTGACTCCAGCAGGGGCCCATGACTCCAGGGATGCGTCACTGGAGGCGCAGGGGCCTTTGACTCCAGCAGGGGCCCTTGACTCCAGGAACGCTTCACTTGAGGAGCAGGGGCCCTTGACTCCAGCAGGGGCCCTTGACTCCAGGGACACGTCACTGGAAGCGCAGGGGCCCTTGACTCCAGCAGGGGCCCTTGACTCAAGCAGGGGCCCTTGACTCAAGCAGGGGCCCTTGACTCCAGCAGGGGCCCTTTACTCCAGGGACGCGTCATTGGAGGCGCAGGGCCCCTTGACTCAAGCAGGGGCCCTTGACTCCAGCAGGGGCCCATGACTCGAGGGACGCGTCACTGGAGGCGCAGGGGCCCTTGACTCCAGCAGGGGCCCTTGACTCAAGTTGGTGCCCATGACTCCAGGTATGCGTCACTGGAGGCGCAGGGGCCCTTGACTCACGCAGGGGCCCTTGACTCCAGCAGGGGCCCTTGACTCCAGCAGGGGCCCTTGACTAAAGAAGGGGCCCTTGACTAAAGAAGGGGCCCTTGACTCAAGCAGGGGCCCTTAACTCCAGCAGGGGCCCTTGACTCCAGCAGGGGCCCTTGACTAAAGAAGGGGCCCTTGACTAAAGAAGGGGCCCTTTACTCAAGCAGGGGCCCTTAACTCAAGCAGGGGCGCTTGACTCAAGCAGGGGCCCTTGACTCCAGCAGGGGCCCTTGACTAAAGAAGGGGCCCTTTACTCAAGCAGGGGCCCTTAACTCAAGCAGGGGCGCTTGACTCAAGCAGGGGCCCTTGACTCCAGCAGGGGCCCTTGAGTAAAGCAGGGGCCCTTGACTCCAGCTGGGGCCCTTGACTCACGCAGGGGCCCTTGACTCCAGCAGGGGCCCTTGACTAAAGCAGGGGCCCTTGACTCCAGCAGGGGCCCTTCACTCCAGCAGGGGCCCCATGACTCCAGGGATGCATCACTGGAGGCGCAGGGGCCCTTGACTCCAGCAGGGGCCCTTGACCCAAGCAGGGGCCCTTGACTCCCGGGACGCGTCACTGGAGGCGTCTCTATCAGTCTTAGTTTCACTGGATCTCAGTGCAGCATTTGACACAGTTGACCACAACATATTACTCAAACGACTGGAGAACTGGGCAGGTTTTTCAGGAACTGTACTAAACTCGTTAAAAAACATACTTGAAGACTCACCTGTTCTCAGCTGCATTTGAATAAAGCACCAAATCCACACTTTTAAGCTTAAATTTCAAAACTAACATTTTAACTACTGATTTTATCTATTTCTGATTTTATTTGTTTGCTTGTTTAAATCACTTTTAAATCATGCTTTTTATTTGTTTTTGTTTCTAATGTCTCTGTAAAGCACTTTGAATCACCTTGTTGTTGAATTGTCTGTGAAGGTTCTCAGTCATCCAGGTCATCGTACTCAATGGAGCTTGCAAAGAAAAGCGTCTGGACTTCTTTAAGTTGCTTGAAGACGTTTCACTTCACAGCAGGGGCCCTTGACTCCAGCAGGGGCCCTTGACTCCAGCAGGGGCCCTTGACTCCAGCAGGGGCCCTTGACTCCAGGGACGCGTCACTGGAGGCGCAGGGGCCCTTGACTCAAGCAGGGGCCCTTGACTCCAGCAGGGGCCCTTGAGTAAAGCAGGGGCCCTTGACTCCAGCCGGGGCCCTTGACTCACGCAGGGGCCCTTGACTCCAGCAGGGGCCCTTGACTAAAGCAGGGGCCATTGACTCCAGCAGGGGCCCTTGACTCCAGCAGGGGCCCCATTACTCAAGCAGGGGCCCTTGACTCCAGCAGGGGCCCTTCACTCCAGCAGGGGCCCCATGACTCCAGGGATGCGTCACTGGAGGCGCAGGGGCCCTTGACTCCAGCAGGGGCCCTTGACCCAAGCAGGGGCCCTTGACTCCCGGGACGCGTCACTGGAGGCGTCTCTATCAGTCTTAGTTTCACTGGATCTCAGTGCAGCATTTGACACAGTTGACCACAACATATTACTCAAACGACTGGAGAACTGGGCAGGTTTTTCAGGAACTGTACTAAACTCGTTAAAAAACATACTTGAAGACTCACCTGTTCTCAGCTGCATTTGAATAAAGCACCAAATCCACACTTTTAAGCTTAAATTTTAAAACTAACATTTTAACTACTGATTTTATCTATTTCTGATTTTATTTGTTTGCTTGTTTAAATCACTTTTAAATCATGCTTTTTATTTGTTTTTGTTTCTAATGTCTCTGTAAAGCACTTTGAATCACCTTGTTGTTGAATTGTCTGTGAAGGTTCTCAGTCATCCAGGTCATCGTAGTCAATGGAGCTTGCAAAGAAAAGCGTCTGGACTTCTTTAAGTTGCTTGAAGACGTTTCACTTCACAGCAGGGGCCCTTGACTCCAGCAGGGGCCCTTGACTCCAGCAGGGGCCCTTGACTCAAGTTGGTGCCCATGACTCCAGGTATGCGTCACTGGAGGCGCAGGGGCCCTTGACTCACGCAGGGGCCCTTGACTCCAGCAGGGGCCCTTGACTCCAGCAGGGGCCCTTGACTAAAGAAGGGGCCCTTGACTAAAGAAGGGGCCCTTGACTCAAGCAGGGGCCCTTAACTCCAGCAGGGGCCCTTGACTCCAGCAGGGGCCCTTGAATAAAGAAGGGGCCCTTTACTCAAGCAGGGGCCCTTAACTCAAGCAGGGGCGCTTGACTCAAGCAGGGGCCCTTGACTCCAGCAGGGGCCCTTGAGTAAAGCAGGGGCCCTTGACTCCAGCCGGGGCCCTTGACTCACGCAGGGGCCCTTGACTCCAGCAGGGGCCCTTGACTAAAGCAGGGGCCATTGACTCCAGCAGGGGCCCTTGACTCCAGCAGGGGCCCCATTACTCAAGCAGGGGCCCTTGACTCCAGCAGGGGCCCTTCACTCCAGCAGGGGCCCCATGACTCCAGGGATGCGTCACTGGAGGCGCAGGGGCCCTTGACTCCAGCAGGGGCCCTTGACCCAAGCAGGGGCCCTTGACTCCCGGGACGCGTCACTGGAGGCGTCTCTATCAGTCTTAGTTTCACTGGATCTCAGTGCAGCATTTGACACAGTTGACCACAACATATTACTCAAACGACTGGAGAACTGGGCAGGTTTTTCAGGAACTGTACTAAACTCGTTAAAAAACATACTTGAAGACTCACCTGTTCTCAGCTGCATTTGAATAAAGCACCAAATCCACACTTTTAAGCTTAAATTTTAAAACTAACATTTTAACTACTGATTTTATCTATTTCTGATTTTATTTGTTTGCTTGTTTAAATCACTTTTAAATCATGCTTTTTATTTGTTTTTGTTTCTAATGTCTCTGTAAAGCACTTTGAATCACCTTGTTGTTGAATTGTCTGTGAAGGTTCTCAGTCATCCAGGTCATCGTAGTCAATGGAGCTTGCAAAGAAAAGCGTCTGGACTTCTTTAAGTTGCTTGAAGACGTTTCACTTCACAGCAGGGGCCCTTGACTCCAGCAGGGGCCCTTGACTCCAGCAGGGGCCCTTGACTCCAGCAGGGGCCCTTGACTCAAGTTGGTGCCCATGACTCCAGGTATGCGTCACTGGAGGCGCAGGGGCCCTTGACTCACGCAGGGGCCCTTGACTCCAGCAGGGGCCCTTGACTCCAGCAGGGGCCCTTGACTAAAGAAGGGGCCCTTGACTAAAGAAGGGGCCCTTGACTCAAGCAGGGGCCCTTAACTCCAGCAGGGGCCCTTGACTCCAGCAGGGGCCCTTGAATAAAGAAGGGGCCCTTTACTCAAGCAGGGGCCCTTAACTCAAGCAGGGGCGCTTGACTCAAGCAGGGGCCCTTGACTCCAGCAGGGGCCCTTGAGTAAAGCAGGGGCCCTTGACTCCAGCTGGGGCCCTTGACTCACGCAGGGGCCCTTGACTCCAGCAGGGGCCCTTGACTAAAGCAGGGGCCATTGACTCCAGCAGGGGCCCTTGACTCCAGCAGGGGCCCCATTACTCAAGCAGGGGCCCTTGACTCCAGCAGGGGCCCTTCACTCCAGCAGGGGCCCCATGACTCCAGGGATGCGTCACTGGAGGCGCAGGGGCCCTTGACTCCAGCAGGGGCCCTTGACCCAAGCAGGGGCCCTTGACTCCCGGGACGCGTCACTGGAGGCGTCTCTATCAGTCTTAGTTTCACTGGATCTCAGTGCAGTATTTGACACAGTTGACCACAACATATTACTCAAACGACTGGAGAACTGGGCAGGTTTTTCAGGAACTGTACTATACTCGTTAAAAAACATACTTGAAGACTCACCTGTTCTCAGCTGCATTTGAATAAAGCACCAAATCCACACTTTTAAGCTTAAATTTCAAAACTAACATTTTAACTACTGATTTTATCTATTTATGATTTTATTTGTTTGCTTGTTTAAATCACTTTTAAATCATGCTTTTTATTTGTTTTTGTTTCTAATGTCTCTGTAAAGCACTTTGAATCACCTTGTTGTTGAATTGTCTGTGAAGGTTCTCAGTCATCCAGGTCATCGTACTCAATGGAGCTTGCAAAGAAAAGTGTCTGGACTTCTTTAAGTTGCTTGAAGACGTTTCACTTCACAGCAGGGGCCCTTGACTCCATCAGGGGCCCTTGACTCCAGCAGGGGCCCCATGACTCAAGCAGGGGCCCTTGACTCCAACAGGGGCCCTTGACTCCAGGGATGCGTCATTTGAGGTGCAGAGACCCTTCACTCCAGCAGGGGCCCTTCACTCCAGCAGGGGCCCTTGAGTCAAGCAGGGGCCCTTGACTCAAGCAGGGGCCATTGACTCCAGCAGGGGCCCTTGACTCCAGCAGGGGCCCCATGACTCCAGGTATGCGTCACTGGAGGCGCAGGGGCCCTTGACTCACGCAGGGGCCCTTGACTCCAGCAGGGGCCCTTGACTCCAGCAGGGGCCCCATGACTCAAGGGATGCGTCACTGGAGGCGCAGGGGCCCTTGACTCAAGCAGGGGCCCTTGACTCAAGCAGGGGCCCTTGACTCCAGCAGGGGCCCTTTACTCCAGGGACGCGTCATTGGAGGCGCAGGGCCCCTTGACTCAAGCAGGGGCCCTTGACTCCAGCAGGGGCCCATGACTCGAGGGACGCGTCACTGGAGGCGCAGGGGCCCTTGACTCCAGCAGGGGCCCTTGACTCAAGTTGGTGCCCATGACTCCAGGTATGCGTCACTGGAGGCGCAGGGGCCCTTGACTCACGCAGGGGCCCTTGACTCCAGCAGGGGCCCTTGACTCCAGCAGGGGCCCTTGACTAAAGAAGGGGCCCTTGACTCAAGCAGGGGCCCTTGACTCCAGCAGGGGCCCTTGACTCCAGCAGGGGCCCTTGACTAAAGAAGGGGCCCTTTACTCAAGCAGGGGCCCTTAACTCCAGCAGGGGCCCTTGAGTAAAGCAGGGGCCCTTGACTCCAGCTGGGGCCCTTGACTCCAGCTGGGGCCCTTGACTCCAGCAGGGGCCCTTGACTCCAGCAGGGGCCCTTGACTAAAGCAGGGGCCATTGACTCCAGCAGGGGCCCTTGACTCCAGCAGGGGCCCCATTACTCAAGCAGGGGCCCTTGACTCCAGCAGGGGCCCTTCACTCCAGCAGGGGCCCCATGACTCCAGGGATGCGTCACTGGAGGCGCAGGGGCCCTTGACTCCAGCAGGGGCCCTTGACCCAAGCAGGGGCCCTTGACTCCCGGGACGCGTCACTGGAGGCGTCTCTATCAGTCTTAGTTTCACTGGATCTCAGTGCAGCATTTGACACAGTTGACCACAACATATTACTCAAACGACTGGAGAACTGGGCAGGTTTTTCAGGAACTGTACTAAATTCGTTAAAAAACATACTTGAAGACTCACCTGTTCTCAGCTGCATTTGAATAAAGCACCAAATCCACACTTTTAAGCTTAAATTTCAAAACTAACATTTTAACTACTGATTTTATCTATTTCTGATTTTATTTGTTTGCTTGTTTAAATCACTTTTAAATCATGCTTTTTATTTGTTTTTGTTTCTAATGTCTCTGTAAAGCACTTTGAATCACCTTGTTGTTGAATTGTCTGTGAAGGTTCTCAGTCATCCAGGTCATCGTAGTCAATGGAGCATACAAAGAAAAGCGTCTGGACTTCTTTAAGTTGCTTGAAGACGTTTCACTTCACAGCAGGGGCCCTTGACTCCAGCAGGGGCCCTTGACTCCAGCAGGGGCCCTTGACTCCAGGGACGCGTCACTGGAGGCGCAGGGGCCCTTGACTCCAGCAGGGGCCCTTGACTCACGCAGGGGCCCTTGACTCAAGCAGGGGCCCTTGACTCCAGCAGGGGCCCTTTACTCCAGGGACGCGTCATTGGAGGCGCAGGGCCCCTTGACTCAAGCAGGGGCCCTTGACTCCAGCAGGGGCCCATGACTCGAGGGACGCGTCACTGGAGGCGCAGGGGCCCTTGACTCCAGCAGGGGCCCTTGACTCAAGTTGGTGCCCATGACTCCAGGTATGCGTCACTGGAGGCGCAGGGGCCCTTGACTCACGCAGGGGCCCTTGACTCCAGCACGGGCCCTTGACTCCAGCAGGGGCCCTTGACTAAAGAAGGGGCCCTTGACTAAAGAAGGGGCCCTTGACTCAAGCAGGGACCCTTAACTCCAGCAGGGGCCCTTGAATCCAGCAGGGGCCCTTGACTAAAGAAGGGGCCCTTGACTAAAGAAGGGGCCCTTTACTCAAGCAGGGGCCCTTAACTCAAGCAGGGGCCATTGACTCCATCAGGGGCCCTTGACTCCAGCAGGGGCCCCATGACTCAAGCAGGGGCCCTTGACTCCAACAGGGGCCCTTGACTCCAGGGATGCGTCATTTGAGGTGCAGAGACCCTTCACTCCAGCAGGGGCCCTTCACTCCAGCAGGGGCCCTTGAGTCAAGCAGGGGCCCTTGACTCAAGCAGGGGCCATTGACTCCAGCAGGGGCCCTTGACTCAAGCAGGGGCCATTGACTCCAGCAGGGGCCCCATGACTCCAGGTATGCGTCACTGGAGGCGCAGGGGCCCTTGACTCACGCAGGGGCCCTTGACTCACGCAGGGGCCCTTGACTCCAGCAGGGGCCCCATGACTCAAGGGATGCGTCACTGGAGGCGCAGGGGCCCTTGACTCCAGCAGGGGCCCTTGACTAAAGAAGGGGCCCTTGATTCAATCAGGGGCCCTTGACTCCAGCAGGGGCCCATGACTCCAGGGAGGCGTCACTGGAGGCGCAGGGGCCTTTGACTCCAGCAGGGGCCCTTTACTCCAGGAACGCTTCACTTGAGGAGCAGGGGCCCTTGACTCCAGCAGGGGCCCTTGACTCCAGGGACGCGTCACTGGAGGCGCAGGCGCCCTTGACTCCAGCAGGGGCCCTTGACTCAAGCAGGGGCCCTTGACTCAAGCAGGGGCCCTTGACTCCAGCAGGGGCCCTTTACTCCAGGGACGCATCATTGGAGGCGCAGGGCCCCTTGACTCAAGCAGGGGCCCTTGACTCCAGCAGGGGCCCATGACTCGAGGGACGCGTCACTGGAGGCGCAGGGGCCCTTGACTCCAGCAGGGGCCCTTGACTCAAGTTGGTGCCCATGACTCCAGGTATGCGTCACTGGAGGCGCAGGGGCCCTTGACTCACGCAGGGGCCCTTGACTCACGCAGGGGCCCTTGACTCCAGCAGGGGCCCTTGACTAAAGAAGGGGCCCTTGACTAAAGAAGGGGCCCTTGACTCAAGCAGGGGCCCTTAACTCCAGCATGGGCCCTTGACTAAAGAAGGGCCCTTTACTCAAGCAGGGGCCCTTAACTCAAGCAGGGGCGCTTGACTCAAGCAGGGGCCCTTGACTCCAGCAGGGGCCCTTGAGTAAAGCAGGGGCCCTTGACTCAAGCTGGGGCCCTTGACTCACGCAGGGGCCCTTGACCCCAGCAGGGGCCCTTGACTAAAGCAGGGGCCATTGACTCCAGCAGGGGCCCTTGACTCCAGCAGGGGCCCCATTACTCAAGCAGGGGCCCTTGACTCCAGCAGGGGCCCTTCACTCCAGCAGGGGCCCCATGACTCCAGGGATGCGTCACTGGAGGCGCAGGGGCCCTTGACTCCAGCAGGGGCCCTTGACCCAAGCAGGGGCCCTTGACTCCCGGGACGCGTCACTGGAGGCGTCTCTATCAGTCTTAGTTTCACTGGATCTCAGTGCAGCATTTGACACAGTTGACCACAACATATTACTCAAACGACTGGAGAACTGGGCAGGTTTTTCAGGAACTGTACTAAACTCGTTAAAAAACATACTTGAAGACTCACCTGTTCTCAGCTGCATTTGAATAAAGCACCAAATCCACACTTTTAAGCTTAAATTTCAAAACTAACATTTTAACTACTGATTTTATCTATTTCTGATTTTATTTGTTTGCTTGTTTAAATCACTTTTAAATCATGCTTTTTATTTGTTTTTGTTTCTAATGTCTCTGTAAAGCACTTTGAATCACCTTGTTGTTGAATTGTCTGTGAAGGTTCTCAGTCATCCAGGTCATCGTAGTCAATGGAGCTTACAAAGAAAAGCGTCTGGACTTCTTTAAGTTGCTTGAAGACGTTTCACTTCACAGCAGGGGCCCTTGACTCCAGCAGGGGCCCTTGACTCCAGCAGGGGCCCTTGACTCCAGGGACGCGTCACTGGAGGCGCAGGGGCCCTTGACTCCAGCAGGGGCCCTTGACTCACGCAGGGGCCCTTGACTCAAGCAGGGGCCCTTGACTCCAGCAGGGGCCCTTTACTCCAGGGACGCGTCATTGGAGGCGCAGGGCCCCTTGACTAAAGCAGGGGCCCTTGACTCCAGCAGGGGCCCATGACTCGAGGGACGCGTCACTGGAGGCGCAGGGGCCCTTGACTCCAGCAGGGGCCCTTGACTCAAGTTGGTGCCCATGACTCCAGGTATGCGTCACTGGAGGCGCAGGGGCCCTTGACTCACGCAGGGGCCCTTGACTCCAGCAGGGGCCCTTGACTCCAGCAGGGGCCCTTGACTAAAGAAGGGGCCCTTGACTAAAGAAGGGGCCCTTGACTCAAGCAGGGACCCTTAACTCCAGCAGGGGCCCTTGACTCCAGCAGGGGCCCTTGACTAAAGAAGAGGCCCTTGACTAAAGAAGGGGCCCTTGACTCCAGCAGGGGCCCTTGACTCCAGCAGGGGCCCTTGACTCAAGTTGGTGCCCATGACTCCAGGTATGCGTCACTGGAGGCGCAGGGGCCCTTGACTCACGCAGGGGCCCTTGACTCCAGCAGGGGCCCTTGACTCCAGCAGGGGCCCTTGACTAAAGAAGGGGCCCTTGACTAAAGAAGGGGCCCTTGACTCAAGCAGGGGCCCTTAACTCCAGCAGGGGCCCTTGACTCCAGCAGGGGCCCTTGACTAAAGAAGGGGCCCTTGACAAAAGAAGGGGCCCTTTACTCAAGCAGGGGCCCTTAACTCAAGCAGGGGCGCTTGACTCAAGCAGGGGCCCTTGACTCCAGCAGGGGCCCTTGAGTAAAGAAGGGGCCCTTGACTCCAGCAGGGGCCCTTGACTCACGCAGGGGCCCTTGACTCCAGCAGGGGCCCTTGACTAAAGCAGGGGCCCTTGACTCCAGCAGGGGCCCTTCACTCCAGCAGGGGCCCTTGACTCCAGCAGGGGCCCTTGACTAAAGAAGTGGCCCTTGACTAAACAAGGGGCCCTTGACTCAAGCAGGGACCCTTAACTCCAGCAGGGGCCCTTGACTCCAGCAGGGGCCCTTGACTAAAGAAGGGGCCCTTTACTCAAGTAGGGGCCCTTTACTCAAGTAGGGGCCCTTAACTCAAGCAGGGGTGCTTGACTCAAGCAGGGGCCCTTGACTCCAGCAGGGGCCCTTGAGTAAAGCAGGGGCCCTTGACTCCAGCCGGGGCCCTTGACTCACGCAGGGGCCCTTGACTCCAGCAGGGGCCCTTGACTAAAGCAGGGCCCATTGACTCCAGCAGGGGCCCTTGACTCCAGCAGGGGCCCCATTACTCAAGCAGGGGCCCTTGACTCCAGCAGGGGCCCTTCACTCCAGCAGGGGCCCCATGACTCCAGGGATGCGTCACTGGAGGCGCAGGGGCCCTTGACTCCAGCAGGGGCCCTTGACCCAAGCAGGGGCCCTTGACTCCCGGGACGCGTCACTGGAGGCGTCTCTATCAGTCTTAGTTTCACTGGATCTCAGTGCAGCATTTGACACAGTTGACCACAACATATTACTCAAACGACTGGAGAACTGGGCAGGTTTTTCAGGAACTGTACTAAACTCGTTAAAAAACATACTTGAAGACTCACCTGTTCTCAGCTGCATTTGAATAAAGCACCAAATCCACACTTTTAAGCTTAAATTTCAAAACTAACATTTTAACTACTGATTTTATCTATTTCTGATTTTATTTGTTTGCTTGTTTAAATCACTTTTAAATCATGCTTTTTATTTGTTTTTGTTTCTAATGTCTCTTTAAAGCACTTTGAATCACCTTGTTGTTGAATTGTCTGTGAAGGTTCTCAGTCATCCAGGTCATCGTAGTCAATGGAGCTTGCAAAGAAAAGCGTCTGGACTTCTTTAAGTTGCTTGAAGACGTTTCACTTCACAGCAGGGGCCCTTGACTCCAGCAGGGGCCCTTGACTCCAGCAGGGGCCCTTGACGCAAGTTGGTGCCCATGACTCCAGGTATGCGTCACTGGAGGCGCAGGGGCCCTTGACTCACGCAGGGGCCCTTGACTCCAGCAGGGGCCCTTGACTCCAGCAGGGGCCCTTGACTAAAGAAGGGGCCCTTGACTAAAGAAGGGGCCCTTTACTCAAGCAGGGGCCCTTAACTCAAGCAGGGGCGCTTGACTCAAGCAGGGGCCCTTGACTCCAGCAGGGGCCCTTGAGTAAAGCAGGGGCCCTTGACTCCAGCTGGGGCCCTTGACTCACGCAGGGGCCCTTGACTCCAGCAGGGGCCCTTGACTCCAGCAGGGGCCCCATTACTCAAGCAGGGGCCCTTGACTCCAGCAGGGGCCCTTCACTCCAGCAGGGGCCCCATGACTCCAGGGATGCGTCACTGGAGGCGCAGGGGCCCTTGACTCCAGCAGGGGCCCTTGACCCAAGCAGGGGCCCTTGACTCCCGGGACGCGTCACTGGAGGCGTCTCTATCAGTCTTAGTTTCACTGGATCTCAGTGCAGCATTTGACACAGTTGACCACAACATATTACTCAAACGACTGGAGAACTGGGCAGGTTTTTCAGGAACTGTACTAAACTCGTTAAAAAACATACTTGAAGACTCACCTGTTCTCAGCTGCATTTGAATAAAGCACCAAATCCACACTTTTAAGCTTAAATTTCAAAACTAACATTTTAACTCTGATTTTATCTATTTCTGATTTTATTTGTTTGCTTGTTTAAATCACTTTTAAATCATGCTTTTTATTTGTTTTTGTTTCTAATGTCTCTGTAAAGCACTTTGAATCACCTTGTTGTTGAATTGTCTGTGAAGGTTCTCAGTCATCCAGGTCATCGTAGTCAATGGAGCTTGCAAAGAAAAGCGTCTGGACTTCTTTAAGTTGCTTGAAGACGTTTCACTTCACAGCAGGGGCCCTTGACTCCAGCAGGGGCCCTTGACTCCAGCAGGGGCCCTTGACTCCAGCAGGGGCCCTTGACTCAAGTTGGTGCCCATGACTCCAGGTATGCGTCACTGGAGGCGCAGGGGCCCTTGACTCACGCAGGGGCCCTTGACTCCAGCAGGGGCCCTTGACTCCAGCAGGGGCCCTTGACTAAAGAAGGGGCCCTTGACTAAAGAAGGGGCCCTTGACTCAAGCAGGGGCCCATAACTCCAGCAGGGGCCCTTGACTCCAGCAGGGGCCCTTGACTAAAGAAGGGGCCCTTGACTAAAGAAGGGGCCCTTTACTCAAGCAGGGGCCCTTAACTCAAGCAGGGGCGCTTGACTCAAGCAGGGGCCCTTGACTCCAGCAGGGGCCCTTGAGTAAAGCAGGGGCCCTTGACTCCAGCTGGGGCCCTTGACTCACGCAGGGGCCCTTGACTCCAGCAGGGGCCCTTGACTCCAGCAGGGGCCCCATTACTCAAGCAGGGGCCCTTGACTCCAGCAGGGGCCCTTCACTCCAGCAGGGGCCCCATGACTCCAGGGATGCGTCCCTGGAGGCGCAGGAGCCCTTGACTCCAGCAGGGGCCCTTGACCCAAGCAGGGGCCCTTGACTCCCGGGACGCGTCACTGGAGGCGTCTCTATCAGTCTTAGTTTCACTGGATCTCAGTGCAGCATTTGACACAGTTGACCACAACATATTACTCAAACGACTGGAGAACTGGGCAGGTTTTTCAGGAACTGTACTAAACTCGTTAAAAAACATACTTGAAGACTCACCTGTTCTCAGCTGCATTTGAATAAAGCACCAAATCCACACTTTTAAGCTTAAATTTCAAAACTAACATTTTAACTACTGGTTTTATCTATTTCTGATTTTATTTGTTTGCTTGTTTAAATCACTTTTAAATCATGCTTTTTATTTGTTTTTGTTTCTAATGTCTCTGTAAAGCACTTTGAATCACCTTGTTGTTGAATTGTCTGTGAAGGTTCTCAGTCATCCAGGTCATCGTAGTCAATGGAGCTTGCAAAGAAAAGCGTCTGGACTTCTTTAAGTTGCTTGAAGACGTTTCACTTCACAGCAGGGGCCCTTGACTCCAGCAGGGGCCCTTGACTCCAGCAGGGGCCCTTGACTCCAGGGACGCGTCACTGGAGGCGCAGGGGCCCTTGACTCCAGCAGGGGCCCTTGACTCACGCAGGGGCCCCCTGACTCAAGCAGGGGCCCTTGACTCCAGCAGGGGCCCTTGACTCCAGGGACGCGTCATTGGAGGCGCAGGGCCCCTTGACTCAAGCATGGGCCCTTGACTCCAGCAGGGGCCCATGACTCGAGGGACGCGTCACTGGAGGCGCAGGGGCCCTTGACTCCAGCAGGGGCCCTTGACTCAAGTTGGTGCCCATGACTCCAGGTATGCGTCACTGGAGGCGCAGGGGCCCTTGACTCACGCAGGGGCCCTTGACTCCAGCAGGGGCCCTTCACTCCAGCAGGGGCCCTTGACTAAAGAAGGGGCCCTTGACTAAAGAAGGGGCCCTTGACTCAAGCAGGGGCCCTTAACTCCAGCAGGGGCCCTTGACTCCAGCAGGGGCCCTTGACTAAAGAAGGGGCCCTTGACTAAAGAAGGGGCCCTTTACTCAAGCAGGGGCCCTTAACTCAAGCAGGGGCCCTTGACTCCAGCAGGGGCCCTTGAGTAAAGCAGGGGCCCTTGACTCCAGCCGGGGCCCTTGACTCACGCAGGGGCCCTTGACTCCAGCAGGGGCCCTTGACTAAAGCAGGGGCCATTGACTCCAGCAGGGGCCCTTGACTCCAGCAGGGGCCCCATTACTCAAGCAGGGGCCCTTGACTCCAGCAGGGGCCCTTCACTCCAGCAGGGGCCCCATGACTCCAGGGATGCGTCACTGGAGGCGCAGGGGCCCTTGACTCCAGCAGGGGCCCTTGACCCAAGCAGGGGCCCTTGACTCCCGGGACGCGTCACTGGAGGCGTCTCTATCAGTCTTAGTTTCACTGGATCTCAGTGCAGCATTTGACACAGTTGACCACAACATATTACTCAAACGACTGGAAAACTGGGCAGGTTTTTCAGGAACTGTACTAAACTCGTTAAAAAACATACTTGAAGACTCACCTGTTCTCAGCTGCATTTGAATAAAGCACCAAATCCACACTTTTAAGCTTAAATTTCAAAACTAACATTTTAACTACTGATTTTATCTATTTCTGATTTTATTTGTTTGCTTGTTTAAATCACTTTTAAATCATGCTTTTTATTTGTTTTTGTTTCTAATGTCTCTGTAAAGCACTTTGAATCACCTTGTTGTTGAATTGTCTGTGAAGGTTCTCAGTCATCCAGGTCATCGTAGTCAATGGAGCTTACAAAGAAAAGCGTCTGGACTTCTTTAAGTTGCTTGAAGACGTTTCACTTCACAGCAGGGGCCCTTGACTCCAGCAGGGGCCCTTGACTCCAGCAGGGGCCCTTGACTCCAGGGACGCGTCACTGGAGGCGCAGGGGCCCTTGACTCCAGCAGGGGCCCTTGACTCACGCAGGGGCCCTTGACTCAAGCAGGGGCCCTTGACTCCAGCAGGGGCCCTTTACTCCAGGGACGCGTCATTGGAGGCGCAGGGCCCCTTGACTCAAGCAGGGGCCCTTGACTCCAGCAGGGGCCCATGACTCGAGGGACGCGTCACTGGAGGCGCAGGGGCCCTTGACTCCAGCAGGGGCCCTTGACTCAAGTTGGTGCCCATGACTCCAGGTATGCGTCACTGGAGGCGCAGGGGCCCTTGACTCACGCAGGGGCCCTTGACTCCAGCAGGGGCCCTTGACTCCAGCAGGGGCCCTTGACTAAAGAAGGGGCCCTTGACTCAAGCAGGGACCCTTAACTCCAGCAGGGGCCCTTGACTCCAGCAGGGGCCCTTGACTAAAGAAGTGGCCCTTGACTAAAGAAGGGGCCCTTGACTCCAGCAGGGGCCCTTGACTCCAGCAGGGGCCCTTGACTCAAGTTGGTGCCCATGACTCCAGGTATGCGTCACTGGAGGCGCAGGGGCCCTTGACTCCAGCAGGGGCCCTTGACTCCAGCAGGGGCCCTTGACTCCAGCAGGGGCCCTTGACTAAAGAAGGGGCCCTTGACTAAAGAAGGGGCCCTTGACTCAAGCAGGGGCCCTTAACTCCAGCAGGGGCCCTTGACTCCAGCAGGGGCCCTTGACTAAAGAAGGGGCCCTTGACAAAAGAAGGGGCCCTTTACTCAAGCAGGGGCCCTTAACTCAAGCAGGGGCGCTTGACTCAAGCAGGGGCCCTTGACTCCAGCAGGGGCCCTTGAGTAAAGAAGGGGCCCTTGACTCCAGCAGGGGCCCTTGACTCACGCAGGGGCCCTTGACTCCAGCAGGGGCCCTTGACTAAAGCAGGGGCCCTTGACTCCAGCAGGGGCCCTTCACTCCAGCAGGGGCCCCATGACTCCAGGGATGCGTCACTGGAGGCGCAGGGGCCCTTGACTCCAGCAGGGGCCCTTGACCCAAGCAGGGGCCCTTGACTCCCGGGACGCGTCACTGGAGGCGTCTCTATCAGTCTTAGTTTCACTGGATCTCAGTGCAGCATTTGACACAGTTGACCACAACATATTACTCAAACAACTGGAGAACTGGGCAGGTTTTTCAGGAACTGTACTAAACTCGTTAAAAAACATACTTGAAGACTCACCTGTTCTCAGCTGCATTTGAATAAAGCACCAAATCCACACTTTTAAGCTTAAATTTCAAAACTAACATTTTAACTACTGATTTTATCTATTTCTGATTTTATTTGTTTGCTTGTTTAAATCACTTTTAAATCATGCTTTTTATTTGTTTTTGTTTCTAATGTCTCTGTAAAGCACTTTGAATCACCTTGTTGTTGAATTGTCTGTGAAGGTTCTCAGTCATCCAGGTCATCGTAGTCAATGGAGCTTGCAAAGAAAAGCGTCTGGACTTCTTTAAGTTGCTTGAAGACGTTTCACTTCACAGCAGGGGCCCTTGACTCCAGCAGGGGCCCTTGACTCCAGCAGGGGCCCTTGACTCCAGGGACGCGTCACTGGAGGCGCAGGGGCCCTTGACTCCAGCAGGGGCCCTTGACTCAAGCAGGGGCCCTTGACTCAAGCAGGGGCCCTTGACTCCAGCAGGGGCCCTTTACTCCAGGGACGCGTCATTGGAGGCGCAGGGCCCCTTGACTCAAGCAGGGGCCCTTGACTCCAGCAGGGGCCCATGACTCGAGGGACGCGTCACTGGAGGCGCAGGGGCCCTTGACTCCAGCAGGGGCCCTTGACTCAAGTTGGTGCCCATGACTCCAGGTATGCGTCACTGGAGGCGCAGGGGCCCTTGACTCACGCAGGGGCCCTTGACTCCAGCAGGGGCCCTTGACTCCAGCAGGGGCCCTTGACTAAAGAAGGGGCCCTTGACTCAAGCAGGGACCCTTAACTCCAGCAGGGGCCCTTGACTCCAGCAGGGGCCCTTGACTAAAGAAGGGGCCCTTGACTAAAGAAGGGGCCCTTTACTCAAGCAGGGGCCCTTAACTCAAGCAGGGGTGCTTGACTCAAGCAGGGGCCCTTGACTCCAGCAGGGGCCCTTGAGTAAAGCAGGGGCCCTTGACTCCAGCCGGGGCCCTTGACTCACGCAGGGGCCCTTGACTCCAGCTGGGGCCCTTGACTAAAGCAGGGGCCATTGACTCCAGCAGGGGCCCTTGACTCCAGCAGGGGCCCCATTACTCAAGCAGGGGCCCTTGACTCCAGCAGGGGCCCTTCACTCCAGCAGGGGCCCCATGACTCCAGGGATGCGTCACTGGAGGCGCAGGGGCCCTTGACTCCAGCAGGGGCCCTTGACCCAAGCAGGGGCCCTTGACTCCCGGGACGCGTCACTGGAGGCGTCTCTATCAGTCTTAGTTTCACTGGATCTCAGTGCAGCATTTGACACAGTTGACCACAACATATTACTCAAACGACTGGAGAACTGGGCAGGTTTTTCAGGAACTGTACTAAACTCGTTAAAAAACATACTTGAAGACTCACCTGTTCTCAGCTGCATTTGAATAAAGCACCAAATCCACACTTTTAAGCTTAAATTTCAAAACTAACATTTTAACTACTGATTTTATCTATTTCTGATTTTATTTGTTTGCTTGTTTAAATCACTTTTAAATCATGCTTTTTATTTGTTTTTGTTTCTAATGTCTCTTTAAAGCACTTTGAATCACCTTGTTGTTGAATTGTCTGTGAAGGTTCTCAGTCATCCAGGTCATCGTAGTCAATGGAGCTTGCAAAGAAAAGCGTCTGGACTTCTTTAAGTTGCTTGAAGACGTTTCACTTCACAGCAGGGGCCCTTGACTCCAGCAGGGGCCCTTGACTCCAGGGACGCGTCACTGGAGGCGCAGGGGCCCTTGACTCCAGCAGGGGCCCTTGACGCAAGTTGGTGCCCATGACTCCAGGTATGCGTCACTGGAGGCGCAGGGGCCCTTGACTCACGCAGGGGCCCTTGACTCCAGCAGGGGCCCTTGACTAAAGAAGGGGCCCTTGACTAAAGAAGGGGCCCTTGACTCAAGCAGGGGCCCTTAACTCCAGCAGGGGCCCTTGACTCCAGCAGGGGCCCTTGACTAAAGAAGGGGCCCTTGACTAAAGAAGGGGCCCTTTACTCAAGCAGGGGCCCTTAACTCAAGCAGGGGCGCTTGACTCAAGCAGGGGCCCTTGACTCCAGCAGGGGCCCTTGAGTAAAGCAGGGGCCCTTGACTCACGCAGGGGCCCTTGACTCCAGCAGGGGCCCTTGACTCCAGCAGGGGCCCCATTACTCAAGCAGGGGCCCTTGACTCCAGCAGGGGCCCTTCACTCCAGCAGGGGCCCCATGACTCCAGGGATGCGTCACTGGAGGCGCAGGGGCCCTTGACTCCAGCAGGGGCCCTTGACCCAAGCAGGGGCCCTTGACTCCCGGGACGCGTCACTGGAGGCGTCTCTATCAGTCTTAGTTTCACTGGATCTCAGTGCAGCATTTGACACAGTTGACCACAACATATTACTCAAACGACTGGAGAACTGGGCAGGTTTTTCAGGAACTGTACTAAACTCGTTAAAAAACATACTTGAAGACTCACCTGTTCTCAGCTGCATTTGAATAAAGCACCAAATCCACACTTTTAAGCTTAAATTTCAAAACTAACATTTTAACTCTGATTTTATCTATTTCTGATTTTATTTGTTTGCTTGTTTAAATCACTTTTAAATCATGCTTTTTATTTGTTTTTGTTTCTAATGTCTCTGTAAAGCACTTTGAATCACCTTGTTGTTGAATTGTCTGTGAAGGTTCTCAGTCATCCAGGTCATCGTAGTCAATGGAGCTTGCAAAGAAAAGCGTCTGGACTTCTTTAAGTTGCTTGAAGACGTTTCACTTCACAGCAGGGGCCCTTGACTCCAGCAGGGGCCCTTGACTCCAGCAGGGGCCCTTGACTCCAGGGACGCGTCACTGGAGGCGCAGGGGCCCTTGACTCCAGCAGGGGCCCTTGACTCACGCAGGGGCCCTTGACTCAAGCAGGGGCCCTTGACTCCAGCAGGGGCCCTTGACTCCAGGGACGCGTCATTGGAGGCGCAGGGCCCCTTGACTCAAGCATGGGCCCTTGACTCCAGCAGGGGCCCATGACTCGAGGGACGCGTCACTGGAGGCGCAGGGGCCCTTGACTCCAGCAGGGGCCCTTGACTCAAGTTGGTGCCCATGACTCCAGGTATGCGTCACTGGAGGCGCAGGGGCCCTTGACTCACGCAGGGGCCCTTGACTCCAGCAGGGGCCCTTCACTCCAGCAGGGGCCCTTGACTAAAGAAGGGGCCCTTGACTAAAGAAGGGGCCCTTGACTCAAGCAGGGGCCCTTAACTCCAGCAGGGGCCCTTGACTCCAGCAGGGGCCCTTGACTAAAGAAGGGGCCCTTGACTAAAGAAGGGGCCCTTTACTCAAGCAGGGGCCCTTAACTCAAGCAGGGGCCCTTGACTCCAGCAGGGGCCCTTGAGTAAAGCAGGGGCCCTTGACTCCAGCCGGGGCCCTTGACTCACGCAGGGGCCCTTGACTCCAGCAGGGGCCCTTGACTAAAGCAGGGGCCATTGACTCCAGCAGGGGCCCTTGACTCCAGCAGGGGCCCCATTACTCAAGCAGGGGCCCTTGACTCCAGCAGGGGCCCTTCACTCCAGCAGGGGCCCCATGACTCCAGGGATGCGTCACTGGAGGCGCAGGGGCCCTTGACTCCAGCAGGGGCCCTTGACCCAAGCAGGGGCCCTTGACTCCCGGGACGCGTCACTGGAGGCGTCTCTATCAGTCTTAGTTTCACTGGATCTCAGTGCAGCATTTGACACAGTTGACCACAACATATTACTCAAACGACTGGAAAACTGGGCAGGTTTTTCAGGAACTGTACTAAACTCGTTAAAAAACATACTTGAAGACTCACCTGTTCTCAGCTGCATTTGAATAAAGCACCAAATCCACACTTTTAAGCTTAAATTTCAAAACTAACATTTTAACTACTGATTTTATCTATTTCTGATTTTATTTGTTTGCTTGTTTAAATCACTTTTAAATCATGCTTTTTATTTGTTTTTGTTTCTAATGTCTCTGTAAAGCACTTTGAATCACCTTGTTGTTGAATTGTCTGTGAAGGTTCTCAGTCATCCAGGTCATCGTAGTCAATGGAGCTTACAAAGAAAAGCGTCTGGACTTCTTTAAGTTGCTTGAAGACGTTTCACTTCACAGCAGGGGCCCTTGACTCCAGCAGGGGCCCTTGACTCCAGCAGGGGCCCTTGACTCCAGGGACGCGTCACTGGAGGCGCAGGGGCCCTTGACTCCAGCAGGGGCCCTTGACTCACGCAGGGGCCCTTGACTCAAGCAGGGGCCCTTGACTCCAGCAGGGGCCCTTTACTCCAGGGACGCGTCATTGGAGGCGCAGGGCCCCTTGACTCAAGCAGGGGCCCTTGACTCCAGCAGGGGCCCATGACTCGAGGGACGCGTCACTGGAGGCGCAGGGGCCCTTGACTCCAGCAGGGGCCCTTGACTCAAGTTGGTGCCCATGACTCCAGGTATGCGTCACTGGAGGCGCAGGGGCCCTTGACTCACGCAGGGGCCCTTGACTCCAGCAGGGGCCCTTGACTCCAGCAGGGGCCCTTGACTAAAGAAGGGGCCCTTGACTAAAGAAGGGGCCCTTGACTCAAGCAGGGACCTTTAACTCCAGCAGGGGCCCTTGACTCCAGCAGGGGCCCTTGACTAAAGAAGTGGCCCTTGACTAAAGAAGGGGCCCTTGACTCCAGCAGGGGCCCTTGACTCCAGCAGGGGCCCTTGACTCAAGTTGGTGCCCATGACTCCAGGTATGCGTCACTGGAGGCGCAGGGGCCCTTGACTCCAGCAGGGGCCCTTGACTCCAGCAGGGGCCCTTGACTCCAGCAGGGGCCCTTGACTAAAGAAGGGGCCCTTGACTAAAGAAGGGGCCCTTGACTCAAGCAGGGGCCCTTAACTCCAGCAGGGGCCCTTGACTCCAGCAGGGGCCCTTGACTAAAGAAGGGGCCCTTGACAAAAGAAGGGGCCCTTTACTCAAGCAGGGGCCCTTAACTCAAGCAGGGGCGCTTGACTCAAGCAGGGGCCCTTGACTCCAGCAGGGGCCCTTGAGTAAAGAAGGGGCCCTTGACTCCAGCAGGGGCCCTTGACTCACGCAGGGGCCCTTGACTCCAGCAGGGGCCCTTGACTAAAGCAGGGGCCCTTGACTCCAGCAGGGGCCCTTGACTCCAGCAGGGGCCCCATGACTCCAGGGATGCGTCACTGGAGGCGCAGGGGCCCTTGACTCCAGCAGGGGCCCTTGACCCAAGCAGGGGCCCTTGACTCCCGGGACGCGTCACTGGAGGCGTCTCTATCAGTCTTAGTTTCACTGGATCTCAGTGCAGCATTTGACACAGTTGACCACAACATATTACTCAAACAACTGGAGAACTGGGCAGGTTTTTCAGGAACTGTACTAAACTCGTTAAAAAACATACTTGAAGACTCACCTGTTCTCAGCTGCATTTGAATAAAGCACCAAATCCACACTTTTAAGCTTAAATTTCAAAACTAACATTTTAACTACTGATTTTATCTATTTCTGATTTTATTTGTTTGCTTGTTTAAATCACTTTTAAATCATGCTTTTTATTTGTTTTTGTTTCTAATGTCTCTGTAAAGCACTTTGAATCACCTTGTTGTTGAATTGTCTGTGAAGGTTCTCAGTCATCCAGGTCATCGTAGTCAATGGAGCTTGCAAAGAAAAGCGTCTGGACTTCTTTAAGTTGCTTGAAGACGTTTCACTTCACAGCAGGGGCCCTTGACTCCAGCAGGGGCCCTTGACTCCAGCAGGGGCCCTTGACTCCAGGGACGCGTCACTGGAGGCGCAGGGGCCCTTGACTCCAGCAGGGGCCCTTGACTCAAGCAGGGGCCCTTGACTCCAGCAGGGGCCCTTTACTCCAGGGACGCGTCATTGGAGGCGCAGGGCCCCTTGACTCAAGCAGGGGCCCTTGACTCCAGCAGGGGCCCATGACTCGAGGGACGCGTCACTGGAGGCGCAGGGGCCCTTGACTCCAGCAGGGGCCCTTGACTCAAGTTGGTGCCCATGACTCCAGGTATGCGTCACTGGAGGCGCAGGGGCCCTTGACTCACGCAGGGGCCCTTGACTCCAGCAGGGGCCCTTGACTCCAGCAGGGGCCCTTGACTAAAGAAGGGGCCCTTGACTCAAGCAGGGACCCTTAACTCCAGCAGGGGCCCTTGACTCCAGCAGGGGCCCTTGACTAAAGAAGGGGCCCTTGACTAAAGAAGGGGCCCTTTACTCAAGCAGGGGCCCTTAACTCAAGCAGGGGTGCTTGACTCAAGCAGGGGCCCTTGACTCCAGCAGGGGCCCTTGAGTAAAGCAGGGGCCCTTGACTCCAGCCGGGGCCCTTGACTCACGCAGGGGCCCTTGACTCCAGCTGGGGCCCTTGACTAAAGCAGGGGCCATTGACTCCAGCAGGGGCCCTTTACTCCAGCAGGGGCCCCATTACTCAAGCAGGGGCCCTTGACTCCAGCAGGGGCCCTTCACTCCAGCAGGGGCCCCATGACTCCAGGGATGCGTCACTGGAGGCGCAGGGGCCCTTGACTCCAGCAGGGGCCCTTGACCCAAGCAGGGGCCCTTGACTCCCGGGACGCGTCACTGGAGGCGTCTCTATCAGTCTTAGTTTCACTGGATCTCAGTGCAGCATTTGACACAGTTGACCACAACATATTACTCAAACGACTGGAGAACTGGGCAGGTTTTTCAGGAACTGTACTAAACTCGTTAAAAAACATACTTGAAGACTCACCTGTTCTCAGCTGCATTTGAATAAAGCACCAAATCCACACTTTTAAGCTTAAATTTCAAAACTAACATTTTAACTACTGATTTTATCTATTTCTGATTTTATTTGTTTGCTTGTTTAAATCACTTTTAAATCATGCTTTTTATTTGTTTTTGTTTCTAATGTCTCTTTAAAGCACTTTGAATCACCTTGTTGTTGAATTGTCTGTGAAGGTTCTCAGTCATCCAGGTCATCGTAGTCAATGGAGCTTGCAAAGAAAAGCGTCTGGACTTCTTTAAGTTGCTTGAAGACGTTTCACTTCACAGCAGGGGCCCTTGACTCCAGCAGGGGCCCTTGACTCCAGGGACGCGTCACTGGAGGCGCAGGGGCCCTTGACTCCAGCAGGGGCCCTTGACGCAAGTTGGTGCCCATGACTCCAGGTATGCGTCACTGGAGGCGCAGGGGCCCTTGACTCACGCAGGGGCCCTTGACTCCAGCAGGGGCCCTTGACTAAAGAAGGGGCCCTTGACTAAAGAAGGGGCCCTTGACTCAAGCAGGGGCCCTTAACTCCAGCAGGGGCCCTTGACTCCAGCAGGGGCCCTTGACTAAAGAAGGGGCCCTTGACTAAAGAAGGGGCCCTTTACTCAAGCAGGGGCCCTTAACTCAAGCAGGGGCGCTTGACTCAAGCAGGGGCCCTTGACTCCAGCAGGGGCCCTTGAGTAAAGCAGGGGCCCTTGACTCCAGCTGGGGCCCTTGACTCCAGCAGGGGCCCTTGACTCCAGCAGGGGCCCCATTACTCAAGCAGGGGCCCTTGACTCCAGCAGGGGCCCTTCACTCCAGCAGGGGCCCCATGACTCCAGGGATGCGTCACTGGAGGCGCAGGGGCCCTTGACTCCAGCAGGGGCCCTTGACCCAAGCAGGGGCCCTTGACTCCCGGGACGCGTCACTGGAGGCGTCTCTATCAGTCTTAGTTTCACTGGATCTCAGTGCAGCATTTGACACAGTTGACCACAACATATTACTCAAACGACTGGAGAACTGGGCAGGTTTTTCAGGAACTGTACTAAACTCGTTAAAAAACATACTTGAAGACTCACCTGTTCTCAGCTGCATTTGAATAAAGCACCAAATCCACACTTTTAAGCTTAAATTTCAAAACTAACATTTTAACTCTGATTTTATCTATTTCTGATTTTATTTGTTTGCTTGTTTAAATCACTTTTAAATCATGCTTTTTATTTGTTTTTGTTTCTAATGTCTCTGTAAAGCACTTTGAATCACCTTGTTGTTGAATTGTCTGTGAAGGTTCTCAGTCATCCAGGTCATCGTAGTCAATGGAGCTTGCAAAGAAAAGCGTCTGGACTTCTTTAAGTTGCTTGAAGACGTTTCACTTCACAGCAGGGGCCCTTGACTCCAGCAGGGGCCCTTGACTCCAGCAGGGGCCCTTGACTCCAGCAGGGGCCCTTGACTCAAGTTGGTGCCCATGACTCCAGGTATGCGTCACTGGAGGCGCAGGGGCCCTTGACTCACGCAGGGGCCCTTGACTCCAGCAGGGGCCCTTGACTCCAGCAGGGGCCCTTGACTAAAGAAGGGGCCCTTGACTAAAGAAGGGGCCCTTGACTAAAGAAGGGGCCCTTGACTCAAGCAGGGGCCCTTAACTCCAGCAGGGGCCCTTGACTCCAGCAGGGGCCCTTGACTAAAGAAGGGGCCCTTGACTAAAGAAGGGGCCCTTTACTCAAGCAGGGGCCCTTAACTCAAGCAGGGGCGCTTGACTCAAGCAGGGGCCCTTGACTCCAGCAGGGGCCCTTGAGTAAAGCAGGGGCCCTTGACTCCAGCTGGGGCCCTTGACTCACGCAGGGGCCCTTGACTCCAGCAGGGGCCCTTGACTCCAGCAGGGGCCCCATTACTCAAGCAGGGGCCCTTGACTCCAGCAGGGGCCCTTCACTCCAGCAGGGGCCCCATGACTCCAGGGATGCGTCCCTGGAGGCGCAGGAGCCCTTGACTCCAGCAGGGGCCCTTGACCCAAGCAGGGGCCCTTGACTCCCGGGACGCGTCACTGGAGGCGTCTCTATCAGTCTTAGTTTCACTGGATCTCAGTGCAGCATTTGACACAGTTGACCACAACATATTACTCAAACGACTGGAGAACTGGGCAGGTTTTTCAGGAACTGTACTAAACTCGTTAAAAAACATACTTGAAGACTCACCTGTTCTCAGCTGCATTTGAATAAAGCACCAAATCCACACTTTTAAGCTTAAATTTCAAAACTAACATTTTAACTACTGATTTTATCTATTTCTGATTTTATTTGTTTGCTTGTTTAAATCACTTTTAAATCATGCTTTTTATTTGTTTTTGTTTCTAATGTCTCTGTAAAGCACTTTGAATCACCTTGTTGTTGAATTGTCTGTGAAGGTTCTCAGTCATCCAGGTCATCGTAGTCAATGGAGCTTGCAAAGAAAAGCGTCTGGACTTCTTTAAGTTGCTTGAAGACGTTTCACTTCACAGCAGGGGCCCTTGACTCCAGCAGGGGCCCTTGACTCCAGCAGGGGCCCTTGACTCCAGGGACGCGTCACTGGAGGCGCAGGGGCCCTTGACTCCAGCAGGGGCCCTTGACTCACGCAGGGGCCCTTGACTCAAGCAGGGGCCCTTGACTCCAGCAGGGGCCCTTTACTCCAGGGACGCGTCATTGGAGGCGCAGGGCCCCTTGACTCAAGCAGGGGCCCTTGACTCCAGCAGGGGCCCATGACTCGAGGGACGCGTCACTGGAGGCGCAGGGGCCCTTGACTCCAGCAGGGGCCCTTGACTCAAGTTGGTGCCCATGACTCCAGGTATGCGTCACTGGAGGCGCAGGGGCCCTTGACTCACGCAGGGGCCCTTGACTCCAGCAGGGGCCCTTGACTCCAGCAGGGGCCCTTGACTAAAGAAGGGGCCCTTGACTAAAGAAGGGGCCCTTGACTCAAGCAGGGGCCCTTAACTCCAGCAGGGGCCCTTGACTCCAGCAGGGGCCCTTGACTAAAGAAGGGGCCCTTTACTCAAGCAGGGGCCCTTAACTCAAGCAGGGGCCCTTGACTCCAGCAGGGGCCCTTGAGTAAAGCAGGGGCCCTTGACTCCAGCCGGGGCCCTTGACTCACGCAGGGGCCCTTGACTCCAGCAGGGGCCCTTGACTAAAGCAGGGGCCATTGACTCCAGCAGGGGCCCTTGACTCCAGCAGGGGCCCCATTACTCAAGCAGGGGCCCTTGACTCCAGCAGGGGCCCTTGACTCCAGCAGGGGCCCCATGACTCCAGGGATGCGTCACTGGAGGCGCAGGGGCCCTTGACTCCAGCAGGGGCCCTTGACCCAAGCAGGGGCCCTTGACTCCCGGGACGCGTCACTGGAGGCGTCTCTATCAGTCTTAGTTTCACTGGATCTCAGTGCAGCATTTGACACAGTTGACCACAACATATTACTCAAACGACTGGAAAACTGGGCAGGTTTTTCAGGAACTGTACTAAACTCGTTAAAAAACATACTTGAAGACTCACCTGTTCTCAGCTGCATTTGAATAAAGCACCAAATCCACACTTTTAAGCTTAAATTTCAAAACTAACATTTTAACTACTGATTTTATCTATTTCTGATTTTATTTGTTTGCTTGTTTAAATCACTTTTAAATCATGCTTTTTATTTGTTTTTGTTTCTAATGTCTCTGTAAAGCACTTTGAATCACCTTGTTGTTGAATTGTCTGTGAAGGTTCTCAGTCATCCAGGTCATCGTAGTCAATGGAGCTTGCAAAGAAAAGCGTCTGGACTTCTTTAAGTTGCTTGAAGACGTTTCACTTCACAGCAGGGGCCCTTGACTCCAGCAGGGGCCCTTGACTCCAGCAGGGGCCCTTGACGCAAGTTGGTGCCCATGACTCCAGGTATGCGTCACTGGAGGCGCAGGGGCCCTTGACTCACGCAGGGGCCCTTGACTCCAGCAGGGGCCCTTGACTCCAGCAGGGGCCCTTGACTAAAGAAGGGGCCCTTGACTAAA